>NC_136931.1:25975699-26545645 GCF_949752795.1 Hyperoodon ampullatus | reverse complement strand
AACACAGTGAAAACCCAGTCAAATGGGTGAGCAGAGACAGTTTTTAGATGTCTTACCCTAAGAACGTAATAGAAATTTTTCTAAAATGAAGGATTTAAAATGGCTATGCTTACGATTCTATAGTTACAGTCATTTCAATGAGTTCATTTTAATCTGTTGTCAATATGTAATGAAAACACACAAAAGTGATTTTTATTACCACAGTTTCCTAAATTATTTTAATCTCTCTTATCCTGAGTCTCACCTCTGTGGTGTTTATATACAACCAGTTTACAAGAGAAACTGCTGCTAAAAAGAAGGGGGAGGCTATTGAGTAAAATGAATAGTTGACAACTCCAGGAGCTCTCATTGTAGCCTTTCCTTGGGGACATGAGCTGCAGTCTCATGGTTATTAATTCCTCATGATTTTCAGGTTCATGGTCACAAGAATGACTCATTTGTTACTAGGACCACCTGTTTAACATACAACTCCAAATGCAAGAGGAAAATGGAAAATGGTTCTGCTTTTCTCTGTTTGTTTTAAGGTTTCAGTAACAATATTTGGAACGGAAAGCCCTATATTGTATTATTACACCTTAAGACTGAAATATGCAATGAACACTAAACAAAAATATGGAAAGACACACAACTACCTGTGCTTCTCTAATGTGATAACACGAATAGAAGTTTTCTGCAAAGAAATACAAAAAGGGGAAATGGATGATAAATCTTTCTCTGTCTCCCAAGATGTCCTCATGCATGTCAAAATTTGGGTAAAAGTCTATACTGTGTCAGACTTAAATTACAAAATACCAACAAAACCATTCAGCCTTGTGAATATCAGAGATAGGTGCAAGGATCCAAGACAGTCTATACTTATATATCATAAAAATTATGGCTTCTGGATGCAGACTTGGGCTTGAATCCTAGCTCCACCATACCCTGTACATTTACTAAGATCACCAAGTTAGACTCTCTGAGCCTTAGTTTTTTTCATCTTTAAAATGACCACAAAGGGCTATTGTAAGGATTTACAAAGATACCTAGTTTGTTGTGACAGCAAGTCATGTGCTAGATAAACTGTGTTTCCCAAAATGGCCCCATTTAAAATTGAAATTTAAATATCAATCAAATTGCATTTGTAGTTTTAGCATTAAAGCTAAGGTTGAAGTAGCACACACAACCATCTAGGTCTGGGCATATTTACTGCTAATAAACAACCATATTAGTGATCCAGGGCTCATCATTTAGCATACCGTTGTAAAGAGATCATGAAAACCAGAATAAATATTCTTGTCCATGTTGTGTAGCACAAAATCCCAGGTTTTGAATCAGAATTTCATTATTTACTAGGTGTGTACCCAAGATAAATTACTTAACTTTTCCAAACATTGATTTCCTAACTGGTAATTATTGTACAATTAATGAAAAATACTATGTTCCAGGGACTATATTAAACCTGTCAACATATTAATTCATTATTTCTTTTATTTATCAAGCATCTACAAAATGCTGGCCACTGTGGGAAATTCTGGTTATAGAGGAATTAAATGAATAATATTGACACCAACCCTACTTTCATCCAGGTAGAGAAGATGTGATTTTCCCCTTTGTGGTACTTTCTCACTTTAAAATTACACCTCGATGTAAGTAGGCAAAAAGGATGCTGGGAGAGGAAAAAAAGTAAAGTGAGACAGATACTTAAATAGGGTTAAAAGATTAATCCTTTCAGGGACTGTTTCCTTAAGTTGAGACTTGATGAATGAGATGCAACTAAGCAAAGAACATTCTGAACATAGACGACAGCATGTTTGAAGGCTATAAGAGAGCTCTAATGTTCCTTAAAGTAAACTTTAAAATGTAGGTGATACTTAAACATGAAAAAAACATTTTAGTGCTTGTGGTTCCATGTAAAGCTCTTGGATCCCTAGGCTTTGGTGTATAGAATCCAAGTTCTATTTCTTTCTTTTAGTATCTGGTTCTCACTGTCCAATCTGTCCAAGTTGAAATAGAACATGATAATTTATAAGCAAGAGAGGTAATGAAAACTAAGTCACTGATAATTACTCATTCCGTTTAGTGCACATAATCACTCAGAAATGTTAGATACTTTGTATAGCTTTAAATTTTGCTCATGTTTATCATAATAGAATAAAAAGAGGTCTAGTAGTCTACTCGTGGATAAGATTAACTAGATGCACGTCAGTCTTATTTATTTTCTTTGGCATAGAGGATGACTGCATTTCTAAGCCTCACTTGCAGTTAGATTGGCCTCATGTGATTAGCTTTTGACCAATAAAATGGGGGCAGAAGAACTGCATTCCACTAAAAACCTTGGCCATAAACTCATCCGTATGCTCCCCCATGCTTTTTCTTTCCATTCAGTGGCAACTGTGGAGGCCATGTGGAATGGGTAGTGACAGGAAGAGCCTGGGTCCCTGAGTCTCCACTGGAGAAGAGCCATGAGGAGAGCTACTCCCTCTCATATGGGCAAGAAATAAATTTGAACCACTGAAATTTGGGGATTGTTTATTGTAAGAGCTAGCACTCCATATCCTGCCTAACACACTAATCCTATGCATGTCAGAGGCTATCATGGCCAAAAATACTTTGACTAAATATTTGATTTTTAAGGAAATCATCAATCCCCCTTTCAATCCTTTTTAACAAAGGTACATTACAATCTATCTTCTTTTCCTAATTAAAAATCCATTTTTGAGATTATCTTGAAATGAATCAGATGGGATGGATTTGAGAGACAAAAAGCACTCATAATCCATTAGGTTGGGATTTAACCACAAAATGATGATTAAAACCCAAAGATACTCCCTTCTTTATTCTTTACAAATAAAGGGAAATGGCTAATGCCCCCATAACTCTGAACAAAAGGAGTCCATATTGAAGGCAAAGCAAGCTTCAGTACATTAGATGTATTTTTTCAAAAGAATTAAAACACACATACATACAGAGAGAAACACATATGCCAACCTTCTAAAGTGCATGACATTTCCATTGTCCTTAGAGCCAGGCTTTCCTTGGGAACATATATTTATTAAAAGCCCGATTTCAAGGTAAATATTTATTTTTCATGCAAGCTGAACACTCTTATTGAAAACCATCGGTGTAGGTTCACATGGTGGATGACCACCCACACAGGGAGTGTGGACACAGCAAAGGGTGTGAGATCAGAAATTAACTTTGCCTATTGCTATCTGCATCACTTAAGTAAAGCATCTGTTTCCCCATGTGCAAAGAGGAAATAATAATGCTTTCCTTCTGAGCACTAAGTAACCAGTCTGACATCTCTCTGCCTTTTCAATTCTTACACATGTCTGACCGCTGTGCTTTGAGAAAGAATTACACACTTTTGCAGATTTACCTTCTTTCTCCTCAGATGCACCCTAAGGGCTATTCAACAATTCTTCATATATCTCTGGTCAGCTACCTCTCATATGTTCAAAGCATCCGTTCCAGATTTTAATCATTCCCTTCCACCTTGCTGTTCTAGTACTGTCAAATTCCTGGCTTCTTTCTTCTCAGAAATGGAGGCTGTACAGCAGGGACCCACCTGTTGCCACGTCATGGACTCTTCTATTTCTGTAGTATCACTCTCCACCCTCTGAGAAAAAGCCCTGTGTCTCTGAACAGAGGCTAATTTGCCTTCCTGTGCTCTTAAACTTATCCGTTGTATCTCATACGTGAGCTTGTTTGGTTGCTGATTCATCCTTTCCTGCCCTTTAAATTTTCTCTCTCATCTGCCTCTCCACCAGTCTATCAGTACACTGAAGTCCATTTCTCTTCCTGTGAGGGGAAAAATAAGATCAGAGAGAGTATTCTCCATCTTTTTTTCTCCCCAACCTCTCTCCTTTCTGTCATTAGCAAGCTCCTCCTACAAAGAGTATTCTCAACGAAATTGCCTATTTTTCTTTTAAATCAGCTGCAGTATGCTTTCTCCCTCAGCCACTCCACTAGAACTGCTCTGGAAAATGATCTGTTTGCCAGTTTCAAGTGACTCCATTCATTCTCTTTCCTTTGACTTCTCTGTAGCACTGGGTGCTGAAGTCCCTTCTTCAAAATATCACTTCCTTTGGCATCTCTGATATTGGTTCACTTGTTCATTCTCTTACATCTCTGAATTTTTCCTACTTTAAGTGGTGTATGAGATATTCTTCTGTCAGCATTTTCAGTGTTGGCATCTGCCAGTACTCTGTTGTTGGTCATCTTCTCATAATCTCCTCATTCTCCTTTTTAGATTTCAACCATTTCCCTTCCGTTACAACCTACCTGAAATTTTCTAATTCCAGGCCCAGTCATCTACTCAGCATCTGTAACTGGATGCCCAGTAGTCATCTCCAACCTCATGTGTTCAAACCTCTATCTCCACGTCTGTTCCTCTTAAAGCTACTTTTCTTTCAGCCTAGGCTCATATCATGACTTTGACTTTTCAGTTTTGTGCTTTATTTAAAGTTACCTAAGATTCCTAAATTTCAGTTTCTTCATTTATAAAATGAGAATAATGCTAAATAATCAATACAGTTTTTGTGAGAATGATCTAACAGTGACAAGAAAATCTACTATTTATTGCATATTAGCTATGTTCTATGTGTCAAACACAGTCCTGATGGTTTACATGAATTGTTATTTATGAAAGGAGAGTATGTAAGTGGTTATTGCTATTATAACCAGAAGCCTGGGATTTGAAGCTCACTTCCTTTTTAATTTTATTCTCACTGAAGCTTAGAGCAGTGAGTATGCCAGTCACTGCTTTCCTGGGAGAGAGAAAAAACTATCCTTCCAAGTCTGTATTCTTGGAATACTAGGCAATTTCATTTTTACTCTATCCCAAGCAAATCCTTAAGCCTATGGGAGAATATTACATGCCAAATCAGTTGAGACACTTGGATTGTTAATTTTCATAATTAACATTTAAATAATTATCCCAAATTCAAAAATGTGTATAGTAATTGCTATTCAGTTCTCCAATCATAACCAGTTACCTGATGGAATCAAAGAAGAAAAATGTGTAATTTTGCTTTGGAATTATGACATTAAACACTTCCAGCTTACCATGTAGTTACAATAGGGAACTTTTATGAACATAGGGAAGACTTACTTATTTATAAATAAAAATTAATACCATTGGTATTTGTCTTTCAGTATGAATTCTGCTAGAGATTTGCGAATCAATCTCATATGATTTATGAAATAATTGGATTACTTAATATTTTTCAGGACTTCATCACTAATACCTAGTGGGCTGAGTAGCAGTAGGCTCTATGGGTTCATAATTTAGTGGTACTGAACCTCTTTATTGATTTTTATGTTCACTTGTCTTTTTAATTTTGTAGTATGTGCCAAATTCCTGACAGAATATTCCCAGGAAAATTCATAAATGCAGCCACACAAACTCATGTAAATTATCAGATATTAATTGAAGGAATAATAGGCCATCAGAAGCCCATCTATCAACCCTCTATGGATCTACAGACCCCTGGTTAAAATTCCTCTATATTAGAGGATCTTTGAGGGTATTGGGATCCAAGCTTTTCAAAATACAGGAAGCAACTAGAATCATTAACTACGTATCCATTTGTGTAATAAAAAAGTCATTTATTCCAATTAATTTTCTCAGTATAACTTGCTTCCTCAAGCGTTTTTAAAGTCTAACAGATATTTAAAAGTGTTTCTGCTTGGAATTAAAGTGCTCTTCCAGGAGGTAATGAATGAAGCACTTATCTTACATGTCTGTTGGAGGAGATTGTATCTTTATCCTTTCAAGAGAGAGTCTTTGGACCTGAAGAATTAAAACTAACCAGAAAGAAGCAGCAAGGTAATAAAAGAACAGACACATGCAATACTGTAATAATCTATATGTTGGAGAAAAGTAAAAAATGTTTTCTTTTATTTATTTCATAACCTGGTGGTTTCCAGAGCATGTTTTTGTCTTGTCTATATAGATAATAGCATGCATGGCATATTTCACATATTTAGTTTTCCAGTCGTAATTTAGCTTCAAAGTCTATCAGGTACATTCAGTGAAGTATCTACATTTATGGAGAAACAGCTTAAGTTTTCACAAACTGCTACTGGTGGCATAAACCAAATCCAATGAAAAAAATAACCTGAAAATGATGCATAGAATAATATTCTTTAATGAAATTGTCCTCATTTTCTGCTTTGCATTTTCTTTAACAATTTCTAATAATATTGGGCCAGGCTTCAGAGACTTGGTCTCATATAAAAGATAACAAAGTGGGGCTTCCCTGGTGGCGCAGTGGTTGAGAGTCTGCCTGTCGATGCAGGGGACACGGGTTCGTGTCCCGGTCCGGGAAGATCCCACATGCCGTGGAGCCTGCGCGTCCGGAGCCTGTGCTCCGCAACGGGAGAGGCCACAACAGTGAGAGGCCCACGTACCGCAAAAAAAAAAAAAAAGATAACAAAGTGAAAATAAGACATTCCAGGCAGAAGTGGACAGGGCAGGTGAAGTCATAGGGATGTGGAATGCCACCAAATTTTATAACACGATCTCTTAATCCAAACATAATTACTTCATTACAAAAATTGGGATCACAACATCATTTAAGAAAATTAGGATTGCAGCGTTGTGGGTATATTTCTTGTTATGTCTTATGTTTTGAGTTCACTATTGGTTTTGGTCATGAACTTATCATATCCCAATGATAAGAAATCCCAAACGCTTCACTGAACATCATTTCATCTTCTCTTTCAGTACACAACCACTAACAAACCCATCCTACCTTACTCAACAGTGCTGCTATCCAACATTTAATAAGTCCCTAGCATGTTCATGCATGATGTTTGATTGCATATATTTCAATAAACTTTCTCAATTACTCTACATAGTAATGAGAATAAAACATACATGTTTTATTCAAGAGAGGAAATTAAGCTCAGAAAGGTCATGAAAAGCCCAAGACCAAACTACTAGAGGCTGAGCCAGGATTCGAATCCGGCCATTATGGCTTCAGAGAAATCATTCTTACTAACTGTACCATTGTTTGTGATAAACCGACAACTTTGAACACAAAATATGACAAATCTATAACATTTCTCCCCATTTGGACATGAGTCATCTTCTTTTTCCTTTATCTTGTACCTTTATTCCCCTAGCCCCCTATTCACACGACCCCCATGCCATTAGGGACCCATCTTTTTTTGGTAGATTAGAGCCAGATGTTCCAAAATATAGCAGGATAAATGTTTGTTTGTTTGACTTTTTCTCATGGGACTACTGACCTATATTTTCCTTTTCCATAGGGCTCTTTCTGAAATTCTGATGTTTATACAAAGGGGAAATTTTCCTGTTTTGTTTGTGAATAATTGTTCCTCTGATTTCTCTGTTCAGATTTTTTGAGTGGTCTAATATATAGAAACTCTCTTTCCCATTGCAGTTTGGTACCAATTGAATTATAAGATGAAGGAATAACATGGATAGGGACAGAAATATAGTCTTTACTATAAATACAAGCTGATATTAAATAATATAGCTCATATCTCTAGGAAGAATGTCTTTCAAATAGTGAAACTTAAAATTAAGCTGACATCACCCAATGCCACACAACCATGGTCTGGGACAAACCCCAAACCCACAGGGGCAGAGTGCAAAATATGATTTCTGTGGGGAGCTTGAGTTCAGAAGGAAGAGAGGAAAGAGCAAGGGGATAACATACACACCCAGTTTATCTTTCCAAACTCCCAAATCAACTGTGTCCTCCTTTTCCACAAGAGAAGGACCCAGTTGGGGGTAGGAGGAGAGAAGCCAGAGGAACTCCCGACACATGGAACAAAACTTTTGAATTGGGGAAGAACCACCCCTCCTCCCAATGCTCACATATTGTTAAAATAAGCTAAATATTAAACCGTGAGATGAGGCAAATAAAAGATGTGGATATCATCAATAAAAGAAAAAGTAAAACTAGACTGAAGGCAAGTGCCATATATAAAACAGCCTTTTTTAAAAACATCTTTATTGGAGTATAATTGCTTCACAATGGTGTGTTAGTTTCTACAGTATAACAAAGTGAATCAGCTATTCGTATACATATATCCCTGTATCTCCTCCCTCTTGCGTCTCCCTCCCACACTCCCTACCCCACCCCTCTAGGTGGTCACAAAGCACCGAGCTGATCTCCCTATGCTATGCAGCTGCTTCCCACTAGCTATCTGTTCTACATTTGGTAGTGTATGTATGTCCATGCCACTCTCTCACTTTGTCCCAGCTTACTCTTCCCCCTCCCTGTGTCCTCAAGTCCATTCTCTACATCTGCGTCTTTATTCTTGTTCCGCCCCATGTCCTTCAGAACCATTTTTATTTTTTAGATTCCATATATATGTGTTAGCATATGGTATTTGTTTTTCTCTTTGTGACTTACTTCACTCTGTATGACAGACTCTAGGTCCATCCACCTCACTACAAATAACTCAATTTCATTCCTTTTTATGGCTGAGTAATATTCCATTGTATATATGTGTCACAGCTTCTTTATCCATTCATCTGTCAGTGGACACTTAGGTTGCTTCCACATCCTGGCTATTGTAAATAGTGCTGCAGTGAACATTGTGCTACATGACTCTTTTTTTTTTTTTTTTTTTTTTTTTTTTTTTTTTTTGTTGCTGTACGTGGGCCTCTCACTGTTGTGGCGTCTCCTGTTGCGGAGCACAGGCTCCGGACGCGCAGGCTCAGCGGCCATGGCTTACGGGCCCAGCCGCTCCGCGGCATGTGGGATCTTCCCAGACCGGGGCACGAACGCACGTCCCCTGCATCGGCAGGCGGACTCTCAACCACTGCGCCACCAGGGAGGCCCTACATGACTCTTTTTGAATTCTGGTTTTCTCAGGGTATATGCCCAGTAGTGGGATGGCTGGGTCATATCGTAGTTCTATTTGTAGTTTTTTAAGGAACCTCCATACTGTTCTCCATAGTGGTTGTATCAGTTTACATTCCCACCAACAGTGCAAGAGGGTTCCCTTTTCTCCACACCCTCTCCAGCATTTATTGTTTGTAGATATTTTGATGATGGCCATTCTGACCAGTGTGAGGTTGATACCTCATTGTAGTTTTGATTTGCATTTCTCTAATGATTAGTGATGTTGAGCATCCTTTCATGTGTTTGTTGGCAATCTGTATATCTTCTCTGGAGAAATGTCTATTTAGGTCTTCTGCCCATTTTTGAATTGTGTTGTTTGTTTTTTTGATTTTGAGCTGTATGAGCTGCTTGTAAATTTTGGAGATTAATCCTTTGTCAGTTGCTTAGTTTGCAAATATTTTCTCCTATTATGAGGGTTGTCTTTTCATCTTGTTTATGGTTTCCTTTGCTGTGCAAATGCTTTTAAGTTTCATTAGGTCCCATTTGTTTATTTTTGTTTTTATTTCCATTTCTCTAGGAGGTGGGTCAAAAAGGATCTTGCTGTGATTTGTGTCGTAGAGTGTTCTGCCTGTGTTTTCCTCTAAGAGTTTTATAGTATCCAAAACAGACATTTTTTAAAGTAGAAAATGGGGGACTTTAAAAAAATCTAGAATCCTTTCCCTTGAGACAGGTAAAAGTGGTCAGTAAATTTGCTCTTTTTTTACTATCTGGTCATAGTTTTTGTAAGTGTTTTCTGAACTTGTATAATCTAGCCAAAGCATCTCAGGTCAGGAAAACACTTAAAATAATTCCTTGGATGCTTTGATTAAATATTTGAGAGATGATAGTATTACAGTTTATCCTAAACTGCTCAGCAGAGCACACATTTTTAAGAGGAAAGCACATTATAGAAAATATGTCTGTTTCTTTTTTCAGTTGCTTACGATCCCAAAAAAGAGCTGTTGGAAATTGAAGAATAAGAGAACAGACCTCTCTTTTGTTGTAGGAGAAAGTTTAAAAAAAAAGTTAAGAGGAGAATAATAGCTGAAAGTTGAGATTTGGCAGACAGTATGATGTGATCTGATTTTCAATCAATCTTGAAACTGAGAATTTAAACACCTCCATCTGACATCAAATAGAAATGACCTATTGGTCATGCGGTCAGTGTTTCTGAGCTCAGGATGCCTTGCAGTAAAAGATTTTCTGCTTTATTTTACTCTTTCTCCCTCCTCTACCAAATCCCCAAATTCTCTTCCCTGCTTTTAGTCCAAACCAATAGCTTGATGAGACAGAGTTGTGTATTGAAAAGAGTGTTGGGATAGAATGTCTTTGAATATTAACATCAACATTTTTTGTCTTATAATTATGAAAAAACTCCCTGAGGTTCAGATTTGTCTGTAAATTGATAATAATACTATCTTGCAGCTTTTGCTGTGAGGGTTTTTTAATCTATAATGTGTATATTCCACCAGGGCAGGCACGTGTCTCTTGTCATTCAGTATGTTTTGAACAAATAGCACCATGCCTGGCACATAATAAAAGCTCAATTAATTGAATTATATTGAACTATGAGGATTAAATATGAAAAAACATATAGAACCTAGGTCATAGAATTGTTTCCTAAGTGTTACAAGAAAACGGCATGAGATGTTTAAATGAACAGAGATGGGTATAATACTTTATTTTTGCGTTCATAAATCTTAGACCAGGGAATCCGCAGAAGTAATAATTTTCCTTTATTTAAGAATATCTGGGGGCTTCCCTGGTGGCACAGTGGTTGAGAGTCCAACTGCTGATGCAGGGGACGCAGGTTCGTGCCCCGGTCCGGGAAGATCCCACATGTTGCGGAGCGGCTGGGCCCGTGAGCCATGGCCGCTGGGCCTGCACATCCGGAGCCTGTGCTCCGCAACGGAGAGGCCACAACAGTGAGAGGCCCGCATACCGCAAAAAAAAAAATATATATCCCACACTGCTTAGGGAATATAGGAATTTACATCATTCACCAAACACTTTCAGTATTTTGTACCAATAGATATGTGATAACAATAACCCCTTCTATTTATGGTTTTCTTTTTAATAAAAGAAATACTTTTTTCTTCACACAAATCCTTGTTGCATAGAAAGTTCCATTTTCTCTTTTATTTGATAAGCCACGGAAGCATATTATGGCAAATAAAAACTCAGATGTTGGAGTTCTTGGAGCTGAAGTTTAAATCTAAGTAGTCTAACCTCCTGTGTGACCTTGGGGAAATTATTTAACATCTCTGAGCCTCATTAGCCCCATTTTATAGATCAGGAAACAATCATGTGTGGTTGTCGTGAAGATGAGATGGAACAATGCGTGTAAAGCGCTCCTGGCAGTGGTAAATAGAAAGGGTTAATCAATTTTGGCTTTTATTTTCGTAAGTAACACCTATTCTGTCCTAGGCATTATACTAGGCAGATAATATCACCTGTTACCATAATTAAAGATTGAAGGTAAGGAAACATGACTTGTTCTAGATCACAATACTGGTTAGTGTGCAACAAGGATCTATGTTCCAGATCTCTTGGTTTCAGCTTCCACCTGCACAGTCTTCAATATAGATACAATGCAATGTTTTGCCCGATAGTATAGCAGTTTGAGACTATAATTATGGATTATGTTAATAGTGATCAAAGGTGTATGGGACTCTATATCTTTACCTGCTCCTCCATATTTAAACTTTGAGGAGTTTACAATTGTGTATCTTGTTGCAGGCCTAATAGTGACACTGGCCACATGGAAGCAGGCCAGGTGGGAGAACTTCACAAGGCCTCCCTTCCTTATGGAGTCCATGTGAATGGAATGGAGCCAGAGAGTACCAGATAGGAAGTCTGATTGCCCAGAATTTAGTTTTATTCAGTGCATCAAGTCTGCAAGGTAGAAATTTACAACCCCACTTTATAGATGAGCAAACTAAGCCTCACTGTGTGTGACTAACTTGCTTAAGACCACAAAGCTAGTAAGCACTAGAGGTGGTACCAGTGCTGGACCGAGTCAATCAATATAATTATTCTTTTTTTTTAACATCTTTACTGAAGTATAATTGCTTTATAATGGTGTATTAGTTTCTGCTGTATAACAAAGTATATCAGCTATACATGAACATATATCCCCATATCTCCTCCCTCTTGCATCTCCCACCCTCCCTATCCCACCCCTCTAGGTGGTCACAAAGTACCGAGCTGATCTCCCTGTGCTATGCGGCTGCTTCCCACTAGTTATCTATTTTACATTTGGTAGTGTATATATGTCTATGCCACTCTCTGACTTCATCCCAGCTTCCCTTTCCCCTTCCCCGTGTCCGCAAGTCCATTCTCTATGTCTGCATCGTTATTCCTGTCCTGCCCCTAGGTTCTTCAGAACCATTTTTATTTTTATTTTTATATTCCATATATATGTGTTAGCATACGGTATTTGTCTTTCTCTTTCTGACTTACTTCACTCTGTATGACAGACTCTAGGTCCATCCACCTCACTACAAATAACTCAATTTCATTTCTTTTTATGGCTGAGTAATATTCCATTGTATATATGTGTCACAGCTTCTTTATCCATTCATCTGTTGACGGGCACTTAGGTTGCTTCCACATCCTGGCTATTGTAAATAGTGTTGCAATGAACATTGTGGTACATGACTCTTTTTTTTTTTTTTTTTTTTTGCAGTACGCTGGCCTCTCACTGTTGTGGCCTCTCCCGTTGCGGAGCACGGGCTCCGGATGCGCAGACTCAGCGGCCATGGCTCACAGGCCCAGCCGCTCCGCGGCATGTGGGATCTTCCCAGACTGGGGCACGAACCCGTGTCCCCTGCATCGGCAGGCAGACTCTCAACCACTGTGCCACCAGGGAAGCCCCATGACTCTTTGAATTATGGTTTTCTCAGGGTATATGCCCAGTAGTGGGATTGCTGGGTCATATGGTAGTTCTATTTTTAGTTTTTTAAGGAACCTCCATACTGTTCTCCATAGTGGCTGTATCAATTTACATTCCCACCAACAGTGCAAGAGGGTTCCCTTTTCTCCACACCCTCTCTAGCATTTATTGTTTGTAGATTTTTTGATGATGGCCATTCTCAACCGTGTGAGGTGATACCTCATTGTAGTTTTGATTTGCATTCCTCTAATGATTAATGATGTTGAGCATCCTTTCACGTGCTTGTTGGCAATCTGTATATCTTCTTTGGAGAACTGTCTCTTTAGGTCTTCTGCCCATTTTTGGATTGGGTTGTTTGTTTTTTTGATATTGAGCTTCATGAGCTGCTTGTATATTTTGGATATTAATCCTTTGTCAGTTGATTCGTTTGCAAATATTTTCTCCCATTCTAAGGGCTGTCTTTTCATCTTGTTTATGGTTTCCATTGCTGTGCGAAAGCTTTTAACTTTCATTAGGTCCCATTTGTTTATTTTTGTTTTTATTTCCATTTTTCTAGAAGGTGGGTCAAAAAGGATCTTGCTGTGATTTGTGTCATAGAGTGTTCTGCCTATGTTTTCCTCTAAGAGTTTTATAGTGTCCAGTCTTACATTTAGGCCTTGAATCCATTTTGAGTTTATTTTTGTGTATGGTGTTAGGGAGTGTTCTAATTTCATTCTTTTACATGTAGCTGTACAGTTTTCCTAGCACCACTTATTGAAGAGGCTGTCTTTTCTCCATTTTATATTCTTGACTACTTTATCAAATATAAGGTGATCATATGCGTGTGGGTTTATCTCTGGACTTTCTATCCTGTTCCATTGATCTATATTTCTGGTTTTGTACAAGTACCATACTGTCCTGATTACTGTAGCTTTGCAGTATAGTCTGAAGTCTGGGAGCCTGATTCCTCCAGCTCCGTTTTTCTTTCTCAAGATTGCATTGGCTATTCAGGGTCTTTTGTGTTTCCATACAAATTGTGAAATTTTTTGTTCTAGTACTGTGAAAAATGCCATTGGTAGTTTGATAGGGATTGCACTGAATCTGTAGAATGCTTTGGGTAGTATAGTCATTTTCACAATGTTGAGTCTTCCATTCCAAGAACATGGTATATCTCTCCATTTGTTTGTATCATCTTTATTTTCTTTCATCAGTGTCTTATAGTTTTTTTGCATACAGGTCTTTTTTCTCCTTAGGTAGGCTTATTCCTAGGTATTTTATTCTTTTTGTTGCAGTGGTAAATGGGAGTGTTTCCTTAATTTCTCTTTCAGATTTTTCATCATTAGTATACAGGAATGCCAGAGATTTCTGTGCATTAATTTTGTATCCTGCTACTTTACTAACTTCATCGATTAGCTCTAGTAGTTTCTGGTAGCATCTTTTGGATTCCCTATGTATAGCATCATGTCACCTGCAAACAGTGACAATTTTGTATTTTCTTTTCTGATTTCAATTACTTTTATTTCTTTTTCTCCTCTCATTGCTGTGGCTAAAACTTCCAAAACTATGTTGAATAATAGTGGTGAGAGTGGGGAACCTTGTCTTTTTCCTGATCTTATTGGAAATGGTTTAAGGTTTTCAACATTGAGAATGATGTTGGCTGTGGGTTTGTCATACATGGCCTTTATTATATTGAGGTATGTTCCCTCTATGCCTGCTTTCTGGAAGGTTTTTATCATACATGCTGTTGAATTTTGTCAAAAGCTTTTTCTGTGTCTGTTGAGATGATCATATGGTTTTTCTCCTTTAATTTGTTAATATGGTTTATCACATTGATTGATTTGCATATATCAAAGAATCCTTGCATTCCTGGGATAAACCCCACTTCATCATGGTGTATGATCCTTTTAATGTGTTGTTGGATTCTGTTTGCCAGTGTTTTGCTGAGGATTTTTGCACCTATGTTCATCAGTGATATTGGCCTGTAGTTTTCTTTTTTTGTGACATCTTTGTCTGGTTTTGGTATCAGGGTGACGGTGGCCCTGTAGAATGAGTTTGAGAGTGTTCCTCCCTCTGTTATATTTTGGAAGAGTTTGAGAAGGATAGGTGTTAGCACTTCTCTAAATGTTTGATAGAATTCGCCTGTGAGGCCATCTAGTCCTGGGCTTTTGTTTGTTGGAAGATTTTTAATCACAGTTTCAGTTTCGGTGTTTGTGATTGGTCTGTTTATTTTTTCTATTTCTTCCTGGTTCAGACTCAGAAGGTTGTGCTTTTCTAAGAATTTGTCCATTTCTTCCAGGTTGTCCATTTTATTGACATATAGTTGCTTGTAGTACTCTCTCATGATCCTTTGTATTTCTGCAGTGTCAGTTGTTACTTCTCCTTTTTCATTTCTAATTCTATTGATTTGAGTCTTCTCCCTTTTTATCTTGATGAGTCTGGCTAGTGGTTTATCAGTTTCGTTTATTTTCTCAAAGAACCAGGTTTTAGTTTTACTGATCTTTGCTATCATTTCCTTCATTTCTTTTTCATTTATTTCTGATCTGATCTTTATGATTTCTTTTGTTCGCTATATTTGGGGGGTTTTTGTTCTTCTTTCTCTAGTTGCTTTAGGTGTAAGGTTAGAATGTTTATTTGAGATGTTTCTTGTTTCTTGAGGTAGGATTGTATTGCTATAAACTTCCCTCTTAGAACTGCTTTTGCTGCATCCCATAGGCTTTGGGTCTTCATGTTTTCATTGTCTTTTGTTTCTAGGTATTTTTTGATTTCCTCCCTGATTTCTTCAGTGATCTCTTGATTATTTAGTAGTGTATTGTTTACCCTCCATGTGTTGATATTTTTTACAGATTTTTTCCTGTAGTTGATATCTAGTCTCCTAGCATTGTGTTCAGAAAAGATGCTTGACACGATTTCAATTTTCTTAAATTTACCAAGGCTTGATTTGTGACCCAAGATATGATCTATCTGGGAGAATGTTCTTATTCCATGAACACTTGAGAAGAAGGTGTATTCTGTTGTTTTTGGATGGAATGTCCTATAAATATCAATTAAGTCCATCTTGTTTAATGTATCATTTAAAGCTTGTGTTTCCTTATTATTTTCATTTTGGATGATCTGTCCATTGGTGAAAGTGGGGTTTTAAAGTCCCCTACTATGATTGTGTTACTGTCAATTTCCCCTCTTATGGCTGTTAACCTTTGCCTTATGTATTGAGGTGCTCCTATGTTGGGTGTATAAATAGTTACAATTGTTAAATCTTCTTCTTGGTTTGATCCCTTGATCATGTAGTGTTCTTCTTTGTCTCTTGTAATAGTCTTTATTTTAAAGTCTATTTTGTCTGATATGAAAATTGCTACTCCAGCTTTCTTTTGATTTACATTTGCCTGGAATATCTTTTTCCATCCCCTCACTTTCAGTCTGTATGTGTCCCTAGGTCTGAAGTGGGTCTCTTGTAGACAGCATATATATGGGTTTTGTTTTTGTATCCATTCAGCCAGTCTATGTCTTTTGGTTGGAGCATTTAATCCATTTACATTTAAGGTAGTTATCGATATGTATGGTTGTATTACCATTTTCTTAATTGTTTTGGGTTTGTTCTTGTAGGTCTTTTCTTTCTCTTGTGTTTTGTGCCTAGAGAAGTTACTTGAGTATTTGTTGTAAAGCTGTCTTTGTGGTGCTGAATTTTCTTAGCTTTTGCTTGTTTTTAAAGGTTTTAATATCTCCGTTGAATCTGAATGAGATCCTTGCTGCGTAGAGTAATCTTGGTTGTAGGTTTTTCCCTTTCATCACTTTAAATATGTCCCGCCACTCCCTTCTGGCTTGCAGAGTTTCTAGTGAAAGATCAGCTGTTAACCTTATGGGGATTCCCTTTTATGTTATTTGTTATTTTTCCCTTGCTGCTTTTAATATATTTTCTTTTTATTCAATTTTTGGTAGTTTGATTAATATGTGTCTTGTGTGTGTCTCTTTGGATTTATCCTGTATGGGACTCTCTGCGCTTAGTGGACTTTATTGACTATTTCCTTTCCCATATTAGGAAAGTTTTCAACTATAATGTCTTCAAATATTTTCTCGGTCCCTTTCTTTTTCTCTTCTTCTTCTGGGACCCCTATAATTCGAATGTTGGTGTGCTTAATGTTGTCCCAGAGGTCTCTGAGACTGTCCTTAATTCTTTTCATTCTTTTTTATTTATTCTTCTCTGCAGTAGCTATTTCCACTATTTTATCTTTCTGGTCACTTATCCCTTCTTTTACATCAGTTATTTTCCTATTGATTCCTTCTAGAGAATTTTTAATTTCATTTATTGTGTTGTTTGTCATTGTTTGTTTGCTCTTTAGCTGTTCTAGGTCCTTGTTAAACGTTTCTTGTATTTTCTCCATTCTATTTCCAAGTTTTTGGATCAGCTTTACTATCATTACTCTGAATTCTTTTTCAGGTAGACTGCCTATTTCCTCTTCATTTGTTTGGTCTGGTGGCTTTTTACCTTGTTCCTAAATCTGCTTTGTATTTCTCTGTCTTCTCATTTTGCTTACCTTAATGTGTTTGGGGTTTCCTTTCGGCAGGCTGCAGGTTTGTAGTTCCCATTGTTTTTGGTGTCTGCCCCCAGTGGGTAAGGTTGGTTCAGTGGGTTGTGTAGGCTTCCAGGTTGAGGGGACTGGTGCCTGTGTGCTGGTGGATGAGGCTGGATCTTTTCTTTCTGGTGGGAAGGACCACATCTGGTGGTGTGTTTTTGGGTGTCTGTGAACTTATTATTTTTTTCCGCAGCCTCTTTGCTAATATGTGTGGTTGTGTTCCTGTCTTGCTAGTTGTTTGACATAGGGTGTCCAGCACTGTAGCTTGCTGATTGTTGAGTGGAGCTGGGTCTTAGCATTGAGATGGAGTTCTCTGAGTAGCTTTCACCATTTGATATTAAGTGGGGCCAGGAGGTCTTTGGTGGACCAATGTCATGAACTCGGCTTTCCCACCTCAGAGGCTCAGGCTTGACACCTGGCTGGAGACTTTTTTGGGAAGTCTGAGGTCTTCTGCCAGTGTTCAGTAGGTGTTCTATAGGAGGTGTTCCTCATGTAGTTGTATTTTTGATGTATTTGTGGGGAGGAAGGGGATCTCCATGTCTTACTCCTCCGCCATCTTGAAGCTATCCCCAATATAATTATTCTTAAGTTGTGTATTATATTTCCAATGTACATTTGTATAATTATACCTTTATGGAGATATTTAGAATTACAGAGTTAAGTAAGATGGGATGTGGATGTGTCAGAACAATGCTACCTGGTAAATTCTTAAATTTTCCCAAGGATACCTAGGAAATCTTCAAATATTTTTGGGTGTTAGGCCTCTCAGCTGTGCAATGGCATGGTAGAATAGACATTTTAAGACTAGATAAGCTCTGCATTATTCTAGATACTCTAAATCAATGTCTATTTAGTTAGGCAAGTCTTAGAATATCTTGACTTAAATGAGTGATTAATTACCAATCATCAATCTGAGAGTATTATATTATACCAATAGTTAATCTGTAGTTTTCAGGCCTCAACTATATTAAGTAATATATTTCTGGTGGCTGGTAACATCCATCACACTGCTTCTTTTTGCTAGATATGTTAAAGCCAATAATCGTAATACTTTTACTGCATTAGTTTTAGAAATAATCTTTTATTGAATATTCAGGAAATCGATTATTAACAAAGTATATGTTACATAGTCTGATCCTGTCTCCAGTAACCTCACAATATACTTGAGCACTAATAGCCAAAAATGAAGACTCCCACACATCTGTAACTAAGCAGAAAGCCTGAGTTTTATCCCACTGATGGGTAGGCTGGAAGCCAAGCTTGACAGAGCCTTCTTACCTTTGTGTACTTTGTTTTCTCTATCATATAAATGGAGAGAATGTCAGATCTGTGTCAGAGGGTTTCCCTCTTAAATGCCTCTGAATATCTGTTATAAGGGCTTCTTATATTTCAGTTCAATCCATTCTCTAGATCACACAGGAAAAAACTGTAAAGATGAGAATGGTAAATCAACAGGAAAAGTGCTCAGAAACCATGAGCCCAAGTCTACCTTAGAAACCCTTTGGTCTTTTAGGCAGGACTTCAGTTTTGAAGTTCAAGGGCAGAGTCCTTGTGTTAAAAGGTGAATATTTTCAGAGTTAAAAGCAATACTCTTTCATGTTCTTTTTTTTTTTTAATGTTTCAGCAAAGCTCCAAAGACCCAGAAAAGAAAATAAAGGAAATACTTTGCTTTTCCTCATTTCTCATTTTATTTTTCTTTGTTCATGAGGAGGTGGAGCTTCAGCTGAGGAGCTGAGGTTAGGGCTGCTATAAACTCTCTGCAGTGCCCCATCAGAGGACAGCCCCCACTGTCAGGGAGCAGTTGTGCTGACATGAGGGCAAGCAGCAATTTCAAGGCATAGCCTGAACTGGTCGGCTCAGGAGTGAAGACAGCTTTGTTGCTCACATCCTCAGAACAGGGAAGGTGGAAATATGGCCAGGGCAAAGGTGGAGAGTCAAGAGGGGATACAGATTTGCCCTTCTGACAAATTCTGCTGCTCTGGAAGTCATATGAGGTGCTTGTGAGAGATGACATTATGATTTCTCGCCCCAAGAGTATAATTGAAGCAAAAAATCTAGGAACAGAAGTTGAACTTCAGATACAGTTTTAAAAAAGAAAACTCTAAGGACATAGCAAAGATGACTATTTGATATTCTCTCTCTCTCTTTGGCATAATTACCCTTAAGGTAATGATTACTTGATTCTTTGGCCAAAAGAGGAAACAGAAAGCTAATACAAAGGAAAAACTAGTACAGACAGAAGTGTCAGGTTGAGTGAGAGGAGAGGTTTGGGGGATGGAGATAAGAAATAAAATCTAGCTGAAATGCTGTACAACTGAATTAAGTAAAACATTTGTAATATATTCTTGATTGTAAAAAGTATATAGATCCTCCTTTTTTGCACATGTATGTACACATATATACACACATTCACGCACATGTATATGTAAAGGCACATGTACAAATCACCTTACTTTTTAATAGAAATTTTATTGAAGTATAGTTGATTTACAATATTGTATGAATTTCTGCTGTATAGCAGAGTGATGCAGTTATGTGTGTGTATATATATTTTCATATTCTTTTCCATTATTGTTTGTCACAAGATATTGAATATAGTTCCCTGTGCTATACAGTAGGACCTTGTTCTTTTTTTTTTTTTTTTTTTTTGTGGTATGTGGGCCTCTCACTGTTGTGGCCTCTCCCATTGCGGAGCACAGGCTCCGGATGCGCAGCCTCAGCGGCCATGGCTCACGGGCCCAGCCGCTCCGCGGCATGTGGGATCCTCCCGGACCGGGGCACGAACCTGTGTCCCCTGCATCGGCAGGTGGACTCTCAACCACTGCGCCACCAGGGAAGCCCCGGACCTTGTTCTTTATACATCCTCTGTATACTAGTTTGTGTCAGCTAATCCCAAATTCCCAATCCTTCCCTTCCCACACCTCCTTCCCATTCGCAACCACAAGTCTATTCTCTGTGTCTGTGAATCTGTTTCTGTTTCCTAGCATATCAGCTTCCTTTAACGACTACAACTGGGGAGTGAGAATAGGAGATGAGTCAAAGAGAAAACTTTCCCTTTTTTACTTAGCCTGGCATGTATAGAGTCTCAAAATATTTTTGTTGAATGAATGGCATGAGGAATGAACAAATGAATGGAAATAACTGATCCTTCAGATCACTTCTCTTTCAGGGTTACGCTGTATTCTTTGCAGACTGTAATTCAGCAGGGGGTAAAGATGAGAGCTGTCCTAGAGCAGGAGCAGAGTCATCTTTCTGCCCATTGATAACCTTTTGATTGAATGTCCAGTAGTTGGACGTAAAGAGAAAAGCTGGGAGGCTTTTGTGAATACTCAGTATTGGGCTCTGGTGAGCAAAATAGATCCCATTACCTTGTATCAATTTCATTTATAAATCAGATATGTCACAGATATTATCAAAATAGATCCCATACATACCTGGAATTTAGAAGGAGAAGGTATAGAATATGATATCTTTAATACTATACAAGTTATGATTACTTAATAGAAATATTTGAGCATTAAGTGAAGAAATGAGAGTAATTCCTCTAAGAAAAAGTGGAGCTAATTTGTATTAAGTGCATACTAGATGCCAGCTTGTTTTTTGGTACTTAACATGAAGTAATTAGGTACTTTACATAAAGTAATTTGGCATTAGTATTTTTTAAATACAGACAAGGAATTTGAGGGCAAAGTAAACACATCACAGGACAATAAACTGAAATATTTTTGTCTGCATCTCTAGCTGTGATGAGGACAAGGAAAGTAGCCTCTTGTATGGGGGGGAGGAGAGCATAGGATGAAGAATGGAATTTCGACTATTTCTTGAGGCCTAGGGTGGAGCTTTTATAAAGACAGAAACTGTCAAAGTTTTCTTCAATCCCCCATAGCATTTATGTTGTGAGAACCTGGATCTCCATCTTAGCATTCCTGTCTCCTTGTCATGTGTGTGTACGTGTGTGTGTGTGTGTGTGTGTCAAATATTTATAGGTTAGGTTCTTTGGGAAACAGGACAAGACAGAGCAAGTAATACAAAATGTATATTGGGGAGTAACCTTAGGGAGCTCCAGAACAGAGATTAGAAGTGGTTAGGCATTATACTACCAGTTTGCTTAGACTTTGGCCAGGGGATGCTCCCAGAAGAGTAGGACCTTGACTCTAAAGTTGATAGGACCCTGATGAAACTAGGAGCTGGAGGCTTCCTCCTAATCAGACTGCTTGCACCCAGACAATGAGTTTTTTCTTGAAGTGGGATTTGAGCAGCTTATCGCCAATTCTCATTTCAGTCTAGTATATTTGGATCTTCTAGTATATTTGTTGATCAGTTCTCGAAAACGTATGGAAATATATGAATGTTTTTCTCATCTTTACACAACAGGCTTAAATGATAAATGATATAACCAAGTTTTGAAGGATATTCTAAAATAAAGCCAATGTTTCCTCTGGAAGAGTGATTTTACTGTTTTCACCCATCTTTGGTTATTCTGTGGATTTTCACATTTCTGAATCATCAGACTGCAAATACTAACTTTTCTCCCCCTGGTTCCAAATCTAATTTAATCAATAGCAGTACTGGCTCATTCTCTGCTCCAATGTAGTTCTTTCAGTCTTGCCTGCTTTATTTTATTTTACTTAATTTTTATAATATAAGTTTCAGGTGTACAGCATTATAATTCAACATTTGTATGCAGTAAAAAATGATAACCATCACAAGTCTAGTTACTATCCATCACCCTACAGTTGACCCCTTTCCCTCTGGTAACCACCAATCTGATCTCTGTATCTCTGAGTTTGTTTTTGTTTTATTTCATTGATTAATTTGTTTTTTGTTTTTGTTTTTTGTTTTAGATTCCCTATATGAGTGAAATCATTTAGTATTTGTTTTCTTTGTCCAACTTATTTCACCTAGCATAATACCCTCAAGGTTCATCCATGTTGTTAAATGACAGGATTTCATTCTTTTTTTATGGCTGAGTGGTATTCCATTGTGTATATGTAGCACATCTTCTTTATACATTCATCCATCAGTGGATACTTAGATTGTTTCAATATCTTGACTAATTGTAAATAATGCTGCAATGAATTTAGCGTTTCATATATCTTTTTGAATTAGTGTTTTTGTGTTCTTTGGATGAACACCTAGAAGTAGAATAGCTGGGTATGTAATAGCTGTATTCTTAATTTTTGGAGTAATCTCCATGCTATTTTTCCATAGTGGCTGCACCAACTTACACTCCCACCAACAGTGTATTTACACTCCCACCAACAGGGCTCCCTTTTTTGCTACATCTTCTCCAACAGTTCTTATTTTTTGTGGTTTTTTTTTTTTTTTTTTGGCGGTATGTGGGCCTCTCACTGTGTGGCCTCTCCCGTTGCGGAGCACAGGCTCTGTGGCCACGGCTCACGGGCCCAGCCGCTCCACGGCATGTGGGATCTTCCCGGACCGGGGCACGAACCCGTGTCCCCTACATCAGCAGGTGGACTCTCAACCACTGTGCCACCAGGGAATCCCTATTTTTTGTCTTTTTAATTATGGCCATTCTAACAGGTGTGAGGTGATAGCTCAGTGTGGTTTTGATTTGCATTTCCCTGGTCGTTAGTGATGTTGAACATCTTTTTGTATGTCTGTTGGCCATCTGTATGTCTTCTTTGAAAAATGCCTATTCAAATCCACTGCTCATTTTTAAATTGGGTTGTTTATATTTTTGTTGTTGAGTTGCATGAATTCTTCATATATTTTGGCTATTAACTCTTTATTAGATGTATGATTTGCAAATATCTTCTCCAATGCAGTAGATTGCCTTTACATTTTGATGATTATTTCCTTTACTGTGCAGAAGCTTTTTAGTTTGATGTAGTCCCATTTGATCTTGCCTTTGAAGTCATTCACAAAAACATTGCTAACACAGATGTTATTGAGGTTACCACCTATGTTTTCTTCTAGGAATTTTATGGTTTCAGGTCTTACATGCAAGTCTTTAATCCCCTTGAGTTAATTTTTATGTATAGTGTAAGATAGTGGTCTAGTTTCCATCTTTTGCATTTGGCTGTCCAGCTTTCCCAGCACCATCTACTGAGGAGACTATCCTTTCTCCATTGTATTTCTTTGCTCCTCTGTTGTAAATTGTTCATGTATATGTCAGTTGTTTTCTGGGCTCTCAATTCTGTTCCATTGATCTTTGTGTCTGTTTTTGTGCCAGTACTGTACTGTTTTGGTTACTGTAGCTTTGTAGTATAATTTGAAATCAGTGAGTGTGATACCTTAGCTTTCTTCTTCTTTTTCAACATTGTTTTGGATATTTGGGATCTTTTGTGGTTCCATATAAATTTTAGAATTATTTGTTTTAGTTCTGTGAGAAATGCCTTGGAATTTTGATAGGGATTGTATTGAATTTGTAGATTGCTTTGAGTAGTATGGACATTTTAACCATATTAATTCTTCTAATCCATGAACACAGAATTTATTTCCATTTATTTGTGTCTTCTTCAGTTTCTTTCATCAATATCTTATAGTTTTCAGTATATAGGTCTTTTACTTCCTTGATTAGATTTATCCCGAGCTATCTTATTCTTTTTGATGCAGTTGTAAATGAGATTGTATTTTAATTGCTCTTTCTGATAATTCATTATTAGTGTATAGAAATGCTATAGTTTCTGTATATTTATCTTTCAACTTTACTGAATTCATTTATTAGCTCTAACAGTTTTTTGGTAGTGTCTTTAGGGTGCTGTATATGTAGTATCATGTCATCTGCAAATAATGACAGTTCTACATCTTTCTTTTTCTTCCTTCCTTCCTTCCTTCCTTCCTTCCTTTCTTCTTTCTTTCTTTCTATTTGGATGCCTTTTATTACTTTTTCTTGTTTTACTGTTTTGGCTAGGACTTCCAATACTATATTGAATAAAAGTGGAGAGAGTGGGTGTTCTTGTCTCATTTCCGATCTTAGAGGAAATGCTTTCAGTTTTTTGCCATTTCCTATGATGTTAGCTGCAGGTTTGTCATATATGGTCTTTATTGAGCCATGTTCCCTCTATACTTACTTTGTTGGGAGTTTTTATCATAAATGGATGTTGAAATTTTTCAAATGCTTTTTCTGTGTCTATTGAGATGATCATGTGATTTTTATTATTTGTTTTGTTAATGTGATGTATCACATTGATTAATTTGCAGATATTGAACCATCCTTGTATCCCTGGAATAAATCCCACTTGATCATGGTGAATGATCATTTTAATGTATTGTTAGATTCAGTTTGCTGATATTTTGTTAAGGATTTTTGCATCTATGTTCATCAAAGATTTTGGCCTCCAATTTTCTTTTTCTAGGGTGTTCTTGTCTCGTTTTTGTATCAGGGTAATGCTAGCTTTGTAAAATGTGTTTGGAAGGTTTTCCTTCTCTTCAGTTTTTTGGAAGAGTTTGAGAAGATAGGGGTTAAATTTGCTCTGAATATTTTGTAGAATTTGCCAATGAAGCCATCTTGTCCTGGGCTTTTGTTTGTTGAGTGATTTTTGATTACTGTTTCAATCTCCCTTCTAGTAATCAGTTTATTCAGATTTTCTGTTTCTCCATGATTTAGTCTTAGAAGATTATATGTTTCTAGGAGTTTATCCATTTCTTGTATGTTGTCCAATTCGTTGGCGTATAATTATTTGTAGTAGTCTTTTATGATGCCTTGTTTTTCTGTGGTATCAATTTAACTTCTCCTCTTTCATTTCTGATTTTATTTATGTGAGTCCTCTCTCTTTTTTTTTTCTTGGTTAGTCTAGCTAAAGGTTTGTCAATTTTGTTTACCTTTTCAAAGAATAAGCTCTTAGTTTCACTGATCTTTTCTATTGTTTTTTAGTCTCTATTTCATTTACTTCCTCTCCGATCTCTATTATTTCCTTCCTTCTACTAATTTTAGGCTTTTTTGTTATTATTGTTGTTCTTTTTCTAGTTCCTTTAGGTGTAAGTTGATTGTTTGTTTGGGATATTTTCTTGTTTCTTCAGGTAAGCCTCTCCTTTGATTTTTTCAATGACCTATTGGTTATTCAGTGAAATACTAACTCTTAGAATACAACTTTTAGCTGTAAACTCCTCATACAATTGCAATTTAAGTAATATGGTTGGAATATCTATTAATATTTTTAATTATGTTATTAAACATAAAAATTTAATTTCTATACCTATATATTATTTATTCAGATCATAGGCATTATGTCTGTGATTTAACTCATGCTTTGAGAAGTGGAGGAGTATAAGTTGATTAATTAGTTTATTTATTTATTTATTCTTTAGAAAAGACTCATGGTTTTGAGATGAGTCCTGGACTATCTCAGGTTGAGATAAAACCTGAACTAAATGTTGAAAAAGGAGTAAGAGAGGATTACCAAATGAATGAAGAAAGAACAAGGGAACTCCAGGAGGAATTTATTACATTGAATTAGCAAAGAATAAAATGTGTGACCTCCTTGAAAGGAGAGAGGTTTGCACAAGGAGTTGCTTGCAAGCTAAGTGGATCCAGACTGTGTAGAGTCCCATATCCAGGGCAGTATTTAACAGTAGTTAAGAGTATGACCTGTAGTGTCATAGATACCTGGACTCAAACTCATGTTCTGTCTTTTTCCAACTAACAAAGATGATTTTGGACCATTCCTCTGTCTTTAGCTTTCTCATCTGTATAATGGGAGTGATGGTACCACTTTAAATATCAAATGATATAATGAGTGCAAAGTACTATTCCCAGTGCCTAGTACATAGTAAATACTCATCATTAGATAATGTAAAATAATCAGGATATGCATATCATTAATATTATAATTATTTTATATTTCAGTAATTTTAAAATCACATAACAGTATATGTAAGCACTCATTTACATCACATTCTTTAAATACTAAAGCCATGCCCCCTTTATATAAAACCATCTCCCATATGATGGGGTTTTCGTGGCAGTCTACATACAGTCTGAACAGTGGGAGAGAGCTTCAGATATTTGCCTTTAGTACTACTGAAAGCTGATTGTGTGGTGCTGATTAGATAATGCAGATGTGTGCATATCAAATGTCTCCAGAACACTCATTGTTTAGATTGTTTTCACAGTACCCCCTAGATGAGTCGTCTTCACCTGTCTATTTATTGTGTTTACTTTCCTGTAAGTTGGTGAAGAACCTGTGGCTATAATCTTTAGGTAGTTAAAAGAAATAAACAATTCAAATGAGGTATTTGGTTTATGTTTGTTTTTCTCTGTCTCTGATAATTAGGGATGAATCATGCCTTGGATTTATTCTCAAATGGGAAGCATTCATGAAACTAGCAAGACATGAACCTCCAATTAGTAGGGCAATAGATAGCAAGTTTTTTCCAATCACACCTTACTCTTCTCTCACCCTCCCCTACCCACCCACTCCCACTTAATTGAGAAAATGTTGTTATTTATCTGTCATTTCATGAGTGTTGATTATTAAAAATTGCAAGGTGTTAGTGAATAAGGCCAAGTATAGAATAGCAGGGCTTCCTAGTTTGCGGTTCCCTACTTTCAGTCTGTTCTTCCTCTAGTCCATCCCCAATGCTGTTTCCCTTGTGACTGTTAAAAATGTAAATCTGAAAAAAAAAATGTAAATCTCATCATGTAGGCCACCTGCCTCAACCCTTCAGGGGCTCACTCCACTCTTGCTTTCTAGATAAATTATATTCAAATACCTTAGCATAGTGTTCAGGGCTCCTTCAAATTTGATCCTCAACTATTGCCAGTCTCAGCTGACATCTTTTTGTACTGCATTCTTCATCAGGATAGAGTGAGCTGCCAGAGGCAGCATGAACTTTCATGAGTCTCAGTGCCTTTGCATCACACCTGAGCCCCTCTTTTATTTCCTCTCTAGTGCTCACTCATATTTCACAACTAACTCAAAGGTTGTTGCTCTTTTCTAAATGCCTTCCTTGACACCTCATCTGACATGACTAAATTTGATTTCTTTTTCTCTGTTTCCATAGATACCTGAATGAATCTTCTTAATGGTAATTATGACAGTGTTTTAGAATATAGTGGCATTCATAATTTGAGACAGAGAGGGAAGAGAAGATCAAAGTAGAATTGATACCCCTGCAACAGCCTTGATAAGAAAGGAAAAATTACAGATAACATCATAATTTATTAATATTTTGAAGATCCAGTGAGAATGATGGAAGAATATTCTCTTGAACACACCTGCTCAACCCTGCCTCATTCAAATATTATGAAACACGTAAAAACAAGCAGAGGGTCTATGCTATGCATGCATATGTAACATAATACTAAAATGAATAATTGGTCACATTTATTGAGTGGCCTTTTTATAGACATTGCTTTTGAGCCTGTGATGAGAAGTAAAATATACCCCGCTTTAGGCAGTTGAGGAAACTGATGCGTAAGTGCCAACTGTGCCATATCTCAATGTTAGTTAAGTGGCAAAGCTGGGAATAAAACCCTTTCTACTTGATCCTGAGGCCTATGGCGATGACAGGGATAACAATAAAGGTACCTTAGTGAATCAACAAAGATGAGGTCGGCTGAAATGAAACCTCCAGTGTGGTTTGACAAACCTGTATCGTTTAGCATAACCTGCTCTACTGTCTAGGGCAAACCTAAGGGGTGACTAGGCTGACCTGATGTATCTGTAAGTGTCCTAACTATTATATAATTCTAATGACCATTAGGAGATTTAAAAAATTATTGGAGTATAGTTTATTTACAGTGTTGTATTAGTTTCAGGTGTACAGCAGAGTGAATCAGTTATACATATACATATATCCACTCTTTTTTAGATTCTTTTCCCATATAGGTCATTACAGAGTATTGAGTAGAGTTCCCCGTGCTATACAGTAGGTGTTTATTAGTTATCTTTTTTTTTTTTTTTTGCGGTACGCGGGCCTCTCACTGTTGTGGCCTCTCCCATTGCGGAGCACAGGCTCCAGATGCGCAGGCTCAGCAGCCATGGCTCACGGGCCCAGCTGCTCCGCGGCATGTTGGATCTTCCCAGACGCGGCACGAACCTGCGTCCCCTGCATCGGCAGGCGGACTCTCAACCACTGCGCCACCAGGGAAGCCCTAGTTATCTATTTTATATATAGTAGTGTGTATATGTTGATCCCAACCTTCCATTTATCCCGTCCCGCCCTTTCCCTCCTGGTAACCATAAGATTGTTTTCTACATCTGTAACTCTATTTCTGTTTTGTAAATAAGTGCGTTTGTACCATTTTTTTAGATTCCACATATAAGCGATATCCATTAGGAGATTATATCTCATTGGAGGGGATGGTGGTGGGATCTTTCTACCAACAGAATATATTTCAGTTGTCTTTTCAATTGTAGTTTTCCTATCAACTGTGATCAGCTTCATGCAGAGGTCCTTTCTCTTTAATTCTTGATTCCGTGATGTCAAATTTAGTAGGTACCGTGTGGAAGACGATCAATGTTTCTTAAATGGTATTGAATGAATGTAGTTTATGTGTCTTTTAGATAGAGCCCAGTGCTGAAAGAAAAGTTTAGAATGCTCTTGACAGTAGATTTGTAGATTTGTAGAGTTGGAAGGAAATGTAGTGGTTGGGTAATCCAGCACCTTCATGAGTTAATGACCAATTCATGCTTAGAAGCCATGCTTCTAGTTTGCCCACTGTCATACCTTTTTCCTTCTTTGGAGTTCAGAACTGAGTGGCTCTTAGATTCATAACATTAAAGATTGATGAAGGATCTTGGTGTTCAAATAGTCCACCCTCTCACCCAATAAAGAAGCACTTTTTACAGATCTCTGCTCATTTTGGAGGCTGGACACTAAGCAATGTGACTAGGGAGGTGTCTTCTACTCGTGCCCAGAATGATGGCAGCAAGACAGTCTATGGAGCTTGTTGTGCAGGATTCCAGCTGAGGGCCAGAACAATGGGTCTTTTCTGAAAATGTTTCCTGAGCTTTGGGTTGCTGCATTTCAAGCCAAAATATTGAAATGTGGCATATGGCCAATGTTTATAGGCCATTTTGCCAAGGAACCTTCACAGAGCTTATTACCAGGAGGATTTTCATGATTACTACCATCACAATAAAAAAGGAATTCATTTGAGAAATAAACCCCTGGGCTCAGTAAACAAAACACAAGCATATCTGGAATCCTGGGTTACCTTTGCCAAATTCTCTCCCATCATCAGGCAATTGCCCAGAGAAACCCTGACTTCCAGCCAACTTGGGTTTCACAGAGATTTCTCAGACCTCTTCCGTTTTAACTTCATTCTTCCGTTCATGACTATAAACATTTTTTTAAATTTTTCATTTCATGACTAAAAAGATTAAAAAAATCTTTATAGAAGTTATATAGATTTAATATTCCTAAATCCATTATCATCATAAATAGAACTCCCAGATTTGGAATATGAAGACATATGATCAAATTTTTAATGAAATACTCTGATGAAGTCAAACTGCCAGTACATCTTCACATTGCCAAGACTCAGAGATGGGGATAATTTTCCTGGGTGTAATCATGGGGTCAGCTAAAAGTGCTTCAAAGCCTGTCTAATTCTCTTCCCTTAACCACTTTTCCTTCATTGCAACATGTCTTTCAATATGGGGACAACTGGATCTTTTCAATTTCATATACAGCATTTAAATTCATAACAGGGGTTGCCTAAGTTGAAATTTATCAAACAGTGGTGTATTGGAGCTGGCTCATGAGAACTAATTGTAAACTTTTCAGGAATTTTGAGAGTTGGTTGGTGGCCATGGTTGGGGTATTTAAAACATGGAAATTGCCAAACGCAACAAATCAGGGCTTTTAATGTATTATTTGTTTAAGAGCATACCACTGCAAAGTGTTCACATATTAATTCATTCCTTTAAGGCTTTGTTAAAATGCCACCCCCTGTTTGAAGCTCTCTGTGATCCAGTGAAATCCCTTTCCCAGTAGTACTTCATTTTGAAGCTTTTAATGAGATAAATAATTTTCACCCATGAATTATGGACATTTATCCACATCCCCATGTCTTATTTTTTCTAGAATCTTAGTTTATTGAGTGTTGGATTGCTATATGATTAAAAAAAACCCTTTAGAATGTCTAGTGTAATCCTTGCAGGTTTAGCACTCAGAAAATATTTTGTAACTTGCCAATAAAATACTAGCCCACTAGTGATCTAAGATTCTACTTATGCTCAGTTATGCCACTGCCTCCATTAAAACCTCAGTTGAGATTCTCCCAGTGGAAACCATAGCAGTATCAGGGTATTGACATGATATATCATCCAAAGAAGGTAAGAGTGAGCGTGGAGTAGAGGGGGACAGCCTCTGTATTTAGCTTTGGCTGAGATAACACTCCTTAACTTTTAAAGACTGGTCATTTGATCCATTTCTTTGGTTATAAAATTGCTCCCACTAGGGAAGGGGGTAGGAAGGGATATGCCATCTTGTGCTTTAGAACTGATGCATTTATTTCAGAGGGTACAGCATGCAAAAACATTACAATTTTTTTTCAAGGTAGCACAGCTATGAGCATGCTTAGAGAAAGTAGGAGGATTTAAAGAAGAGTAAATGATTAAAATTTCATTTGGTTATTTCTTCACTTATTCACTCAATAAACATGTATTGGTTGAGTAATATATTCTAGACTTCGTTTTAGGCACTGAGGATATAAAGAAAATAAGGATTTATGCGTCCCTGTGGAAATTGCAATCTATTAGAAGGTGGAGGAAGTGAATTTAGAAAGAGATGTCTTCAAAATTATGGGAAATTTAAGAGTCAAATAGAATGGCAAATTGAAAGGACCAATCGAAAACAGTTTTAGAAAGTGAAATGTGCTATGTCTAATGGTGAAATATACAAAAGACTCTTTTTTGTTTGATATGATTGGAGTTGAGTTCAGAGGGAGAAAGAGAGAGAGTAAAAGAGAGATAAGAATGTGGGTTTGAACAGATTCCTCCTTCCTCCAGCCCAGACTTATACTTCCAAAGATATATATAGATGCTGTTTATACCCAGTGGAGCTATTAGTGCTGAAGAGCTTAGCTACATGGTTAGTAATTAGGAAGAGGCAATGAGAAAACCTATTTCCCTGAGGTCTTCTCCCTGCTTCACTTCCACAACTTCTGTCTGCCCACTTGTGCAATGGACGTAGCTACAGCGATTCTGTTCTCACAGTAGCAAGATAAATCACTAAAGCCATTTTGCACTTGCCCAGGGACTTTCAAGTGAGGATCTCAAAGTGAATCCAGGCTGCTGTGTGCCACAAAGAGGACCAACATTTCTCTTAGGCTTTAAAAGATGTCCCATTGTGAGAATGAACTTTGGGTTTTATCTCTCCCTTTGAAATAGATACATCAAAGTGAGACATCTGAAGGCAAAGACACAATGATCCCCAATCCAAAGCCAAGTTCAAAAACAGAGATGAGTTGTGTTATTATGATATTGTATTTGCTGGATGAGATGGAGGACAAAGAAAGATTAACTTGCAAACATAAAATAGGCTTTGAAATTTCTATTAGTCTTGGGCCCCAGGGCACATACTTTTTCAGCAGGACACTTAGTTTTTAGAAGTAAGGTAGCAATGGCACATTTTCTCTCAGTCTGAAATGTACAGTTATTCAAGTGAAATTTATTAATGATTAGATGATGAATGAGGACAATGAGTATTGGAAAGTTGTTATTGAGAAGTGCTTCCTTTTTGGGGGGACCCAAGCTCATGCTTTTGAGGGCTGCATTCAGGGTTAGGCATTTTAAGTACAGCAGTGGCTTTCTGTATGCCAACTTTCTAAAGCATAATTCCAAGTCAGGTATACCTACCTAATTGTAACTGTGTAACTGTGCTTGAAACTATAAATTATAATTAAATAATTAAATTCTATATGTATCAATCATATTAAAGGATAAAACCTTCTAGCCCAGCTCTGAATATCAGTATAGAGAAAAGCATTTCAAATCTATTCATTTTTTAATTCCTTATCCTCGATTACTACGCCTACTTTTTTGCTCAAGTGATACTGGAATAGTTTATTTATTCATTCCACATTCAACACACCAGGAAGGTAAATTTTTAATTTCAGGATCATACCGCCTTCTGTTGTCTTAATTGGGGTTCCCCAGAACCAGACCCTAATAAGGATTCGAAAGAAAAGAATTGGCTTGGGAAGTGAAGGAAACAGGTAGAGAAGTGCATAGTGATGCAGAAAAAACAGTCAATAAAAGGTACCCATCACCCTGCCTAACTCGAGTTACTATTTCCATTTGCATATTGGCCAGACTCCTCTTCCTCATTGATAACTCAGTTCATATCTTGCAGGGTTGTTTTGCAGTCAAATGCTCTACCCCTGAGCTATACCCCCATGGGTTGTTTTGAAGATTAAAGTATGCAAAGCCAATTACTGGGGACCTGGCCTATAATGATCATCTATCATTATTATTGCAGCTAAATAATGAGAGAATAAATAACATTTTCACAGAGCTTGTGGGGACAGACATTGTCTTGAAGGCAGAATTATTGTGACATATCAGGGAAATGGAAAGAAAATCGATATTTTATGTCTTTTCCTTGAGTCTGTAGCACAAAGATCTGAGGAGCTTCAATTTTGTACTTACTAATTGCTTTCATTTGAACACATTAAACATTTCACTGGAGCTGTTTGAGATTTTATAGCTCTTTCTCATCTCATGTTGAGAGTGAAAAGGTATGCTTTTCAGAGATGAATTGAGTCTACCTAAGCATGAATGAGAGGATCAGAGGAAGTTCCCTTCTGGCATCATTTCAGAGATTAGTAATTTGTGAAACTCTGATGATGCAAGGAACAGCATAGAAAGCCATTTCGTTCCCTTTTGTCCAGTCTAAATGCAAATTTGAACTTTCATGGCAGTTTGTTTGCATGTTAATGTCTGTGCTCTGTCACCCTGGAGTGCTTTAGACTTCCTAAATTAGGTTGGGCAGGTGATTTAAAGAAGGGGTCATTCCATTACATAGGCTCCATTTCAGAGGCACAATGCACAGAACTGGAAATTCACAGGAGCTTCATTTTATCCCAGGGATGGTGGCCTGGAGAAGGAGTGTCAGGGGCCAGCAGCTGGTCAGAAGTAGCCTCCGGCATGTCTCCTCAAATATGGAAAAGTGCAGCAAAAGAAGAAAGGGTAAGAGTATACCGTGGTCTAATTAGCATTTGCTTCTTGTAGCCCTGGAAATGTCAGTCACCAGTTGGTAACAAAATAAAGATGTAATGTCAGTGATAATGAATTAAATTGTGGCCATTTGCATTGGAATGCCATGATAATGATCTGAAATTACCATTGTATATATTCCCCTTGACAGTTCAGAATTGGACTCCAAGCTAATAGTATTTTGGATGAACTTTAAACCAGTGGAATTGCTTTGAGTACACTCCTTTTGGCAAGCCATGTGGATTTGAGAAAGTTAATTTACCTCTGCTTTGTTCAAGCTGTTTGGTAATTGATGAACATACCATAAAAGTTTTAATGAATAACCACAGGGACCATTTAACTTATTTACTAGGTAAAAGTGAAATATACTTGATTATCTTCCCTAATCTGGCTCTCCAAATGAAGCCAACCCAGAATAAATACTGTCTTTTCGTGTGTGCATGCAGTCTCTGTTGCACAAAACATCGCAGGCAAATATTTTCAGAAAATCTGAATGGAGGAGTTGCATTTTCTCCCATTAGCTTCGATTTATAGTTCTGCTGCAAGCATTAGACATTGCTTAGGGAGGACTTATGTCTCTGTGCATGATGACTAGAGGCTCTGTTGCAGTGGGGTTAGGCAGCAAGCCACAGAATCAGCACATTATCTTCAGAGCATCTGTTGTGTGAATAACTCTCTGACAACACTCCACTATTGTGAAGCAGTTAAAATAAGAGCCACTTTTTTTCCCCCTGGCCTCCTGGTTAGTCTAATTACGCTATAGCATCCTTTCATAAGTAGAATGTTATTATGAGATAAGTGCCCACATGTATCTTAGTTTCCATTAAACTGTATTCCTTGATACACCTTTGTAGAATGTTTTTTAACACTGCAAACAAAGAAGGTTGTGTTGAAGTAGTAGCAAAGATCATCACATCAAAAGATGTGCTCTATCCCATTCACTCCACCTTAGTGGGAGCCTCTCACAGAAGTGGGTTAGATTTCCAGCCTTATCTCTTACTAACTATGCCTTTTGAGGAACGTTAATTCAGCAACCCATGCCTCAGTTTCCTCATCTGGAATTATGAGCTGACATTAAAAGTTGGCTGTGAGGATTAAATGAGATAACTCCTGTGACACATATGATATGGTGCCTAGAGCAGGGCTTCTTTCCTGGAAGGCCTTCTGAAACACAGATCCTAGACCCCATTCCCAGAGATTCTGATCTCTGGGCCTGGGGTGGGGCTCAAGAATTTGCATTTCTAGTAAGATCTCAAGTGGTACTAGTCCAGGGACCACACTTTGACAATCACTAGTCTAGAAGGTAAACAATACTTGAGAATTTTGGTTTTCTTCTTCTGTGGCTGGAATAAATTGCTACATCAGTGGAAGCCTCTAGAGGACCCCAGTCAAGTTTTATTCACCAGTAATATCACCTATCCCAGAAACTAACATAATTGGTATTGAGGACTGAATTAAATTGAGCTGTGGATTTTAGAAGGTCTAGAAACTACATAGTCTGTGACATAGTTGGTCAGAGAACAGAAACCAGAGCACCTGCAGTATGATCCCAGCTCTGCCACTTATTGTTTATATGTCCTTGGGCAAGTCTTAAGCTCCTTAAGCCTCTGTTTTCTCATCTATGAAATGGGTATAGTAATAGTACATACATCATCTGTTGTTTATAATATTTATATTCCTTAATCCCACAAAGTACTGTCAGTCCTACAAAGTACAGTATCAGGCACAGAAAGCATCCGAACATTTCTGGCTGTCCTTATTATTAGTAGTTACTTCTCTCCTCTACAATGTCACCTCTCCCCCATCAGGGACAAATCAATTCTTACCATGGTTCTGTTTCTGAAAGCTGTCATGTCACATTAGAGGTATTTCTGTGTTTTGATATTTGCTTCAAAAAGTAACTATCTGGGGAATTCCCTGGCAGTCCGGTAGTTAGGACACTGTGCTTTCACTGCCGAAGGTGCATGTTCGATCCCAGGTTGGGGAACTAAGATCCCCCAAGCCACACGGTGCAGCCAAAAAAAAACAACAAAAAAGAAAAAGTAACTATCCCTGTGAATGATGACAGATTAGGTATTAAACTAATTTGCATTAAGAAATAGTTATACCAGATAACCTAGCCCCATTACATATGGAAGCAGGTGTCCTCAAGAAATAGGTTTTATGGATATAACTGGATGTACTAGGTTAAACTAAGTTATCAGTTTCTGATGGGAGCTTACTTGCGGGAGGTGGTGGCCAACATAAATAGTGGAGACTGACCCATAGGTATGAACAGGGCACTAAAGATCCACTTCTCCCTTTCCATTGTTGTATCTTGGTCTGACCGTATTTGCAAGTGGTGAGGGTTCTGAAATCAAGATGGACCTGGAATGGGGATGGCTAGAGCTGCTCCCAACTTTGGAAAAAAAATTACATAGCAAGAAATTGCAATTGTTAAAATAATGTGAGTTGAGGAAAATAAAGAAAAGGTATAAGGAGAGTGTGAAAATCATCTTTATTTATTTTAAAAGCTAATTTATTTTGTTTTATTTAGTTTTGGCTGTGTTGGGTCTTCTTTGCTGCACGTGGGCTTTCTCTAGTTGCGGTGAGCAGGGGCTACTTTTCATTGTGGTGCGCAGGCTTCTCATTGCGGTGGCTTCTCTTGTTGCAGAGCATGGGTTCTAGGCATGTGGGCTTCAGTAGTTGTGGTTTGCAGGCTCAGTAGTTGTGGCACATGGGTTTAGTTGCTCCACGGCATGTGGGATCTTCTGGACCAGGGCTTGAACTCATGTCCCCTGCATTGGCAGGGAGATTCTTAACCACTGTGCCACCAGGGAAGCCCAAAAATCATCTTTATTTTTATCTTTCATAGTTAATGATATTAGTGTTTATGCCTACCAGATTTTTCTATGTAGACACACACACAAACACTCAATTTATGTATTTATTAAATCAAAATTATTATTTTTATCCATGCTGTTTTTAATGTGCTCTTTATCAATAATATATCATGGACGGATTTCCATATTAAAAAACAACTCAAGACATTATTTTAGTGTCTGCATAGAATTCCATTGCATGGATATATCATAGTTGACTTATTGAATCTCTGTACTGCAGTGTGATGAGTACTTTGTACATATGTCTTTGTAGCTTTTTCATGAATTCTTCATGATAATTTATGAAGAGTTGAGTGAATCATCAAATATTATGCAAATTTTAGGGGTTTTGAGCAGTATGTTAGTTACACAGAGTTAAAGGGCAAGCTTATTTTAATGTAATATTTTTGCTGGCTAGTGATCACTCATTCATTTAGTCATTAATTATGAGTGAATTCCTGATATGTGCCAGGCCTTTGATTATAGCAATAAATAAGTATAGATTAAATTTGTTCAAGATGGTAAAAGGCCAATGCATTTTCTTTCATTGTGGGTGCAATGTGTGTTTACTCTTGGGCAGGAAAATTATTGTGTCCAGATCTACTTATGTCACCTTGGCTGCGTAGTAGAATCACCCAGGAAACTTTTAAAAAATACTAATGCTTAGCCTCCTCTGTAGCTCTTCTGCAGTCTGTGTTTGGTTCTGAGCATCAGGTAATTTTTAAAATTTCCCAGTTGATTCTAGTGAGCAGCCAGGTTTGAGAATTACTGAGCTAATACACTCACCCCTCTCTCATCTGGACTTTAACAAGACGCTACCCTCCAACTGCCAGTCCAGCTGAGCTTCAGTCTGTCTTTGTGTCCAGGTCTCAACCCACATGAGAAATATGAGGAATATTTTGTAACTCTGGGGGGAGAATGAATAGCCTTATTTTCATTTTTGCCAAGTTGGAGAGGGTCCCTCTTGCATTTGAGATGAGACTGATGATATCAGTGTTTCCTTTCCTGCTGAAACCTCCTCAAATTTGGGGTATGTGGATTGGGTCTGACCTTTCTCCAGTTTCTGGCTGAGATTCAACACCCACACGTGCACGCACACACACACACCACACATAACTTTGACTTTTATGTGGTTGGGTTATGTCAGTCTCTCACTGGGGGATACCAGTGTCAAATCCACAGTTCTGAATGACTGAGAGTCTATTTTACAATGTGGCTTAAATACTTGCTTTATTAAAACCAAAATATGCTTCAAAAATACAATCTGGATGAGCAAACTGCTTGGTTGGGAGAGAGGGATTGTATAAATCCCAGTAACAGTGAACCACTCAAACCTCCCTCTCGAGTTCCACTGCCAGGCAGCAGGATCCTATCTGTGCCATTTACTGCAGAGTGCTTAGTTAGCGGCCCTGATGTGTGGATGAGCCTAATGCCCCACATGTGCTCTAGAGTAATTCAATTTGTTTTCCCTGGATGGAGACATTAGGTTTTGAAAAATAGTAAAATGTGCTTGCCTTGAGCACTGTTTGAGAAAAGTACGAATTTCCTTCTTACTGTCTATTAAGTCTCTCAGGAAGCTTTAAAAAAGGTTCTGGTTAGGGCTTCCCTGGTGGCGCACTGGTTGAGAGCCCGCCTGCCAAGGCAGGGGACACGGGTTCGTGCCCCGGTCCGGGAAGATCCCACATGCTGCGGAGCGGCTGGGCCCGTGAGCCATGGCCGCTGAGCCTGCGCGTCCGGAGCCTGTGCTCCGCAACGGGAGAGGCCACAACAGTGGGAGGCCCGCGTACCGCAAAAAAAAAAAAAAAAAAAGGTTCTGGTTAAAGAGGTTTGCATGAGTTTACTAGATTATAAACACATGTGATATTCAGAAAAATAATCAGCAACAATACAATTTGCATCTCAAGGTTGTTGCCCCCCCAATAAACCTCACTGCCACTTAATTTCTTAGAAGAAATTGTTTTTCTAGTCTTCAAATATAAAAGGAGAGTCCTTCCCTCTTTATAATATTGTTGAAGTGAATCTGAATTCAGTTCTTTTTATGTGCCAGGCACTATACCCATTGCTTAGGTGTTGTATCTCATTTAATCCTACATTTGTGTACAGACCAAGTGCTTGTGAATGGCAGCCATTTATGTTCATAACTCATTGACTAGTCCTGCGCACTGAGATAGAAGAAAAAATGCATATGTTTAGGGTTATATGGTAGAAGAAACTGATGGTTTAAATAACCAAGCTTACTTTATGCAAGAGAAGAATTGCTTTCTTCCAAAACGTGGTACTATTCCGTGACCCAGTGACAATTCCTGGGCTTGCCCTCTCCCATCTCTTTTGAGTGTAAATGGCTCAAACACCTACGTGTCCACTAATGACATGTAAGATCCCAGGTGTTTGTCTCAGGCTTGTATAGGTGGGATATACAACTGCTGTGTACTGCCCACCCAGCTGTTTCTCATTCTCTCAACATTTTTTGGTTCTCTGGTTCCGTATTTGATTCTGTATGTTAGATCCAGGGCTCTTTGTCTCCAGGGCTGTGTACCTGACAACTTATCTTAGAACCTCCTGAGACTTGGTCTTCATGTCTTTTCAGCTCAATGATTTAATATATATTTGTTTAACACCCCCTACTTGCAAGTACCCTGCTAAGCCCTGTAGATACAAGCGTGGAAAACAAATACCTTTGAACACAATGTTGACGTGGTACTGTAATTGCTTTTCCTTCCTTTCTTGTGGAGTCTTGTATGTGGGAAACAAATAGTTTAAGGCTCCTCCAACCTGTTTCTTGATTCCAGTGGTTCACTTGTTAGTGGTATAAATTTGACGTATTTGATTGATCTCAGCCTTGATTTTAAGCATTTAACACTGGAGAGTTAAAAAAAAAGAAACTGTGCACTATTCGTGTGATGGAATACCATAAAGCAACGTGAATCAATGTGCTAATTTGTCATGTATTCCCATGATTGCACCTGTAAAAACAACAAGATTCAATAAAAATTTAAGATCTAAGTAGTGGTATACAGGATGATACTATTAATGAAGAGTGAAAGGATAACTCACCCAACGATATTATTTCCTGTTGGTTATGGACATATACATATTAATAAAAATGTATGAACCCAAATGGAGACAGTCACACCAACTTTCTAATGATGTTGATGGGGAGAAAAAGAGGGAAATGCATTTGGGCAGGGGAGAAAAAGAGGGAAATGCATTTGGGCAGGGGTGAAGAGTTTTCATCCTACCTATAACATCTGATTTCCTCCAAAAAGGATTTCATCAGATATGACAAAATGCTAATTTTGCAATTTTAGGATGAACGTGTCATTTTTCTCATTCTTTTTGGAATTTAAATACTTCTTTTTTTTTTTTTTTTTTTTTTTTTGCGGTACGCGGGCCTCTTACCGCTGCGGCCTCTCCCGCTGCGGAGCACAGGCTCCGGACGCGCAGGCCCAAAGACCATGGCCCACGGGCCCAGCCGCTCCGCGGCACGTGGGATCCCCCCGTACCAGGGCACGAACCCGCGTCCCCTGCATCGGCAGGCGGATGCTCAACCACTGCGCCACCAGGGAAGCCCTAAATACTTCTTAATCATAAAATGTAAAAGGAGAGGGAGAGGGAGATAGAGGGAAGCAAGAGGAAGAGGAAGCTTGAGTGAGATACTACCTCCTTTCTGGGTTTGCCTTTCTTAGAGGGGAGTGAGGTGGAGAGATGTTGAAAGTAGAGGTAACAAACACCACATTGTGCCTGAGGCACGCAGTACACAGAGAGGCATTCAGATAGGCTGCTGGTGAGGCAGTGATAGTTTTGGATGCTTCTGTTTTCATGTGAATGAAGCAGCAAAGGTTTTAAGAGCTTCACACCCCAGCTCTGATCTGAAATGAAGTTAGGTGTTTGAGAAACAGCTGCTGGAAACAGCTCTGCTCCCTCTGGAGCTTCTGTTCATCTTCAAAGCAGCTGCCGAAGAGAGGGAGGGAGGCAAGCAAACTATCTTGGGCATGTGTGTGTGTTCATAAAAACAAAAGGGCTTTCCCTAAGTAAAATATGGCTGGTTTTCCCAGGATGAAGAATTCAATTTTAAGTCCACATTTCTGCCTCTTTTGAAGTTTTGAATAAAGAACTTAGAGCCTCATCTTTCCTTACCCTTGGGGCCTTTGGATTCAAACAACCCTGGACTCCTATCCCAGGCCCAGCTCAGCCATTTCCAGCTGTGGGATCTAGGGCAAAGTAATTAACCTCTCTGAGCCTCAGTTTACTCCTCTGTCAGTTGGCTTAGACCCTTGTTGTGATGATGTATATAGAGAACTTGAAAAATGATAGACCTCAATATAAGTGAATACCTTCTGCTAACCTTCTTCAGTAACATATTCCTTTTTATTAGACTCTCTTTTGATTGCCTTTTTCACTAATAGGGTGATCAGCTTGTCTTGATTTGCCTAGGCTTTCCTTGTTTTAGCACTGACAGTTTTGTGTCCTGGGAAACCCCTCAGCTCTGGGCAAAACAGAATGGTTGGTCACTCTGCAGTATATTCTGGCATATGACAGACAGAGTTCCTTGTCCTCAGGAAGTTTATAATCTAGTGTTACTTCTTAATCCCCTCATCATCCTTGATGTATGAATTGTAATTATTGTTTATTTTATTATTGTTGTTACTCTACAGCCTCCCATGCTAGACTATACATTCAGAGAAAGCAAGGAATACATTATTTTTTAATTTTTTGCATTATTTCCCCTATTATCAAACTCATATTTACTGGGGATTCAATAAATATGTACCATACACATTAATATATGAGATCAACGGAGTTGTTTTCCTCCCAGTTTTTATGGTCTTAATCATAACACTGAGTTATTTTAGTCTTTAAATTTCTATGTGAATTATACACACATACATACAGAAACATTGAATTTGATTATCTCAGTCACTTGTGCATGAACATTAGTATGTTGAAGAATCACCTGGAGGTATTGTTAAAATTCAAAATTTGGAGCCCTGTACCTGAGATTCTGCTACAGCAACTAAGGGATAGGGCCAAAGAATCTGCAGACACTCAAAATGAATCTCGTGTCACAGTAACAATGGGAAAAACACAGGTCTATCCTCTTGCCCTATGAATAGGGTACATTCTGGTCCAGGTTTACATGTGTTGATTTAGTGAAATTATCAATAGCACCCCTTTTACCTTCGAGTATACCTGATCTGATGGATATGTATGTAGTCACCTCACTTATGAGTCCATGCATTGCAATACTTTAACACACCCTAGAGAGCTCTTTTGTTGGCTACCTCTCTAGGGATCTTGTTTTTCTCTCATAACCTACAGCCATGCCTGCTTCAGCAGCACATATATTAAAATTGGAACTATACAGAGAAGATTAGCATGGTCCCTGCACAAGGATGACACGCAAATTCGTGAAGCGTTTCATATTTTTTTTTAAGTTTAAATGGTATCATACTCTACCTATTACTTTTTCACTCAACATTTTGTTGTTGAGATTTGTACATGAATATTTAATTATTTTATTTTAACCTCTAAATTCCACCGTACAAAAAAGACCAAACTTTATTTATTCTTACCACTGCAATTAGATTATTTTAATTTTTTGCCAACAATGCTACAATAAATAACTTTACACATGAAAAAAAATAACTTACAGCCTTTCTTACTCATCCATCTAGTAAAGTAGGCTTTCTTTCTCACTTTTAAAAATTGTGCATCGTCTCAAAACTTACAAACTCAAGGGACTGTTTTAACCTATGTTACTTTCTCAGTGGAATAGGAAAACCAGCTCACTTCATTCCCTTAATATGATGCTCATATTTCCATAATGGAGATAGCCTAACCTAGAGCTTTAACGTAAATGTGATTATTATGAAAAGATTATACCTTTGTGCATAGGAATATCTTTCCTGTGCAAATAACCCCAGGAGGCCAATCCAGAAATCTTGGTGGATAATTAATTCTATTAGAAGCTCTCATCAGAAGCTCTATACTCAGTTCTCACCTGAGTGCAGTCACAGCTTCAACTCAATCCTAAAGGTACCTGCTTCTTAAAGATGTGTTAGGGAAGTCTATTTAGCCATGAGTTTCATACTTGGAAAATGTAAATGAGTCTCTTGGATAAGAGGTTGTGGAAATTAGATAATGAGGTCGCTGATAATGAGGTAAGACTTCATATTCTAGGATCATCCGGCTTGGGTTTGAAGTCCTGTTCTACCATTTACTGGCTGTGTGAAGTTGGGCAAGTTATATTCTCTCAGTCTTAATATCCTCATCAGTAAATGGAGATGATAACAGTATAATAGGGCGTTGTCAGGATTAAAGAAAACAAGTCTTATCACAGACTGTCTTGTTGCCATTGCAACCTCTTTTTGGCTCACCTCAGATCTCAGCCAAAGCTTTGGTGGATGATTTTGATTCATACTGATCACATACCACCTCAAGTGTTGCTTATCTTCCTGTGTTTTGCCCCAAGGCCTTCTCTAAACCTTGGGAGTCTCCTCAGTTCAAGTGCAAGGGCAGCCCAGAAGTGCAGAGGAGATAATCTTTAACCAATGGGAGTTGGAAGACAGTGGATAAATGCCTGAGCCTCCTGTTGTTCGGAAGAACAATTATGGAAGTAATTTTGCATGCTTCCTAGAAGTCTTGGCAAGGTCAAGACCTTGTTGCTAAAATCAGAGATCTATATAGAAGATTCTTACTAGGTTTTGCTCCTTCCTCATCTCATTTCCCTCATTTGCTCACTCCTCTTTCCAAGGATTGACCCCCAGTCCAAAAAAAAATCTTCTCCCCCCCTTCCCCCTCCCCCAATCCTAGTCTTAAACTCCAGGAAAATCAAAATAAGTTATATAAAGCACTGAGCATAGTTTTGGCACATAATAAGCTCCCAATGAAAGTTAACTACTACTACTAATCATAATAAAAATGACAATATCTTTTGCCCTGCAGGGTGAGCTAGAGATCTGTATAATACAAAGGAATCTTTCTGATTCTTTTTTGAAATAGAATTGAGATAAAATTTTTTTTCTACCCAAAAAGCTCATACACTCTGTAGTCTTCATTTTACCAAGATAAATATTTATTGTTTTCTACTTTCTACCTCACAGTAATGTTCTAAGAATCCTAAATGAGTGCTTTTACTTAGTTTTTTCATCCCCCAGGCAGAGGAAAGGAAACCACTTAAATTCAGGGGAGTAGTCTGTATTGAACACCTGTTAATCTTTTTATATTTTACTGCTGTTTCCACAGCATGAAAGAGACTGTTTTCATTACTGCCCCCGGCAAATGTTATTATCCACTTGTCCTTGTATTTAGAGATGTAGGCCATCATTGACTTTTTTTTTTTGTCTAATCACTTTGCAGAAATTCATGTGGGTATTCTGAAGCTGAGACCATCTTCTCAGCTCATCCTAAACATATAGATTTCATTCTGTGTCACAAGAGATTACAAGAGGAGTTTAGACATACTTCCTAACCAGTTCTTCAGGTAAAGAAGATTCTGGAAATGTATGGCGCTCAGAAGTGTGCATTATTATTATTATTTTTTATAAATTTATTTATTTATTTTTGGCTGTGCTGGGTCTTCGTTTCTGTGTGAGGGCTTTCTCCAGTTGCGGCGAGCAGGGGCCACTGTTCATCGCGGTGCGTGGGCCTCTCACTGTCGCGGCCTCTCCTGATGTGGAGCACAGGCTCCAGACGCGCAGGCTCAGTAGTTGTGGCTCACGGGTCTAGCCACTCCGCGGCATGTGGGATCCTCCCGGACCGGGGCACGAACCCGTGTCCCCTGCATTGGCAGGGCAAATTCTCAACCACTGCGCCACCAGGGAAGCCCCAGAAGTGTGCATTATTATTGTGGAAAGAGTATTTCTAACACTCTATTCCTCTCCAAATTTTCAGTCTCCTAAACTTTTTCCTGGTTGAAGATAACAAGTTCTGATTGGTCTTTGATGGAGTTAAAGATAGACTGTCTCAACTTTGTTTACCAAACCATTTCTTTTTTTAAATGTTTCTTTTCTTCAAAATAATAAGGAAAATGTGTCTGTTTCCTTTGTTGGCTTTTATTATTAAAAGTTGTTTGTATGAATCCCAGTCGGTCAGTGCTACTCACAACTAGGTTAGATGTCTCTGTCTGGTATAATACTTTGTATTTATTCGATCACAGTCAAGAAGATTGCCTTTATTGTCTTTCTTCCTGAATTGCAAGCTCCTTGAAGAAAAATCTTTTCTTAGTAACTAGTTCCTGACACATAAAGGCGCTTCTTGAATCTTTGGTTTCATTTCCATATTATATTTACTTCAATTCCACAAATTCCATTATACAGCTTCTCACTGTGACACAAGTACAAGAATTAAATAGAAAATTCTATAATCTGGTTACTTATGCCCATTGTAGAAATCATTTCATTTGGAGAAGACATATTTTCCATTTAGTATAAATGATAGAAATGCATATTATGAAAAAGAAAATTATCAAAATTATAACCGGTTAGTAATAACTATTGTTTGTATGATACTTTAAGCATCACAAGTAATCTAAAAGATAAGAATAGGTAACATCTAGTGGCAGCTCTGTTCTGGGCATTGTGCTAAGCACTTTGCATACATTCTTTTGTTTGTAATTCAGTGATTCTATGAACTAAGTGCTATGTTGAGGTTAAGTATTGACTTGCCAAAGTTAACATAGCCTGTAAAAGATGGATCTGGCATTCCAACCAAGGTTTGTCTGACTCCAGGATCTATAGATTAACTTTGACATAATCTATCTTACTTCCTATCTATTATCTCATCTCTTTCTTACTGCCCAGAAGCTATTAGTTTCCCTCTTTTAGGGTCAGGGTAACTGAGATTCAGGAAAGTTCAGGGTTTAGCCTTAGGCTTCCATACTGGAAAGGGCAGAATAGTAGTCAATTTCTCTCATTTTTCTCTCCTATCCCATCACCTCCCTACACCCTCTGATATATATCCTATTTAAAACCTTAAGGGTTCAGGTGCTACCCATTTGAACTACACACGCTTTTTCTACGAAAATAAAATTCTGTTGGGGATTGTCTTAGAATGGTTTCCCTAGAAAGCAGAGCTTGGGGCACAAGCTATGTGCTAATATTTTATCTAGGAGAACAATTTTTAGGAAGCAGGAGTGAGATGAAAAAGGAAATTAAGTGGGAAAGGAGAAAAGGCAAATATAAAGGGATCCATTGCCTAGCTGGTTACAGCTTTGTGAAAATGGGGCTGATTGCTTATTCTCATGAGATGTCTTCCAAATGTCTATATGTACTTTTTTTTCTGTTTAAATAGTCTGGGGGGAGAAAGGAAAAAGAATGTATTCATGGATTCTTATCTCCCATTTCCAAAGTTTTCGCCATTGTGTGTCAACTGGGTTATTCTCAGCCCTTCGGCAGCAGCTCTCCTAGGGAGTTACCAGGAAAGCTGAATTCTGACACAACGGAAGTATCCATGTAGCAAGCCAGAATATATGAGGTAATCCATGGTCAATCTCTACCTGGTCACCTTCAGTTTAAAAGTCAGTGGACCCCCAAGGGACCAGCCAGGGCATCTGCATAGGCACTAAGCTAGTTCTCACGAGCAACAAGGAAACCTATAGTTTGTGTGTTAAGATGCGAAAGGCATGATGCTGTCACATCATGCTTGCACAGCACATTGTCACAATTCCAAAACATTCTGCAGTGTGTGACAGGAAAAAGTGCCAGCAGATTGAAAAGAATCCAGAATTCTAGAAAAACTAGGAGTCTCCTCAAGAGAAAGATTTCTCTTCTCTTCCCAGGAATAAATTATAGTTTTCCTGAATATCTGAAAGCAGTGTTGGGGGTTACCCTTGAAAGCCCAGGCTGGGTTTGGTCAAATAAGTTCATGGGCACATTTACAAATTAAATCCAAGTTGTTTTGAACTTTTATCTAGTAACAGTCCAGTCTACACAGGTACTCAGCATTCTTGTCATATAATAGTATCTCCACACACCTATGTTCTCAGATGTCCAATAGGAGACAGGCTTCTCCACCCCGGTAGACCTCACTGTATCTCACTGCACATGCCCATGAGTTCATGAAGACACAGCCCCTGCCAGAGGATGCCTACTGAATTTAACAACCCTCCCTGCACAGAAGATGAAAACCTCCCCCCACCACCCAGCACTTATTAGAATGCAATTGTTGCCAGGCAGTCTTCCTTAGAAGGTCATCGAAAGCATCAAGCAGAAAACTGTGGCTGATAGAATCCAGGGAGATGTTTAAACTCCATTGGCTAAAGCACAGGTTCCAACTTACCCCATCGTCATGCTGGGAAATAGCTAAACCTGAATCAGTTTGGAGGACCTTTGAGTTAGAAGATGGGAGAACCTCCTGATACTAATTTATGTGATGGTCTTAGGTACTTCATGGGGCTGAGCCCATACTGAGGAAGAGAATGAGATGGAAATTTGGTCCCATGACAAAGCATCATTCAGCAGAAGGAGGAGGGATTTGTGGCATCTCTGTCCTCTTGGACTCTGTGAGTCCTAGATGAACTGGCTGGTAAACAAAGTGAACACTGAATCAGCTATCTGCATCTACTTTTCATTGGGTGCTGTCAAAACTTGCATGGGTCACAAGGGTCAGGAAGTGGTACATGTAGCATCCCAGTGGCAGTGTTCATTGTGTGATGAGCAAGAACAGAAATTCTGGCAGCAACTGTGGAAGCATCATTAGTGGAGTTATCTGCCATGTTCCCAACATGTGATATTGGCATCACTGACCCAGACATTAGTGTCCTTGGTCTCCAGTATCAGCAACCTGGGTCCAGGCATTAGCAGCCTTAGTAACATCAGCAGCTACAGTGAAGCCTCAGCAGGCATGAACAGCTGGAGGTGTACTTTTGTTAAGGGAAGTAAGGGTTCTAGAGGCAGACAGCCATAGTATAGGCTTGCGCGTGTGCTTTTCTGTGTTCTTGAAGGACAGGTGAACTGGCTATGGGGGAGTGTTGACTGTACCTAACACACACTTTAATGGTGAGTTTGCTGGGGCCGTTTCAGGACCACTCAGGTGCCTAAGAAAATTTGCTCTACACCCTCCAGGAGGCAGGGGAGGGACTAGTCCAGGAGTCTGCACACGTTTTCTGTAAGGGGCCAGATGGTAAATATTGTAGGCTTGGCAAGCCTTACCGTCTCTGTTACAGCTGTTCACCTCTGCCATTGTAGCACAAATGCAGTCATAGAAAATACATAAAAAGATGAGCATGACTGTGTTCCAATAAAACTTTATTTACAAAAACAGGTCATGGGCCTGTTTAGGCCCCGGGGTTGTAGTTTGCTGATCCCTAGATTAGTTAAAGAAAACATCAGCACAGTTAGACCAAAGTAGAAGCTTCTTTTTATCCCTTATTTATAACAGACCAGAAAACAAGCACTGCTTCTAATATCTTGCCATTTCTTTCTCTGCCATTAACATTTTATTTTGACTTTATAACTCTTTAACTGCATGAAACATTTATATAAGACAGTAAAGTATAGTGATATATTCATTATTTTTTATTACCTGGAGGATGAATGAAAACGCAGTGTACTCACCAGCTGCCACAGTCAACTGATAAAATTATATGTTCTCTATTCATTGATCAGTATATAAAATGGTATAAGAAATATATATTCCATTATGTTATAAGCATGAAGTGTGAAACTCATAACTGTTTATAACACTAAATCCTAATTCATTCTGCAAGAGATATAAGGCAAGTGAATAACTGAAAAATCATGTCCTAGGCATAATATAATCTTCAGAATTATGTCCAATATGCACATTAAGTAAAGTGAATACAAGCCACGAAATGTAACATCAAGGGAATAGTCTTGCACAAGTTGACTTGAATAATTAAATATACCGTGCTTCCTATAATAGGTAGGGTGGGTATTCATCTGTAGAGGAATATGGGATGCTTCACGTATCACTAGAATAGGGTTTCAGAGATGTATGTTTGCAATACATCAATGTATATGTATTTATACATACATACATCACATGCTTACTGTGTACATACATATATGTACGTGCACATATACACGATATACACATACACATTTTTCAAGCTCTTTTGATTTAATCTTATTTTATTTAGGCTTAGGTAGTCTACAAAAAGAAGAGAGCTTAGACATCAGCATCCACTTTATTTTCACTTGATCGCTCTGCCGATCCAAGGGACCCTGTAACTGAGAATGGTTTATTCAAGACACTAACGCCAAATCTAAAGAAAAAAAAATGATACAAATGAATTTATTTACAAAGCAGAAACAGACTCACAGACTTAGAGAAGGAACTTATGGTTACCGGGGGGGAAGAGTGGGAGGCAGGGATAGATTGGTAGTTTGGGATTGACATGTACACGCTGCTATATTTAAAATGGATCACCAAAAAGGATGTACTCTATAGCACAGAGAACTCTGCTCAATACTCTGTAATAACCTTAATGGGAAAATAATTTGAAAAAGAATAGATACATGTATATGTATAACCGAATCACTTTGCTGTATACCTGAAACTAACTCAACACTGTTAATCAACTATACTCCAATAAAAAATAAAAAGACACTGACTAATGCCAACTGAGCTGGGATTCAAAACACCCTCTTCTCCATTCCTGCTACCACACTCTGCCTTAATGCCTTGAGCTCTCCTCATCTCCACCTCTAGTCAATAACTCTTTTCCCTGCAGGAAATCTCTTTTTCATTTACTGCTCTTCTCATTATATGAAGACTTTCTTCATTATTTTTTTATTTCAGGCTCGTGTGGGCTTCATATCTTATTTGTCATTAGGAATGCAGTAATGCAATCAGTTTTAAAAGATTTATAGTTTTTCAGCACTGAAACACATTTCCTGCTATTCTGCTGTCATGCCCTTTAGATATTTATAAGGATTCTGAGATAGCAGATGAGCTCTTAATAAATATTACCGTTTACTAATACTTAATTAGGTGATTCAAGGTCTGCTGAATATTGTAAAACAAAAAAAATTGTGGAAATAAATTAGCCGAGGCTGATAGTTCTCATGCTTAATTCCTGAATTCAAGTGATTTTATTCATTGAAATGATCTCATTATTTTCATGGATTGACTTTGTAATGTTATGTCAGTACTTTTAAATTTATAAAATAAATGTGCATTAATAAAATATAACTCTTATCAGCTTCCCCAAATGTGTTTACCATAAAATGTTTTATTTTAAAAAGTTTCTTGTAGGGCTTCCCTGGTGGCGCAGTGGTTGGGAGTCCGCCTGCCGATGCAGGGGACTCAGGTTCGTGCCCCGGTCTGGGAAGATCCCACATGCTGCGGAGCGGCTAGGCCCGTGAGCCATGGCCGCTGAGCCTGCGCGTCCTGAGCCTGTGCTCCGCAACAGGAGAGACCACAACAGTGAGAGGCCCGCGTACTGCAAAAAAAAAAAAAAAGTTTCTTGCTACTTAAAACCAAAGTGAAAATCAGTGAAACAATAAGATAAATATAATGTTAGAATTGGGGTGTTGATAGGTGATTTTGCCATATGCTGAGATATTTGAGCAAACTAGGTGCAAGAAAAGAACTTGAGAAATAGTTCTAAGACTAGTTTTCTGAAACAGAGAAAGAGCCTCTGGAAACTCCCATAGAAACTCATCCATGGGTCCCTGTTATATAAAATAGCAAAAAGCAGACCCTCTCTGTCAGAGCTGGAGATGGAGCAGTTGCTTTCCCATAAATTTAGTCATCTAACATATTTCTAATGCATGCCAGGCACTTTTCTAGGTACTGGGTTAAATAAACTAGGTGACTCTTGCCCTTAAGGAGATTACATTCCAGTGGGAGAAAACATATAAAAGAAGCATAATATATACAGTATTATTATAAAGATAATATTAATAGCATAATATTATTATAAGATGGAAAAAGCAAAGCAGGGTCATCTCTCCAAGAGTGCTAGCCTGGGGAGGGGTGTTTTAGACAGGTTATTTTGGGTAAGTCTCATGGAGAAGGTGACTTGAAGTTGATGAGGGAATGAGCCATGTGAACTTAAGGAAGAAGGTTGTTATGAGCAGGAGTAGCAGCCAGTTCACAGGTGCTGAGGGAGCAGAAGGTAGCCAGTGTGCTGTAGTGGAAAGATTAAGGGTGAAAATAATAGGCCATGATTACTCATCTCCCCCTACTGTCACAGGACCTGCAGTAACTTTCAGACCCATGGTTTTCAAACTACTGTTATAGTCTTAACTACCATTCAATGGATGAAGATACTGAGTCATAGAAATTAAGCTACTGGCTCAAGGTCACTATTTTGTAGGTATACCTATTTTGTGGGTATTTTGTAGGAAGCCTTTATAGCAATGCCTTGCTGTTTGGATCTTAAAGTCCTTATTTTGCCCATAAGAAAACATCAGAGAACTTAACTCCCTCATGATTGCACAACCAATGAATGTTAGAGATGGGATAAAAATCCAGGTCTCTGTTTTTAAGATTGATGCTCAGGGCACCTGTACATAGGGAGAGGGACTCTTGTGAAATTGCCCAATAACACCTAACAAATGTAACTACAAATGGGCAATGTGAGGTTTATTAAATTGCCTAGAGAGGAGAATAGTATTATGAAGGCACAATTTGTCATGCTAAAGGATCTGAGTTTTTAATGGGGCTCAAATGGGAGAAAGGATCCTTTTAAAATTTGTGGTATGACTTCAATTAAAGAGAAGAGGATGCAAACTCTTGTCTAAAGTTTCAAGTGCCGGTTGGGTTCCTTAGGCCAGTGATTGTCAACTGGAGGATATTTTGTCCTCCAGAGAAAATTGGAAAAGTCTGGAGACATTTTTGAATGTCATGACTTGGGGTTGGGATGCCACTGGCATCCTGTGGGTAGAACCCAGAGAGGCAGCTAAACATCCTACAATGTACAGGACAACCCAAAGGTATTATTTAGCCCAAGATAACAGCAGTGCCAAGGTTGAGAAACCTTCTTTTAGTACACATGGGAGAAAAGACGTAATTTGGGAACTAGAGTGTCTGAATTCAGACAGTCTACTATTAGTATTATACTTTTAATCAGGGAGACTGATCTAGTTGATTTGCAAAAATAGCATATTATACAGATTTCTCAGCAGGAAGGATTGTGATCGACTGAAGAAGAATGAAAGTCTCAAAGCATATAGACATGAGATAAAATTCTGGAGCTGCTACCTGTTTTAGCTGCTGTGTGATTACTTCTGAAATTCTCAGTTTCTTCATCGATAAAATGAGAACTCTAAAACGATGCACTTTTCATTGCTTGGAGATTTTAAAAAAACACACATTTTTCACCTGAGTTTGAAACTATTAACAAATGTTAGTTATATTTACTGAACACCTGTTCAAACTGAGCAGATAATACTATTTAATTATGAGAAATGCAGTACAAATCAGTCTCCCAGTTTCCATGAGAAACTGAGAAATATTCTGGGTTAGATGCAGGTTTTATCTGGGTGAAACCAGACTCAATTTTGATCTGTAGGTGTCACCTGTTTGATGTATGTTCTACTAAATTTCCGGCCCTCCCAAATCTGGTGAGGAAAGAAAAGTACCTCACAGAGAGAATGCAGGCAGTATTTCAAGGATAAAAATCATTTAAAATATTTTTAAAGGCTGGCTGCTAAAAGTTTAAACTTTGTTATTTTTTTTTTCTTTTCTAGAAAGGGAATTTGTAAATTGAAGGGAATTTGCTAAATATGTTACAGCACAACAAATTAAAATCATCTTCATCTTCATCTTCATGTCAGAGATCAACATGTAGCAAAAATCAGTGTTAATATTTTAGGTTACAGCTGACTTAGTAGGTGGCTATTTAAGACTTTCTTTGCAAATTGCTCTATGTTAGGTAGGTTGATTTCTCCCTGTTTTTCATTGCTTAAAGCAGAAGTAACAGTTCCGACTCCCTGTCACTTAAAGAGGTGGCGATTTATTACATTTAGCTGAAAGGACACTGTTGGATCACGGACAATGTAAGTTAACTGTAATCAAGGTGCTCCAGACGGGCTGTTGTGGCCTCCCAGGTTGTTCCTTATCTTCCCAAGCTGCTCCTTGGGACTGTCTGTCCACAGAAATGCTGCTGCAGAAAAGACTCTGGAGTGATCAGCTTTTCGCTGGTTGTATGTCACAGTCTGGGTGATTACTGATTTTCTTTTTATTTGTCCTGTTTTATACGTCCAGCAGAATCATGGGCTGTACTTCTCCACTGTTGGGTTAGAGCACTTTCAGTAATTGTTCCTCCAACAACTTGTAAGAAAGAATTACATATAGAGAAGTTAGGTGGGTTTTTTTTTTTTTTTTTGCTGTACGTGGGCCTCTCACTGTTGTGACCTCTCCCGTTGCGGAGCACAGGCTCTGGACGCACAGGCTCAGCGGCCATGGCTCACGGGCCCAGCCGCTCCACGGCATGTGGGATCTTCCCGGACCGGGGCACAAACCCGTGTCCCTTGCATCGGCAGGCGGACTCTCAACCACTGCGCAACCAGGGAAGCCCGAGAAGTTAGTTCTTGGTTGGAATTCAAACACAGCCAAGAGATGCTAAAAGATACAATTTCAGTTTAGCCAAGGAGTAGGGTCTTAGTGTCAACCTAAGTCCTTGTTTCTTATTTTTGGCTACAAAGAGATACTTAATTTTCAGTATGCGATACAGGGCCATGTACTGGTTTACAGGGCTCCAATTCCACGGGCAAAGAGCTCTATGAAGACATCACGGACATACTCTGCCACAGGGTCTGCCTGTTTTCCTAACACTTCAGTGACTGTATGATTTAAGAGGCCCTTTTAGTCTTTGTTTTGTTTTGTTTTCAAGATTGTCTCATGGATAGATGTTACAGATATACCTATATTTTATTTATTTATTATTATTATTATTATTATTTTTTTTTTTTTTTTGCGGTACGCGGGCCTCTCACTGTTGTGGCCTCTCCCATTGCGGAGCACAGGCTCTGGACGCGCAGGCCCAGCGGCCATGGCTCACGGGCCCAGCCGCTCCACAGCACGTGGGATCTTCCCGGACCGGGGCACGAACCCGCGTCCCCTGCATTGCCAGGCGGACTTTCAACCACTGCGCCACCAGGGAAGCCCTATTATTTTTTTATTTATTGTTTTATATCTTTATTGGAGTATAATTGCTTTACGATGGTGTGTTAGTTTCCGCTTTATAACAAGTGAATCAGTTATACATATACATATGTTCCCATATCTCTTCCCTCTTGCGTCTCCCTCCCTCCCACCCTCCCTATCCCACCCCTCTAGGTGGTCACAAAGCACCGAGCTGATCTCCCTGTGCTATGCGGCTGCTTCCCACTAGCTATCTCTTTTAAGTTTGGTAGTGTATATATGTCCATGCCACTCTCTCACTTTGTCCCAGTTTACCCTTCCCCCTCCCCATATCCTCAAGTCCATTCTCTAGTAGGTCTGTGTTTTTATTCCCGTCTTACCCCTAGGTTCTTCATGACATTTTTTGGTTTTTTTCTTAGATTCCATATATATGTGTTAGCATACAGTATTTGTCTTTCTCTTTCTGACTTACTTCACTCTGTATGACAGACTCTAGGTCCGTCCACCTCACTACAAATAACTCAATTTCGTTTCTTTTTATGGCTGAGTAATATTCCATTGTATATATGTGCAACATCTTCTTTATCCATTCATCCGATGATGGACACTTAGGTTGCTTCCATGTCCTGGCTATTGTAAATAGAGCTGCAATGAACATTTTAGTACATGACTCTTTTTGAATTGTGGTTTTCTCAGGGTATATGCCCAGTAGTGGCATTGCTGGGTCATATGGTAGTTCTATTTGTAGTTTTTTAAGGAACCTCCATACTGTTCTCCATAGTGGCTGTACCAATTCACACTCCCACCAACAGTGCAAGAGTGTTCCCTTTTCTCCACACCCTCTCCAGCATTTATTGTTTCTAGATTTTTTGATGATGGCCATTCTGACCAGTGTGAGATGATATCTCATTGTAGTTTTGATTTGCATTTCTCTAATGATTAATGATGTTGGGCATTCTTTCATGTGTTTGTTGGCAATCTGTATATCTTCTTTGGAGAAATGTCTTTTTAGGTCTTCTGCCCATTTTTGGATAACTGGGATCATGCAGTTTGGTAACAACTATTCCAGTTTTAGGCTACAGCATATTTAATATCTATGTAAGAAATCCTCCAACATTCTTAACCAAGAGCTAACTTCAAAGTATAATAATGGGAAACTTTATATTTAATTAAAATACATACTTTCTGCCTAAGGAATAAAGTTCCTTATATTTCTTTTTCTTTTTTTATATGTTCTAAGATAATATAGATATCACATAATTTTCCCTGTATTCAGTCCATTGTAACTTAACAAAGAGAAACGTTGCCTTTGAATTTGAGGAATACATTTCATCTAGAGATAAACTTTCATAATATTTGCTTCGGAACCTAAGAGTTTAATTTATAATTCCCCGTTATGTTCAGCAATTGTCAGAGTGGAAGGCAATAGCAGATGAAAGAGTAAGGGGAGGAGTGTGAAAAACTGACATTGGTATTAGACTTTTAAAACTTTTTACAGGTATTTTTGCACAATTGATATTAGAATGTGGCATTGGTGGCATTTCAGGTTTCCTTGGAGGCTATACCTTTTAGTGGTGGTAGTGTAAAGAAATTAGTGTAAAATCTCTCTTGACTGAATGATTATAAAGCCTGCACATCCTATTTTTCAGAGCAGGTTTTAACATGAGAAGAGCTCTTACCCCATTGTCTGTTTTTCTATGTCAATTAAGTTACTGAATTATAATATAAATACAAAAAAGACGTAAATCATAATTTTCTAGCTTGAAGAAAATCAATTTCACTCAGTTCAAGAAAGAGAATATTACCAGTACTCTAGAAACACTCATCATGGCACCTTAGTCACTAACTCCTTCTCCTCAATGAGAACTTCCATTCTGATTTCTAATACCAGAGATTGGTTTTGTCTATTTTTGAATTTTATACAAATAAAATTTATATAAATAAAATCTATATAAATAAAATTTATATAAATAAAATCATGAATTATAAGCTCATTTGTGTCTGCTTTTCTTTTCTTTTTTTTAATTTATTTTTTCTTTTTTGCGGTACGCGGGCCTCTCACTGTTGCGGCCTTTCCCGATGCGGAGCACAGGCTCTGGACACGCAGGCTCAGCAGCCATGGCTTACGGGCCCAGCCGCTCCGCGGCATGTGGGATCTTCCTGGACCGGGGCACGAACCCGTGTCCCCTGCATCGGCAGGTGGACTCTCAACCACTGCGCCACCAGGGAAGCCCTGCTTTTCTTTTTGTCTCAACATTTTGTTCATGAGATTCATCCATAGCATTAGTTCATTTATTTTAATTGGTGTATGCTGCATGTAAAAAAATGCCGTAATTGACTTTTTAATTTTTTTGTTGTTGTTGACAGATATTCAAGTTTCTTGCAAATTTTGGCTATTATGAACAGTTTTGTTTTCTTTCAGCACTTTACAACCACCAGTATTTCTCTGGAGAAATAGAGCTATTTGTCTTTATTTTACTCTTCAGTGGGAGAGGTATTTTATTCTTATTGCTTGTAAGAATTTATTTTCTCTTTCTATAAATTTTACTAAGATGTGTTAATTTTGTGTGTGTGTGTGTGTGTGTGCGTGTGTATTTGCCCTGCTTGAAGTTTATAATGCCTGATATCTGTTGCTTGGTAACATTAATCAGCTTTGGAAAACTCATTGTTTATTTAAAATCTGCACATTTTATTTCTTTCCCTTTTGGGTCTTTAATTACACATGTGTTAGTCCTTTTCATGTTTCTTTACTCTATTTTATGTATGTTTCATTCCTTTTCACTTTGTGGTTCAGACTGAAGAGTCTGACTTATCTTCCAAATCTCCAATCCTCTCTTCACCTTTGTCTAATCTGCTGTTAAACCCATTCTATTGCGTTCTCAAGATCAATAATTATATGTTTGCATCTAGAATTTCCATTTTATTCTTTAATAGATTCTAGTTCTCCGATCATGTTCTTCATTTTGTTATCTCTTTTTTAAGATATCAATTATTTTAAGTCTGATAACTACAATATCTGATCACTTGTGAATCTCTTACATTGGTTATTTTTTTTCCTCTTACTCCTATCTCTTGGAATTTCTGTTAACTTTTCACTGAATGCTGGTTATTGGCCATGAAAAATTGAAGAAGTTCTTCATTTACCTACTGGTGAGAATATAAGCAGATCACCATAGTTCAACAAAGGTTGAGCTGTTTCCAGGCTGGGTTTGAGTCTCTGGAAGGCCTGATCTTTTGAGAATTTACCCTTACTTCTGGGGTGTTGTCCTCTGGGGTTCCAAACTGAATGCCTGAGGTATTTGTTAGTGCCTTTCTTCTGTTGGGACCTATATGCCAGCTTTATATCCCTATCACAGTTGCTCTGTCAACTCTTCCTCCTCTTGGCTTCTTATTTCTGCTAAGCTTTTCTTGACCTGTGCACATACAAATAAGTGGAAACCTCCAGGGAGGAAAATGAGTAGAATTTTGGCTCGCCTCAGTGAATTTTTCTTCTCTATAGTATCTAACCCCTTAAGCCTTGGTGCCTTGATAGTTCTCATGCCTTCAAGAAGATATTAAGTGAGTTCTATCTGCTACAATTAGTCCACCATTACTGGAATTGGAAATTCCAGATATCCTTTTGTATCTCATGTCACCACAAACTTCTCTTTCAGTATTAATCAGAATTGCAATTTTACATTTATTTTTATGATACTTTATAATAGTACATTTCTCTCTCAGTAGACTGTAAACTCCAAGAGGTAAGTGTCCATGTGTGTTTTTATGCACCATTGCATCCCAAGTAACTAGCAGAATGACTGATGCAGAGTATGGAATCAAATATTATGTAATGAATGAATGATTAGGGAATTTTTGAGTATGTAGAAAGAATAGAATAGAACATTAAGCTAAAGTAGCGAGGCGAAAGTAAAATCTTGATCCAGAACAAAAGAACTGAAAAGGTTATCAGGAACATATTAAGTTATTTCATGAGACAGATCTTGGAAAGATGGCTACAGACAGTGGTGGAAAGTGAGAACAATATTTTATTCAAGCCTTTGTGAGAACTTGTAGGCAGAGAGGGAGTCATTAAAGGCTCTGACAACTTAAATATCTGGACCTTAGAATATTTATGAGGAATAAACAAGACATTGCTTTGAAAGTGCCCATCACAATGCCTAGGAAATATAATAGGTATTCAACTCCAATGGTTAATGTAGCCCCATTCACAAATAGTGAAAACTAATTTTAAAAATTCTATGTATTCAGAATTTTCATACTCTGTACTTTCAAAGGAGAAAATTAGAGTTGTTGATTATAGAATCTCCTGGAATCTCATATTTGAAAGGGACTTTAGATATCACTGATGTAAGATAAAATACTCTGGGAGTATGTTGGTTCCTTGAGGGTTCTAATTAAAAATAAATAAGTGGAAAGGCCTATTTGGCTTGTCAGGTTTTAGGATTACTTTGGAGATAGAGAAAAAAATGTATTTGATAACTTTGTTTAAATGAATCAGGAGTGTGCATAATGTTCAGTACAGGATCTTTCAAGTTAAATACTATGTACACGAATTATTTTTCATATACTAATTACCATTCTCCTGCAAGTTAAATCAGAGGTTGGAAAATTATCTCAGTAGCTAAGGAGCATAGTATGTTGTTTTAGGATTGGGCACGAGAATCTTCTTTCTTTAATCTGGGAAGGAGAAGATTTATTTGTTTATTCATTCAGTACATGTGCATTGAGTGAGTACTATATACCTGGCTGTGTCTTAAGCACAGGGAATGCAGTTAGGTTGGTGGGGAACTGTGTTTCACCTGAAGCATTAGTAGGCACTCAGATACGTAAGTTGAGTGTGTATAGCTGCATGTGAGGGAGATTAGACAACCAGAAATGAAAGTTTGAATGTATTATTTGAATGAAGGGTCCAACAGAACACATTTAATGCCAGGAGCAGCAAGTGTGGCATATAGATTCTTCCCTGGATTTCTGCAGGGCCTGAGAATATCATTGTTTTCCAACAATGTAATTTTTAATGCACAACTCCATAGAATGGTGCAAGGCTGGATGGCTGGATTTAAGAGCAAATTTCTAATGTCACAGTCAGCAAATGATATAGATACCTCTTCCACAAGGCAGTGTAGCTTAAAGATTAAGAGAAGGTAGGCAACCTGGTGTCAAATCCTGATTTCATCACTTGTTAACTGGATGACTCCAGACAAGATACTTCTGCATCTTCATCTGTAAAATGACAGTAAGATAATGATGCACCTATTTCACAGGATAGTTGTTAGGCTTGAATGAGATAATGCATGTTAATGCTTTAACAAATAGAAGCTGCTAGTTTTTCTTAGATGTGACTTTATATCTGATTTATTGGGAACGGAAAACAAAGATAAAAGAATATGCAAATAAGATGACCTCGCCCTTCCTCATTACCCCAAAAGGCACATTAACAAAACATCACCTTTTCCAATTCCTAGAACTGCCACTTCCCCCCCCCCACACACACTTCAGTTTAGAAGAGGTGTTATTGTTAGAACATCCTTGCCAAGATGTTAGTGATCCTTAACAAGCACCATTAGTTGAAACCCCAGCAAGCACAGCGTGTTCAGCAGGGGTCCACGGTAACTCATCAACTCATCAGCTTGCATTGTTTTCAACAGATCTCCAGAGCCAAACAATCTGCAGTGGGTCCGTCCTACCCACACACCATTTACAGAAGTGATCTGAGATATTTACAGTAATTACCAGGGGAAAATGTAGACACCTAACAGATTACATGAAGTTGCTATTAGTTTCCATTATAGGTTGTTTTTTTTTAATAAGATGGCTGGAGAGGATCTTATTGAAAGTGAATACTCAGAAAATCCAATAATTTTTTCCTCTTGTTTCTGAAATATTCTCTTGTTATAACCAACAGTCATATCAATTCCTCTGTGACCAAAAAGGAGAACATATCTGTTATTTTACAAAGACAGAAAAAAATAATGAACTTTATTTTCCCCTGAGTATAACCTGTTACACAAAAAGAATTAATTTTATCTTGTTAAGGAGCTATTATGTCTGCTTACCTGATCTGTTTACTCTGTTTATATAATAAGAGATTCCAGCCCACTTCATTATAGAGTTGCTACCATGTGCTGGGAGAGCTACTAGGTGTTGGGGGGATACAGAAATGAATAAGAGAAGTCCTTTTCCTTGAGGAGCTAAAAGTGTAGTAGCAGATACAAAATACATGCACAGAAAAGCAAGTGTCAAACAACATGGTAAGTGCAAGTGATGGAGGAGTGTGTCTATAAGGAGAAAGAAGAGAGGTCATTTGAATACCCAGACCAGATTTGGAACAGATCATACTCATGGATATTGAAATCCCCAGGGAATATGAAAAGAGGTAGTTCATGGGTGTTGATTGGGATCCTAAGGCAGTGGCCTTAAACAAATTGTAAGGAATGAGGTGCAGTTGCTAAGAGATGGTAGGATGAGCTTCAGTCAGAGAAGAAGAATGATGATCCACTAGTTGGAAGACAGAAATGTATTCTCCCATTCCAACCAAAGGGCTGGGGGAATGTGGTTGGTCTACACGGGAGAAGACTTTAGTGAGGACCACATTTCTGTTAAGATAGGAAAGAGAGAAAGCAATTTGTGAAATCTGAGGATGAGAAGGAATTTAGAATGCAAGAATGAGAGTTCCAGAAGGAGCAGATCAGAAAAGCAGAGCTATAGAAGAAAAGAATTTACTGCGAAGGTTACCCTGTTTGATGACTAAGGGTTATGGTGATAAGAGAGATCATAGGAAATGACTAGCTTTCAACATCCTGAAGTATTTTGCTGTCAAACTGACTGTGACCTGGGTTCAGCATTCTGGGCAGTATTTGGCTTGGTCTCAGAGATCTAGGTAACAAAGTCTGCAACAGGCTAAGGCTAATGAGCTTCCTATTCTTTTTTTTTTCTTTCTTTTTTTTTTTTTTAGTTTCCTATTCTTTTTTTTGTGTGTGTGGTACGCGGGCCTCTCACTGCTATGGCCTCTCCCGTTGCTGAGCACAGTCTCCGGACGCGCAGGCTCAGCGGCCATGGCTCACGGGCCCAGCCGCTCTGCGGCATGTGGGATCTTCCCGGACCGGGGCACGAACCCGTGTCCCCTGCATCGGCAGGCGGACTCTCAACCACTGCGCCACCAGGGAAGCCCTTTAGTTTCCTATTCTTAATAGTGATTATCTTTTAGCCTAAAGAGCAATGTCACTGGCCCTGGTTAGGAAGTTCTGGACAGTGACCTGTTCTGAACAAGTCTTTTGCTATTTGCAGCAATTCCATAGAATTTGCCCAGTCCCCAGAATTATTTGAAACAATGTAGTGGCTTTTTGACATACAGTAGCATAAAGATGCAAGAAAAAAAAAAAAAAGGAGATGGTGAGAATCACCAAAATTATCTTACTCTTGGGATAGATAAACACACCTTTGGGAACTGAGACATAGGCAATTCACATAGTTAAGATATTATCAAATAGATTTGCCAATATTTTGTTATCAAGTTGAAGATAGGGAAATGAAGGGTTACAGGTCAACTGCTTCTTTGCTCTGAGATTCATTGCCTGCCCTTCCTTTGCTCTATTTTTGTCACAGGCAAGTGTGTTTTCTTTGCCTTCTGGCCTCTGGTTCGGTGTGCACAATGGTAGACACTGGCAGGATACTGGAGGGCATGAGGAGGGGACAGTTGGGACATTTTTCCTTCCTCTCTGTTTCTGGTGTTATCTCCAGCAGTGACTGAGTCTCCTCTTTGGTTCCAGCTCCCACAGGAAAGCCCTTCCCTCCATGTAGAACTTTACTACAGTTCTCATTCCCAGGATGGACCTGGCTTTAGTCTAAGGCTCTAAGTCACTAACTTCTCCTGTCGTTAGCAGCTTCCTGCTCTCGCTAAACTCTGAGTCACTTTCCCATCATCCTTGGCTCTTTATTTCTTCCAGTACTTAGATAACCAATTTCCTTGAATGAAGTTCCTCTGTTTGAAAGACCTAGAAAGGTTTCTTATATAATTTCTTGTTTCCCTGCCATATCCTCACTGTTACAGAGGGCAAAGATTCAATAAAAATTTGATGGAGAAAAAAGGATTAAGAGGAGGAGAAAAATTTAAATGAACAAAGCCCCAAAACAACAACAGCAAAAAAGATTATTGAAATCAAGTGACTTGATTGCAGTTGTCCATGGTGAGGTATATGGCCAATGGGGGGGATGTAGGGTCAAGGCCTTTTCCTGAAATGACCTTCATGGCCTGTACCTTTCCAGATACATCAGCCTCATGGAATAATCTTTTCCTTGAATTAAAAAGAAATCAGACCTTTAAGGCCTCATGTAATTGTAGTCAGTTTAGTTAGTTTAGGTACCTGAAATCTTTTACTCAGCCTTTGCCAATTTGTTTAAGCTTTGAAGCTTTTTTTTTCCCCGGTGGGGAGTAGAGACTGCCTGGAAACTGGAGACACCCCTGTCTGGGTCCAGAAGTCTTTCACTATTTCAGGTTTCTTAATCTCAGCATCTGTTCATAACCTTTAAAAGTGAGCCTTTTCTGATGAGTGCTCTAGGAAAACAAGGAAATTAACAATGCAGTTGAAAATAATGACTTGATGTCACAGAATAGAAGGACAATGACAATTGCCCAGGACACACAGAACAGCTTTTTACCACTCTCTAATATATGTGTTCTGAGTGTCCTGAGCAATTGTCTTCCATTCTGTGCCATTAGCCTTCTGCCTTAAGTGGTGGCGGTGGATATTTTATAGGAAGAGAGACACCCTGTCAGGAATAAGCAAACACCTGATTATCATGCAGACCTGAGATACTGATGCCATGATACTCTACAACACCATTATACAACATCTCTGGCTGCTACAACTCAGACTAGATCAACAGTTTCTGCATCTAATATCAATAGGTGACACAAGCACCATGGAATATATGGACCCTGAACACAGAGCACAGAGGTTATTTAACAAACATTTAATTAGTACCTCATATTATAGGCCTTCAGGAATAAAGGAGAAATAAACACAATGTGTGATGAAGGAAAACTAACAAAAATTGTCACCAATAGACCTACCATTAAAAAAAGAAATGGCTAAAGAACATTCTCAAAACAGAAATCTGATAAAAGAAAGAACTGTAGATTCACATGCAATGTAAGAAATAAAATAGAGTGATCCTGTAGACCCTTTACCCAGTGTCTTCCAATAATAACATGGTTTTTTTTAAAAAATAAATTTATTTATTTATTTATTATTTTTGGCTGCATTGGGTCTTTGTTACTGTGTGCGGGCTTTCTCTAGTTGCAGTGAGCGGGGGCTCCTCTTTGTTGTGGTGCACGGGCTCCTTCTCATTGCGGTGGCTTCTCTTGTTGTGGAGCACCAGCTCTAGGCATGCACGCGGGCTCAGTAGTTGTGGCTCACGGGCTCTGGAGTGCAGGCTCAGTAGTTGTGGTGCACAGGCTTAGTTGCTCTGCGGCACGTGGGATCTTCCCGGACCAGGGTTCGAACCCGTGTCCCCTGCATTGGCAGGCAGATTCTTAACCACTGCGCCACCAGGGAAACCCAATAATAACATCTTGCAAAACTACAGTACAATATCTCAACCCAGGATACTGATATTGATGCAATCAAGATACAGAACATTTCCATCATCACAAAAAGTGATCATGTTTCACTTTTATAGCCAGACCCATTTCCTTCCCACCCTACCCCTTCTTTAATCACCAGCAAGCACTAAATTGTTCTCTATTTCTATAATTTTGTCATTTCAAAAATGTTATATAAATACAATATGTAGGCTTTCGGGAATGGCTTTTTTTTCACTGGGCATAGTTCTCTGGAGATTCACTCGAGTTGTTATATATGTCAATAGTTCATTCCTTTTTATTACTGAATATTATTCCATAGTATGGGTGTACTATAGTTTGTTTAGCCATTCACCTATTAAAGGACATTGAATTGTTTCCAAGTTTTTGGCTACTATGAATTAAGCACCTATAAACATCTCTCAACAGAGTTTTGTGTCAACATAAGTTTTCTCTGGGATAAATGCCTAGGATCACAAATACTGGATTGTGTGTAATTGTGTGGTTTTTTAAAGAGACTGCTAAAAAGTTTTTCAGAGTGGCTGTACCATTCTGCATTCCATCAGCAGTGTATGATAATGCAGTTTCTTCACCTCCTTGCCAGCAGTTGGTTTTGTCATTATTTTAGTCATTTCGATAGTTGTGTAGTGATACCTTATTGTTGTTTTAGTTTTCATTTTCTTAGTGGCTTATGATGTTGAACATCTTTTCATGTGCATAATTGCCGTCTGTATATCTTCCTCAATGAAATGTCCCTTCCTATCTTTTGCCCATTTTCTTATTGGTCTCTTTCTTCTTTTACTGTTGCATTTTGAAAGTTCTTCAAATATTTTAGATACTAGTCTTTTGTTGGATTATGTAGTTTACAGAGGTTTCTCCCACTGTGTAACTTGTCTGTTCATCCTCTTAACAGGGTCATTTATAGAAACAAAGTTTTTTAATTTTGATGAAGTCCAATTTATTAATTTTTCTTCTTATGGATTGTGCTTTTGCTGTCAAGCCTAAGAACTCTTCACCTATCCTTAGATCCTGAAGATTTTCTCCTAGTCTTTTTTATCTCAAAAAGTTTTATGGCTTTATATATAGTTATGTCTATGATTTAATTTTTGTATGACACTTTGTCCAAGATTCCTTTTTTTCCCCTTGGGTGGAGGGAGGTTTGGAAGTCAATTGCTCCAGCATTCATTTGTTGAAAAGCCTATCTTTCCTCCATTAGATTGCTTTTGTACCTTTGTAAAGGTTCTTTCTTTTATCAGATTTCTTTCCGTTTTGAGAATGTTCTTTAGACATTTTTTTTTAATGGTAGGCCTATTGGTGACAATTTTTGTTAGTTTTCTTTCATTATACATTGTTTTTATTTCTCCTTTATTTCTGAAGGATACTTTTTGCTAGGTTTAGGATTCTTGGTTGACAGTTCTTTTCTCTCAGGACTTGAAAATATTTTGCCATTTCTGTCTGGTGTCTATGGTTTCTGACAAGAAATCTATTGTCATTTAAATTGTTGTACCATCCTTTTCTGGCTGCGTTCAAGATTTGTTTCTTTGACTTCAGTTTTCCGAAGTTAATTATGTTGTGTCTTGGAGTGGATTGGTTTGGGTTTATCTTGTTTGGGCTTTATTCAGCTTCACAAATCTCTTCAGGGCTATGTCCAGCTATTATTTCTTTGAGTACTTTCTCAGCCCCACCCACTTTTATCAGTCCTTCTGGGATTCTAACACAAATATTAAATATTTTATTATATTCTCATAGGCCCCTGAGACTCTATTTATTTTCTTCATCTATTTTTCCCTCTATTCAGCTTGGGCTAATTTCTTTTGTTTTGTCTTCCAGTTCATTGATTTTCTCTTCCCTCTGTCCCCTCTATTCTGCTGCTGAGGCTAGTCCCTGAGCCTTTTATTTTGGTTATTGTATTTTTTATTTCTATATTTCCAACTGGATCTGCTTTATGGCTTCAGTTTCTCTTCTGAAACTTTTTATTTAACATCTTTGTTGGAATATAATTGCTTTACAATGTTGTGTGAGTTTCTGCTGTATAACAAAGTGAATCAGCTATACATATATCCCCATATCTCCTCCGTCTCACATCTCCCTCCCACCCTCCCTATCCCACCCCTCTAGGTGGTCACAAAGCATGGAGCTGATCTCCCTGTGCTATGTGGTTGCTTCCCACAGCTATCTATTTTACATTTGGTAGTGTATATATGTCCATGCCACTCTCTCACTTCGTCCCATCTTACCCTTCCCCCACCCCATGTCCTCAAGTCCATTCTCTATGTCTGTGTCTTTATCCCTGTCCTGCCCCTAGGTTCTTCAGAACCTTTTTTTTTTTTTTTTTAGGTTCCATATATATGTGTTAGCATACAGTATTTGTTTTTCTCTTTCTGACTTATTTCACTCCATATGACAGACTCTAGGTCCATCCAACTCACTACAAAAAACTCAATTTCATTTCTTTTTAAGGCTAATATACCATTGTATATATGTGCCACATCTTCTTTATCCATTTGTCTGTCAGTGGACACTTAGGTTGCTTCCATGTCCTGGCTATTATAAATAGAGCTGGAATGAACATTGTGGTACATGACTCTTGTTGAATTATGGTTTTCTCAGGGTATATGCCCAGTAGTGGGATTGCTGGGTCATATGGTAGTTCTATTTGTAGTTTTTTAAGGAACCTCCATACTGTTCTCCATAGTGGCTGTATCAACTTACATTCCCACCAACATTGCAAGACGGTTCCTTTTTCTCCACACCCTGTACAGCATTTGTTGTTTGTAGATTTTTTTGATGATGGCCATTCTGACTGGTGTCAGGTGATACCTCACTGTAGTTTTGATTTGCATTTCTCTGATGATTAGTGATGTTGAGCATTCTTTCATGTGTTAGTTGGCAATCTGTATATCTTCTTTGGAGAAATGTCTATTTAGATCTTCTGGCCATTTTTGAATTGCGTTGTTTGTTTTTTTGCTATTGAGCTGCATGAGCTGCTTGTATATTTTGGAGATTAATCCATTGTCAGTTGCTTCATTTGCAAATATTTTCTCCCATTCCGAGGTTGTCTTTTTGTCTTGTTTATGGTTTCCTTTGCTGTGCAAAAGCTTTTAAGTTTAATTAGGTCCCGTTTATTTTTGTTTTTATTTCCATTTCTCTAGGAGGTGGGTCAAAAAGGATCTTGCTGTGATTTATGTCAAAGAGTGTTCTGCCTATGTTTTCCTCTAAGAGTTTGATGGTGTCTGGCCTTACATTTAGGTCTTTAATCCATTTTGAGTTTATTTTTGTGTATGGTGGTAGGGAGTGTTTTAACTTCATTTAACATGTAGCTGTCCAGTTTTCCCAGCACCACTTATTGAAGAGGCTGCCTTTTCTCCATTGTATATTCTTGCCTCCTTTATCAAAGATAAGGTGACCATATGTGTGTGAGTTTATCTCTGGGCTTTCTATCCTGTTCCATTAATCTATATTTCTGTTTTTGTGCCAGTACCATACTGTCTTGATGACTGTAGCTTTGTAATATAGTCTGAAGTCAGGGAGCCTGATTCCTCCAGCTCCGTTTTTCTTTCTCAAGATTTCTTTGGCTATTCGGGGTCTTTTGTGTTTCCATACATATTGTGAAATTTTTTGTTCTAGTTCTGTGAAAAATGCCAGTGGTAGTTTGATAAGGATTGCATTGAATTTGTAGATTGCTTTGGGTAGTAGAGTCATTTTCACATTGTTGATTCTTCCAATCCAAGAACATGGTATATCTCTCCATCTGTTTGTATCATCTTTAATTTCTTTCATCAGTGTCTTATAGTTTTCTGCATACATTTCTTTTGTCTCCTTATGTAACTTTATTCCTCAGTATTTTATTCTTTTTGTTGCAGTGGTAAATTGGATTTTTTTTTTTCTCCATCGAATCTGAATGAGATACTTGCTACGTAGAGTAATCTTGGTTTTAGGTTTTTCCCTTTCATCACTTTAAATATGTCCTACCACTCCCTTCTGGCTTGCAGAGTTTCTGCTGTAAGATCAGGTGTTAACCTTATGGGAATTCCCTTGTATATTATTTGTTGCTTTTCCCTTGCTGCTTTTAATATTGTTTCTTTGTATTTAATTTTTGATAGTTTGATTAATATGTGTCTTGGCATATTTCTCCTTGGATTTATCCTGTATGGGACTCTATGTGCTTCTTGTACTTGACTGACTATTTCCTTTCCCCTATTAGGGAAGCTTTCAACTGTAATCTCTTCAAATATTTTCTCAGTCCCTTTCTTTTTCTCTTCTTCTTCTGGGACCACTATAATTCGAATGTTGGTGTGTTTAATGTTGTCCCTGAGGTCTCTGAGACTGTCCTCAATTCTTTTAATTCTATTTTCTCTATTCTGCTCTGTGGTAGTATTTCCACCATTTTATCTTCCAGATCACTTATCCTTTCTTCTGCCTCAGTTATTCTGCTATTGATTCCTTGTAGAGAATTTTTAATTTCATTTATTGTGCTGTTTGTCATTGTTTGTTTGCTCTTTAGTTCTTCTAGGTCCTTGTTAAACATTTCTTGTATTTTCTCCATTCTATTTCCAAGATTTTGGATCATCTTTACTATCATTACTCTGAATTCTTTTTCAGGTAGACTGCCTATTTCCTCTTCATTTGTTTGGTCTAGTGGGTTTTTACTTTGCTCCTTTATCTGTTTCATATTTCTCTGTCTTCTCATTTTGCTTAACTTACTGTGTTTGGGGTCTCCTTTTCGCAGGCTGCAGGTTCCTAGTTCCCATTGTTTTTGGTGTCTGCCCCCAGTGGGTAAGGTTGTTTCAGTGGGTTGTGTAGGCTTCCTGGTGGAGGGGACTGGTGCCTGTGTTCTGGTGGGTGAGGCTGGATCTTGTCTTTCTGGTGAGCAGGACTGCATCCAGTGGTGTGTTTTGGGGATGTCTGTGAACTTAGTATGATTTTAGACAGCCTCTCTGCTAACGGGTGGTGTTGTGTTCCTGTCTTGCTAGTTGTTTGGCATGTGGTGTCCAGCACTGTAGCTTGCTGGTCGTTGAGTGGAGCTGGGTCTTAGAATTGAGATAGAGATCTCTGGGAGAACTCTTTCTTGCCGATTGATACTACATGGGGCCAGGAGGTCTCTGGTGGTCCGGTGTCCTGAACTTGCCTCTCCCACCTCAGAGGCTCAGGCCTGACATCTGGTCGGAGCACCAAGACCCTGTCAGCCACATGGCTCATAAGAAAAGGGAGAAAAAAAATAAAGAAAAAACAAAATGAAATAAAGTTATTAAAATAAAATTTTAAAAGTAATAAAAAAAGGAGAGAAACCAAACCAATAAACAAATCCACCAGTGATAACAAGTACTAAAAACTATACTGAGATAAACATAAAAATCAGAAACTAGTCAGTCGCATACAGCAAACCCCAAGTCCACAGTTGCTCCCAAAGTCCACCTCCTCAATTTGGGATGATTCGTTGTCTATTCAGGTATTCCACAGATGCAGGTACATCACGTTGATCGTGGAGATTTAATCCTATGCTCCTGAGGCTGCTGGGAGAGGTTTCCCTTTCTCTTCTTTGTTTGCACAGTTCCTGGGGTTCAGCTTTGGCATTGGCCCCACCTCTGCATGTAGGTCACCCTCTGGTGTCTGTTCTTCACCCAGACAGGAGGGGGTTAAAACAGTGGCTGATTAGTGGGCTCTTGCTGACTCAGGCCAGGGGGAGGGAGGGGTATGGAATGTGGGGCAAGCCTGCTGCAGTAGATGCCGGCGTGCCATGTGTTCTCCCAGGGAAGTTGTCCTTGGGTCACGGGATCTTGGCAGTGTTGGGCTGCACAGGCTCCCGGGAGGGGAGGTGTGAATAGTGACCTGTGCTTGCACACAGACTTCTTGGTCTCTTGACTCTTAGGCAGGTCCAAACTTTACCCGGACTACCTCCCTGTTAGCTGTGGTGCATTAGCCCCCTTCAGGCTGTGTTCACACAGCCAACCCTAGTCCTCTCCCTGGGATCTGACCTCTGAAGCCTGAGCCTCAGCTCCCAGCCCCCGCCCGTCCCGGTGAGTGAGCAGACAAGCCTCTCGGGCTGGTGAGTGCTAGTAGGCATCCATCCTCTCTGTGGGAATCTCTCCACTTTGCCCTCCGCACCACTGTTGCTGTGCTCTCCTCTGCGGCTCCAAAGTTTCCCTCCCGCCCACCCCCCATCTCCATCAGTGAAGGGGCTTCCTAGTATGTGGAAACTTTTCCTCCTTCACAGCTCCTGTCCCTATTCTTTTGTCTCTGTTTTTTCTGTTGCCCTACCAAGGTATGTGGAGAGTTTCTTGCCTTTTGGGAGGTCTGAGGTCTTCTGCCAGCGTTCAGTAGGTGTTCTGTAGGCGTTGTTCCACATGTAGATGTATTTTTTTTTTTGCCGTATGCGGGCCTCTCACTGCTGTGGCCTCTCCCGTTGTGGAGCACAGGCTCCGGACGCGCAGGCTCAGCGGCCACGGCTGACGGGCCCAGCCGCTCCGCGGCATATGGGATCCTCCCGGATCGGGGCACGAACCGGCGTCCGCTGCATCGGCAGGCGGACTCTCAACCACTGCGCCACCAGGGAAGCCCTGTAGATGTATTTTTGATGTATCTGTGGTGAGGAGGTGATCTCCGCGTCTTACTCCTCGGCCATCTTGAAGGTCCTCCTTCTTCTGAAACTTTTAATTCCTTTACTGAGACTCTATTTTTAAAAATGTTTAAAGTCATAATTAATCACTGGAGCATTTATCATGACTATAAAATTTATTGGCACATAGTTCTCCCATCTCTGTCATTTTGGTGTTGGCACTACTGGTTGTCTTTTTAGTTTGAAATCTTCTTTGTTCCTAATATTGTGAGCAGTTTTCCTTTCTTGTATTATTCTGTGAGACTGGATCTTATTTAAACCTTCTGTTGTAGTTGGCTTTCTGTGATGCCCCTCCAATATTAAAAGTGCAAGGATGCTGCTTTCTGTTACAGCCAAGTGAAGGTTGGAATTTGGGTTCTGCGTTTGTCCTTCATTGAAGCCCAAAGTGGAGGCTCTTTGTTATGGCTGGGGAGCAGTGGGAGTTCCAGCTCTTTGTAGTCTCCACAGCAGTGGTGTCCCCTTACCACTGGGTGCTTGTGGAAGTCTTAATTTTCCACTAAGCACCCTCTGAGCTACTCCAGTGGGGAGGAGGAGGAGTGCCTTGTAACTATGAGATGGGAACGAAAGTCCTGGTTCCTTACTTGACCTTATTTGACACCACCAGGACAAAGGTGGTGGGCAACCTATTACAACCTTGCATGGGTGGAAGTCTTGGCTTCCCACTTGTCCTTTGCTTGCATAAGTGAGAGTCTGGTCACATGACACTTTTTTTTTTTTCTGTGGTGTGACCGAGATAGCTTTAATAATTCCCTCAACTTGTCCAAACTGTATACAGCCTTCTTTCTGCCTATAGGTCTGTGACTTTTTTTTCCTTATGGCATTTACTTTAGAAAACTTGTAATTCCTTTCTCTGCTTCTTAGATATAAATCGTTTAAAAAGCTTCTAGCCACTTTTACAACCCACTTAAAGTCTTTCTCAAGGACCTTGGAACCATCCTTTTGAAATGTAAATATGGAAGGAGATAGTACCTCTATTTCTGAGTCTCTGTGACAGAGTAGGAACCTAACTTTAGTGGTCGGTTGCCAATTACCAAACACAGATTACCTAATTACATGTAAGAACATTTGCAGAGTCAGCAATAATGTGCTGGACACATCCCATTCATCAACTTCTCCCCAACAACCTCCAGTACTTTTCCACTGCCTTATTCCCAGCACTTAAAAATCTCCTGCTTTTTGTTTAAGTGGAGTTGAGTTTAGTCTCTCTCCTCTACTGCAATAGTCTTGAATAACTGTTTAACTCTGTTGCATGCAGTTTTTGTTTTGACAAGTGTTTGGTTGGAGTGGAGTGATTATTATCTAAAAGTTTCTGTGTTGCTACGCCACCCCTTTCTTGGTTCTTTGGCTGGAGAAAGTAGGATTTTGTTGAGGTTTTTCACATCTGTGCCTCTTGGCACTTCTGGATTGCTGACTTTTTCAGCTCCAAACCTGGGATACATGAGCCCACCGCCACCCCACCCCCTGCCCCCAGTGACTTCACTACTGTGTTGTTCTTAAGTCCCATGGTCCCTCGTCAGTCTGACTTCTTCTCTCCACCTTTCAGTCTTTTGGAGTTTGTTTTATACGTATTGTCAAGATATTTTAGTTATAATTCATTGGGGGAAAAGGAGGAAAAAAGCCTCTACCCCATCTTTCCAGAAGTGAAAAGTCCTAACTCTGTTTTTTTCCCATCACGTTTGTTCTTCAAATGGCTACTTGACCTCCTCAAACTCTTGGCAATTGTCATTAGGAGAGAAACTCTGTTCCCATAAGTGATAACACATTAATATCTTTTTTGAAATCATTCAAAAATTTACATCTCTTGACATTATATTTAAGGAATTGAACTGCTTTTCCTTATCTTTCATAGCTAAATGTAATGTTGAAACAAGCTATGATAATGGGGATGGGTTTAGAGTTTAATTAAACTCTTTCATGTCAAATACTTCAAAACAACGACAAGGCTGTAATTCCTGGAGTATATCTCTGTTATTAAAACAGTCATCTGGAAGTTAGCTTATGTGCTGAAACAATAGCAACAAAAGAAAACACATGGGCTGCAAGTGGATAGAAATAGCAGAAATATGAGAAGATAATGTTTGGCCTACTGTCTGGAGCTGCTCCTTACAAAGGCCCCTGCCTGGCCTCTGCACCTTTTCTTCATCATCAACACACCACACCTTGGGCCACCTACCATGGTCTTTGGACACCTTGGACCATGTTTTGTTCAGCTGCTCTTCACACAGTTTCCAGATGTCCAGTAACACGTGTATCTGACTGTTGACATGATTGCACAGGTGGTAGAGGAACTCCTTGGCCACATTCAGCCTGCCATGTTAGACAGTGCTAGATGATAAACATTGGATCTTCTAACTCAGTGGGCTGGAGGAAGAAAACAGTCAGACACCACTGCTAAGGCCAGCCTTCCAAGATCCCTAGAAAAATTTGCTTATGGAGAAGGTGACTGACGAGAAAGCCTGTCAACTTCTGGCCATTCCTGTCTCTGTGAAGGCTAAGATGCTGCTTATCATGGCACACATGTAATCCACTTGCTGCACATTAGCTGGGAAGCTCTGCCTTAAGTGTAGAGATTATGGTTTCTCTATCTTATTCTTCTCTCCAGCTCCTACTACAATGCCAGGAATGTGGAACTTAGTGCTCAATAATTGGTCATTGAATAAAGTTATAAAAGAATGGACGTAATCATTGCTAGATTTTCCATGCCCTGGATGGACTGGTAATTTTAACCTTTCGTTATTTAAAAAAGTCTCCTAATAAAAAGAAGTGGTTATGATTGAAACAGATTTTTTAAAGGTAAATAACCGTCTTCCTATTTGTCAAGTTTTAGAATATCCATAACCAGGGAAAAATGGAAACAATACCACAACTAAATTGCCAGACCAATATGCTTTAGCTCTACTAATGTAGAGACCATAGATTCCATCTTAATACTGAAAGTGAGAGGTACTTTGAAATTTCTCAACTGTGCACAGATGTATTCTGCAGTTAGAAACATCAAACACCAGGCTGACAGCTAACATCACAGACATTTGAACACAAACAAAAGGCGGATGCAATTTGATTATTTATTTATTTTTCAAAGTTCTAAGAACAATGCCTGCACATTTCATTTGGCTAACAGAAAATAAGAGGCCCTGTGCACACACCATTTCTTATCTCAAATGGGCACGTTTTCTACTGTACTTGTTTTGTTTTGTGACTGCTCCACATTTCCTTGAAATATATCTGCAGTCTGTTCTTCTAAAACTGGTATTTCTTAAAAAGTACAGCTTCAAAAATGTCAAACATAATGAAAAATGAAAATCACAAAGGAGAAAGTTGTTCACAGCCCCTCCCCTGGGGTTCCCTCATGTTTCTGGGTCACCATGCTGACTCTCCCTGTGTTAGAAATAACATCCATAGTATACTTAGCAGGAAACGCCTTGTGATCAGGGTCACAGTGGTCTCTAGATAAACAAAGTCAGTCCTTTCCTTGAAGACAATGCAGCATCTGTTCAGAAATACTCCATACCTTCCACCAAAGCAGTTCCAAAAAGAAGTTCTCCTTTCAAAGTATAAGGGAAAAAAGCTCCTTTGGAAAAATTATAAAGGGCACTTTATTTTCATCATTTGGGGCTTGAGCACATGAAGGGCATGGAGGCAAAGACCTGCCAGTGAGTGAAGGGGATTTGGCTGAATTTGATGAAGACCATCTGAGGAGGCAGTGAATAAGCACTGAAGTTCTGATGAAGTGAGGACCTGTAAACTTGAATCAACATAGAGGAGAAACAAATGGCACAGAATCTCAGAAGATGAAAACCAGAAATGACCTTTACAGGTTATAAAATCCATTCCTGTCTCTTAAAGATGGGGCACCTGAAGTCGAGAGAGAAGTAGCCTATGCTAGTTTTATCCTATATATGTTTCCATGCTTATATTATTAATATTAATATCACTGATTATCTTAGCTACAGTGTTTGAGCATGTATCAAATCCTGTGAAGAAGTGCTTAAAATCTTAGATTCTGGAATTGAAGAGGACCAAATGTGAATACCAAGTATGCCACTTACTAGCTATGTGACCTTAGTCAGATTACATAATCTACATCTCTCAGATGCATTTTCTTTATTTGGAAACTGTTTGAAATAATAGTAGCTTTCTCATTGGTTGTGGTTACTATTAAGTAGAGAATGTAGGTAAAAAACTTAGCAAAATACCAGGCATGTGGTAAATAATCTGTTAATATTTTTATTTATATCAACTATAGTGAATTATTATTCTATTTATGTATTATTTGATATTTTATATTAACTGTTAGTATTTATTATTGCATATTGACTTACATTTTTATATTGTATATAAATATTCAATATTATATATTTATTTCAATATTTATATTTATATGAATATTCATTTTATTTGCTACATGCTCCACAAACTGAAAAGGAAGACAATCATATACTTAACTTAAAATTCTCATAAGCAAACAACCCAATCATAAAAGGGGCAGAAGACCTAAATAGGCATTTTTCCAAAGAAGGCACACAGGTGGCCAACAGGCACATGAAAAGCTGCTCGACATTGCTAATTATTAGGGAAATGCAAATCAGAACTACAATGAAGAATCACGTCACACGGGTCAGAATGGCCATCATCAAAAAAGTCTACAAATAATAAACGCTGGAGAGGATGTGGAGAAAAGAGAACCCTCCTACACTGTTGGTGGGGATGTAAAGTGATGCAGCCACTGTGGAAAACAGTATGGAAGTTCCTCAAAAAGCTAAAAATATCCAGCAATCCTATTCCTGGGCATATATCTGGAAAAGATGAAAACTCTAATTCAAAAAGGTACATGAACCCCAATGTTCATAGCATCACTATTTACAATAGCCAAGACATGGAAGCAACCTAAGTGACCATTGACAGATGAATGGATAAAGAAGATGTGGTGTGTATGTATGTGTGTATATATGTATATATATATATATATATATACACACATACATACACACACACACACACACACACACACACAATGGATTATTACTCAGCCATAAAAAAGAATGAAATAATGCCATTTGCAGCAACATGGATGGACCTAGAGATTATCATACTAAGTGAAGTAAGTCAGAGAAAGACAAATGTTATATGATATCACTTATATATGGAACCTAAAAAAAAATACAAATGAACTTATTTACAAAACAGAAACAGATTCATAGACATAGAAAACAAGCTTATGGTTACCAAAGGGGAAGGAATGAGAAGGGATAAGTTAGGAGTTTGAGATTAATAGACACACACTACTATATATATAAAATGGATAAACAACAAGGATTTATTGTATAGCACAGGGAACTATATTCAATATCTTGTGATAACCTATAATGGAAAAGAATATATATATAACTGAATCTCTTTGCTGTACACCTAAAACTAACACAATATTGTAAATCAACTATACTTCAAAAAAATAAAAAAAAAATTCTTATTTTAGTCCCAAGGGAATTTCATTTTAGCAAACCATCAACAGTTTTTATGGAATCAATACAAAATCTGTATTTTCAACTACCTCACTAATGAAAACTCTAAATGATAGCAGTTTTTACAAGGTTATTGTGAAGAATAAGTAAGATATTGTATATATGATATATGACATTTTGTGTAATTTCATATGATATATGAAAGTACACATGTAAAGTACTATTATCTCTTAAAAATTCTCATAAGCAACTGCAGCATTTGTGCAGAGCTACAGGTATAGATAATAATATTTGACATTGAATTCAATTAATATAATGCTTTAAATATTGAATATAGTAAATATTAAAATAGTATATGTGCTATATATGCATTCACTGCATCTTTTCCTAGCTTTCGTGAATATTGTACTTTCTGCTTCTGTCTTGATATTTGTAACAGACCCTAGAGTATCTGCATTTTTTCTAATTCTCAAAAGAACACTGTGCAGTGATTTTATAAAGGGAACTCACACAGAGAAGAAACACCAGGCAATCCAGTTAAACCCAAACTCTCACTGCTTCCAATAAGTAGCCTAAATGGCCAAATGCCCTTCACAGCTTGTGAGAGCGCCATTCTGTCTGCCAGCTTTGTTCCCAGTTGTTTCATATGGAAACATCCATGGAACATCAGTGAGCTGTTGGCATTCCTGAACGTGTACCTGACTGTCAAAGGCATGGGTCCTTCCTTGGCTGCCAGCTTGGTTTGGAATATCCTAGGGGAAAATGAGCACTGATTTCTAACTGGATTATATGTTCAAATTCAGAAACTGCTTCATTAGGCAATTCTGGTTATGAGTATTATTTCAGTATGACCTATGTGAACAGGAAGTGGAGTATGTCAGGAACTGGGGAGGGTCTGAGAGTTTACCCTCCATGTAAGCCAACAAGTTCGTTTGTCACAGTTTCATAGATGTTGGCAGAAGACACAAGACTCCTCAGAGACAAAAGACTTTGTCACAGCATGGCAGGCAACATGACCTTCATGTTCATACTGGTTTCCCTTGTACCCAGAAGCCATGGGGCAATGCAGAGGGGTATGCTCACACACAAAGTGGGTCTGTTTCTCAGTCAAGAAATCCTAGCTTAGGAAAATATCCAAACTTATGAAGGGAGGTGTTAGCAAACCTGCCCAACTTTTGCCTCCAGAAGCTGTCTGCTCAGGAAATAAATCCATCCTCTGCCCCAGAGAGACACTATCTTTATTTCCCAGGCTGTTTGCTATACAAATGTCTTTGCAAAGATAGTCCAGAATAAAAGATGTCAATGCCTTTGCTCGGAAGATGGGAGAAACACAAGAAACCCATGGAGAATTGTCTCTCAACAAAGTATTATAATACAGTGAGTTTGTGATAGCACCTTAGTTGTGCCATCACGGGCAGGCTGGGGTGGAGATCCAAGAAGGGTGACTTTCATTTCACATTTATATTGGTTTCTACTTAAGCCTTCATATAAAGGAAGATTTCTATGGTTAACACCAAACTAACCTGGCAAATAAGAAAATCTCAAAACAGAACATATGTAAAATAACATTACTATGGAGAAAGGCAGAGCTATGGGTTAAAAAGATTGTGTACTAGACTCTCACATTAACTAATGAGTGGCAGTGAATCAATTGCTTAAACGCTAAGAGTCTCAAATTTATTTGTAAAATGGTGATGATACTGTCTATCATACAAGGTAATTGGGAGGTATTGGATTCTGACACATAACCCTCAAAATAGTGCTTCCCGGGACTTCCCTGGCAGACCAGAGGTTAAGACTCCGCGCTTCCACTGCAGGGGGACCGGGTGTGATCCCGGTGGGGGAACTAAGATCCCACATGCCACATGGCGCGACCAAAATAATACAAAAATAGTGCTTCCCTTCTATAGCAGGTACTGTCGGCACACTGCTCAGATATTCCGAGGTCCCTTTTATCCATTTGATGCGTCCATCCGCCAGCTGCTGTAGGAGCTGCCGCTAATGGCTCATCGCCACAGCTTTCTTTGGAGGACTGCTCTGGGGTCATTAGAGGTAACTTGGAATTATCGTTCCTAGAGGTATCTGGGAGTTATGTCCCCTCTCCCATGGCCCGTGGTGACTGCTGCAGATCAAGATGGGACAGACTCCACAGTGGAATTTATACTCCAGAACTCCCAGGGGTGTGAGGCTGATGTTAGACCAGCCTAAAACCACATCTTTACTTAGCTTTTTCCCCACTCCCTTTCTGCTTCCTTCCCTTACTTACATGTCTCTCCTTGAGAGGACTCCCTTAATAAATCACTTGAACATGAATCCCCATCTCGTGTTCTGCTTCCAAGGAATTGGCTCTAAGATGCTATCCAAACATTGGTCCTTATATTGGACAAATTGAAAAGGGTTCAACTTTACCAGAGATATTGATATTTTTATTTCCCTTGGCATATATCTCTAATCTCTCTTTACAGTTTTGAAGTACTACAGACGACAGGCATATCCCCTTTTCTGTCATCATTTAAAACGAGAAACATTTCCCTAATATAAACAAATTGAAAGAGGCCAGAACATTTTAGCAGAGAAATCAGGTGGCATATTGTTTTCTTATTTTGTTGACTCAGATCTGCAATTAGCACTTTATTTTATATTACACACACACACACACACACACACACACAAGTCAGTTCTGCTAAAACACCTGTTTTGAAAATGTGAATTTGTTCCAACATGATTGATATATTAGGGAACATTTTGAGCATGGTGTGAATTTCCCATTTATTTATGTGCTACTTCATCTGTGAGAAACACTAGGTGAAAGCAAAAAACTACACTGAGCTGACCTGAGCTGTGCGGGGATACAAAAAATGTGTGCGCACACACACACACACACACACACACACACACCTACCTCAAACATCTACCAGCTACCTTGGTTTACTGCCTATGACAGCCTACAATGTTGTGTTTTGCTCTTCTTTTGTATTTGTGAACTTTTCTCCATTAAAATCAAAACACTCATTCAACATCCCAAAGGTGTTTTAGTGTCCTGGGTCAAAATCACTAAGCAATGTGTGCAAAAGGAATGCTTTAAGTATTGAAAGAAATGAGAGAACATGTGAAAACTTCTGAGCAACAGGCATAAAGGAATCCACATTGGGGACTATCAGAGATAACGCCATGAAAATAAAAGAAAGGTCTATGACTTCAAGTCCTGTGAAGTCAGTAAGAACATGGCCTAAAGGGATTAAAAGAAATGGACAGACTGTTAAGCATATGGATATCAGACCAAAGACAGAACAAAAAAAATCCAGAACAACCTTTCTCACAATAAAGAGAAAGCACTATCTACATATGAAAACCTTACATGAAGTCATCTAATCCTGCAGAAGTGGCTCCTTTTAGGGTTAGTAGTGACTGGTTTGGTGGCTTCAAACATTGCAAAAATTTCCAAAGCCTTCAGCTATTGGGTTAAGCTGTGAGTGCTGATGAGAAAGCCCCCAAAAGAATTTCCTCAATTAACTGAAGTTAATTGAAGAAGGTATTCATTGGATTGAATTATCAGTTTTGAAGAAATAGATATGTATTCCAAATGCATGCCTCAAAAGACATAAATCTTTTATTTATTTGTTTATTTATTTAGATTATAATTGACATACAATATTCGTTTCAGGTATACAACATAGTAATTGATATTTTTATACATTATGAAATGATCACCATAATAAGTCTGTTTACCGTCTGTCACCATATACAATTTTTACAATATTGAGTATATTCCCTATGCTGTACATTACAGCTCCATTATTTATTTATTTATTTTATAGATGGAAGTTTGTACCTCTTAATGCCCTTCTCCTATTTTGCCCGTCTCCCATCCACCCCCACCACTCCCCTCCAAGAACATATTTCTTAAAGGCAGAATCACATGCTCCAGGATTTAAATCTGCAAAAGATTGCAACTTTTGATCCTCTTCCACTGCTTGGAATAAGTCACCAGCTTCAGTCTTTCTCATGGCCACTTTCACAAATGGTTTATATATTTTTAACCATTTAACATGTATAGAACCACGCTACCACTGTTGCTAGGTTCCTGTAATTGTTGTGTGCCACTCGTGAAGTTTTTGAGGATTTTGTCCTTAATTCTGTTTTTTCCCGTAAACCCTGCAGTTTTTATTGTGCATTTTTGCAAAGCATGGTGAGTTTTAGGAATGCATATGCCACATTATAGAAATATTTGTGCGTGTGGATCCTCCCATGCTATTCCCTACGCCTGGAAGATCCTCCCCCCACTCTTCTATTATTTGACTCCTCCTCTTTCTTCAGATTCATCTCTATTTCTTTAGAAAAGATTACAGTGTTTGCCTCATTGTCCATAGAGCAGTCTCAGAAACAAAGATGTGGAGTGCAAGTAGTTTAATTGGGAGGTGATTCTAGGAATAACTACTAGGAGAGGGTACAAGGCTCACCATGAAGAGAAGGAGCATTAATGAGCAGGTTACATGGATGGGCAGCTGAGGCTCAAGCCCGCTAGGCCCTCCTGGGAGATGGTGTGGAACGCACTTCAGAGCTGTCCCACCTGAGGACAATGAAACTGGAGTGTTTACCCTCCTGCTCTTACCTGTCATGGTCTGAAGGCTGCTCTCAAGTGCATTAGGTCCCTGGCACTTCTTGTGTGCCCCACGTGTGAGCTGAGAGAAATCCCTTAGGTGGAAAGTCGCAGGTGTTTGCAGTGGCATGGTATTAGCATATAATGAAGCGGTGAATGCCCGTGGGACAGGATGTGTGTTTGGGGCTTGGGAAGGAGGTGGGAAAGAACAGTAGCATCTGCTACTCCTCCACTGACTTCCCTGTCAAGGGCAAATACTCTTATTATATGCTTCCTTGAACTAATATTCAAGCAGTCTTTTCTTTGTAGCCCTTCTACCGTGGTCCATTTTATTTATGGAATTATTTGATGTATATCTGGCTTGCACTGGCTCACAGAGCTACTTGTTCTGCAGACCCATAGATATCGTGTTGGTAGCTTGAAATAGGCTGGTAGAAATATACTATACTCCGTAAAAATTAATTTTAAAAGAAGTTTATACAGCACAGAAATTGGCAAACACCACAAAATCTTTTCTCCCTTTCAACTTCCCCACTTTATCTCCCCACTTCCTTCTGGAGAGCTGGTTGTTAAACATTAACATGCATGGTCACTGTGTGTGTCTGTTTGGTGTCACGAATATACGAACACCATCCTTTTTCTCTAAGCCGCACAGTAGACTGGGGCCCTTCTATGACTGCACCCATTCACAGGCTGGAGGAGGCAACTAAGAATGCCTGCTCATGTGACAAAGCGAAAGAGAGGCATGGACATATATACACTACCAAACGTAAGGTAGATAGATAGAGGGAAGCAGCCGCAGAACACAGGGAGATCAGCTCGGTGCTTTGTGACCGCCTGGAGGGGTGGGATGGGGAGGGTGGGAGGGAGGGAGATGCATGAGGGAAGGGATGTGGGAACAGATATATATGTATGACTGATTCACTTTGTTATAAAGCAGAAACTAATAAAAAAATAAAAATAAAAAAAAAAAAGAACTTAAAGAACTAAGACCCTTTAAGGACTTCAAAGGGTCTGACAATAGCAAATTTTTACAAATCAAAGAGTTTTTGAATTATATTATTCAATAGATACAAATAAAAACACTTCGAGCCAGTAAAAAAAAAAAAAAAAAAAAAAAGAATGCCTGCTCAGGTTGTGAAGAATGTCTACCCCAAACCGCAATATTAATCTTGGCAGAGTGGATATTGACCTCTTCTTGGCAGTAATTAGGACACAGGAACTGTTGAAACTTGAGGCCATGACTGTCGTCAGGGAAGAGGATGGTTTTTGTTGTCCTCATTGCTCTGCTGAGAGGGCATTCATCCAGTCCATCTTAAGGCTGAATATTATTTAACTTCAGAGAAGAAGGGGGAGGGTTATGAATTCTTGACACAGTACTTTAACCTCTAAAGAACATGCTTACTCTTGTTTTTAAAGTGTGATTGCAGAGACTTTGCAAAACCAAACCAGTGTGTAGAGAGGTTGAACTTCATAATCAATAAAGTTCCTTATGATTCTAAATATCTGTGATATTCTGACAATAAATTCCATTGTTTTAAAAAATTCTAATGTTAAGATACATCACTTGGGATGAAACATCAACAGCAATAACAAGAACCACCAAAACATGTGCTACATTTATGTCAGTGAATGAATGGAAAGAAATTATTTTGGAAAATAAAATAGCCTCTGGGGAAAAATGATATGAGGCATATGGTTTCAAGCTGATTTGCCATAATTTGATATACTTGTATACTTCCAGAAACAAGTTTTATTGTGTCAAATTGACTTTCCAAGTGTCTGATACTCACAGTCATACTTTAGAGATAAATGTGACTTACTATAGTAGGCAAGTTTCTAACTCCCAGTGACCATCCAAAGAGCAATTATTATTTTTTTTTTTTATTTTTTTTTTTATCACAAATTTAATCAGTTATATGTATACATATGTTCCCATATCCCCTCCCTTTTGCGTCTCCCTCCCACCCTCCCTATCCCACCCCTCCAGGCGGTCACAAAGCACCGAGCTGATCTCCCTGTGCTATGCGGCTGCTTCCCACTAGCTATCTACCTTACGTTTGGTAGTGTATATATGTCCATGCCGCTCTTTCACTTTGTCACAGCTTACCCTTCCCCCTCCCCATATCCTCAAGTCCATTCTCTAGTAGGTCTGTGTCAAAGAGCAATTATTTTTGACATGGAATATATTGTTCCCAGTGTTTCAGTCTTTGTAATATTGACAGAGATCTATAGTTATCAGTGTGACAGAAGAGTGCACAGATTTTTAAATTTTAAGGTCTATGAGAGTGTGTCTGTCTACATGTGTGTATCCAAGGGCAAGAGTGTATGTAAAGCTTAAAATTTTTTTTCCATGACTTTAAAGTAAAATCCTTGCTTTGACTCCATATATAACCCAGCAACTTTACATAAATCCCTGAAATCATTGAATAACATCTCTACCTGGGATGTTGCGGGCATGAAGATGTCAGCTATTTGGTTTTGGTCACAACCATGAAAGTTCACATCTGGGTATTAAAAATGTTATCTGATTCAAATAACCATTAGTGGTCCCCCTGTCTGCAGTTCAGTGAACCAAAAACTCCCAATTGCTGCATCTAATTATAAAGGTTCCACCAGTATGGAAAGCATCAGGTTGAACAAAATAAGGCATTCCCATTTCTACCTCTGAATCAAGACCATAACAGAAAATAATCTGTGCATGTTTGCTTTTAATTTATTTTTAATCAGCTTAATTTTAATCAGAAAATTGTATCTATAAAAAGCTCATTGAATGATATCTAAAGAAATGATATGAACACTTAATATTGTATTGACATACTTTTTAGTGTACCATTTCAGCATGGATTTATGCTAGACCAATGAGATATTTTTAAGGAGAAGATTAAATATTTAAAGTGCAAAAAAATAAGGAAATTTTCTAACCTCATGATGCAAAGAATTAGCTTCAGGACTTAACATTTTTGTAACGTTCTGACACTTCGTGATCTCATTTTCCTATGCAAATAATGCACAGCAACTACAAAAGCAAGGAATTTTGAAATTTTGATAATGTAACAGTTATTTTTTCAGGCATGATTTTAAATGACTTTTTAGCATTCTTCTTCAATTTATATAGCTTTTGTGGGTTTCATTTGTTTATCCATGAATCCATTGTCTGACAAACAGTGATTGGTCAGCTAGTATGAATAACCATATGCCAACTAAACATTCAAACTTCTTAAAGAATATATAAGAGATTTCCTACACAGGTAAACTTCTTTTTGCATTGAATTCATTATCTGTATTATACACAATAAATGTCATGATCTCGAACTGGATATCACATGATAACACTAAAAAGTATGCATTGAGACATTATATTATAGCAGCAAAATCATGGACAGTGGGACTAGATATTTTGGGCTTAAATGTCAGCTCTGCTTCTTACCAGCTCCATAATCCGTGCGTCAGTTTTCATGCTTATAAAATGGGGATGTTGATAACAGTTCCTATAACGAAGATTAAATGCAATTACTGTGTGTATTTATATTATTTAGAATAATTCCTAACATATAGTAATTATAGCATATTATTATTAATAGGTAACAAATGTACAGAGCTTACTATGTTCCACACACTGGTTTGCATTACTAAGTAGGAAGACATGCCCATCCATAAATAGCTGTTGCACAAAACATTATATAACAGATGAACATGTTTTATTGGCAGGAGTTAGAGGAAGGAGCAAAATTTGAGTTGAAATCCAAAATAGGACTCATAGTTCTCCAAGGAGAGAAGAATGATGTGTGTTGCAAGCAGAGGGAACACGTTCTACTTCAAGGAGGCATCCAAGTACATAATAGAACTGTGTGTTTTACAAAAATTAAAACACATTCACAATGTATGTTTTTTGTGTAGGTGGTATCTTTATATTTAATTTAAGATGATTGCTTCAGTGATAGGATAAAATGTTTTGTAGTATTATAGATAGAACACTGGCTTGCAGATGTAAAGACCGGATTTTCTTTGCATCAGTTAACTGTGAGACTTGGGCAAATTTCCCAAAGGGCTAGATGACCTCTAATGCCCTTCTGTGTCTCTAGTTTTGCTTTTACAAAAAAACCCCAAAACAACTTTTGAGTTAAGTTTGCAGATCAGTGCAAACACTTGACAACTTCTATGCAAAATGAGTTTTCAGATCTATAAATAACAATCTAGTGTGGATGCTAGGGAGAAAGATAAAAAAGGATTTTGATGCTTGTTTTGTTAATTCACTAGGGTTTTTACATGACAGAGCAATGATAAAAAAGAAAATCTCTAGTTTGAATATTTATTGATAAATTGATAATTTATATTGGTTAAAGGGTAGTTTTTCCCCCCAAAGTATAACTTTATCTTAACTCTTATTGTTACTGAATTGGATTATTAAATTGATAAGATATTCCTTCTACTGTGACCAGGATTTCTCTTGTTAGACACATGCCATAGAGGGAACTGTATGGACGGTAAGCTCTTTGAGACAAGGCATTGCAGCAGCTACAGACTGTCCTATACATTTAGCAGGCTCTGAGGAGTAATATCTTCTCTTCCCTAAATGTTTTAGCATAGGTCCCAGAATTGAGTCTCATTGGCTCTGAGTGGCTTGCCACATGTCAAGTGTATATCCTGAATTATCTGTGGCTAGGGGATGTGAGGCTCTGATTATGTTGGCTTTAAAAAAATTTTTTTTTTATTGGAGTATAATTGCTTTACAATGTTGTGTTAGTTTCTGCTGTACAATGAAGTGAGTCAGCTATATGTGTACATATATCCCCTCCCTGTTGGACCTCCCTCCCACCACCCACCCCCATCCCACCCATCTAGGTCATCACAGAGCACCAAGCTGAGCTTGCTGTGCTTTATAGCATGTTCCCACTGGCTATCTGTTTTATGCAAGGTAGTGTATATATGTCATTCCTAATCTCCCAATTCATCCCACCTTCTCCCACCCCCCACCCTGTGACCACATGTCTGTTCTCTTCGTCTGCGTCTCTATTCCTGTTTATTCAAGGTTACCTCTTAGGCTGAGGATGTATCAGCCTCACTGAGCCCTGTGCATTAATATGAAAAAGGATGGTTTCCAAGTAAAATCTGGGTAGGTTTCCTGAAGATGTGGAAGAAGATGCTGTTCAGTAAAAGCTAGACATATAGTTCCACAAAGGGACCACCTTCCTTCTAGGTGTCATAAAATAGCAATGGAATCCATAAATAACTTGACATTTTCTTTTCATTCCGTTGTCTCACTTTAGAGCTCTCTTTCAGTAGGAAGCTGAAGAGTTATTATGCCCATTAGTATCTAAAATGATGTAATGGCACTCTGTCTGTCAAATTGCTTAAAATTATTTGTATTAAGGGCACAGAATGTGTCCCTAGCCTTTGCTCAGATAACATTTGCCTTCTTATTTAAAGATAATATATCCTCTAAACAGAGGATAAGTGGAGAGTAAAATAAAATCTAGAGGCACATTCCTCTGCAGGGCAGAGGAATTAGAAACTGTAAAAATTAGGTTTAGAAATTCATCATTGTAGACAGCTATTTTAGATTAATTCAGCTGAAATATTTACTATTCAGATATATGGCTTTTAGTCATTGTTGTTGCTCAAATACTATGTTTAATAAAAAGATATAATTATCTCCAGGACCCAAATGCATCCTGCTAAAATATACATAGAGTTTGGGCTAGAACAGATGCTACTCTTATTAAAAAGGATGAAAAATTTTCATTTTACTTTGTATTCATATTTTGAATGTTTTATTTTAAAGTATTGCAGAGCAGGTACATTTTGGCTCTGGAATCCAAAAGATCTTGGTATATATCCTCCTTCTGCAACTTACGGGCTGTGTGACTTTGGGCAATTCATTTTAATCTCTTTAAGCCTCTATCTTCTAATGAATAAAATGAGGGTGGAAAAAGTGCCTACCTAAATGAGTTATTGTAAGGATTAAATGAGATCGGCTATTTAAGGCATGGAGCTTACTACCATGTTCAACTATTGTTACTTTTATTTCTGTCTTAGCTATTATATAGGCATACTATTGTTTATGTAATCGTTCTGTTGCAGCTAAAAATGTCTATGTATGTGTATTCATAGACATTTCTAAATAACCCTGAAATTACCATTTTTGTACATAAATCTTTTTCTTGGTTATTTAGCTTATTTCCTTGCAATATAATCCTAAAAAGGTGCTCCTAGGTCAAGCATTTCTAGAGTTACAACAATATTTTGGAATTCCATTCTGGTGCCCCTGACTGAAAATAACTGGCTTTACTCCTGGACCACAGCTTCTTGTTGCATTGCAAATAGCCACAGGGACATGGCTTGTTTTCTGTGGAGTGACCCACACCTAGTGGTCTACTTTCTTGGTTGCTGGCCTTTAAAAAGGCTAACTAACAAGCTGTTAGACTGCTGCCCTTTGAAAGGGCAAATCCCAGATTGCATTCCCAGACCAGAATTGCTTATTTGTTCTAGCCTGATATTTTTGTTCTTCACATGCTAGAAGGTTTTCAGGTTGGTCTTGGTGTTTGTCCCTGAAAGTTATGAGGGTTGCAACTAACAGGAAAATAATAAAAACATGGCGTAAATGTGTCTAAGTTATAACATTGCTCTCCCCCAATTAGCTCATTGGTTTGGTCTCTAGATTTGCGCTGGTGTTTGTTTTCCTTAAGGAAATAATCTTAAAGAGAGTGAGAGAGAAAGATATATAAATATATAAACAGATAATAGATAGAAGGGTTTGAATTATTTTTATAATAAGCCAGTTTAAAATAATTAAGAGCAGTGTTTTTTATATACTGAATCAGAATAGGTCAGTATTAAAAAACTGAGCTACAGTGACCAACTGTTCCAGTTTGCCTGGGACTGAGGGATTTTCTGGGATGTGGGAATTTCAGTGCCCAAACTGGGGGCATCCCAGGAAAAGGCACAGTTGATTACCTTTGGGGAGATTTTGAATCAGATTAAAACCATGTCATCGGTCACTTTCCTTTTAATAAAAGCCCCTTTTTTGCTTAGTCTGTTTTACACTGGATTTCTGCCTCTTGGAAGGAGAATTATGATCAGTACATCTTGCTTCCTTGTATACCCTCTCAACAATGCCTGGGACACCTCTGCCTGTAGGTTGCAGGAGGGGCTGCTAATTCTCCTTATGTAGCATCTTCCTGAAAGCCCTACTTCAGTCCAGATTGACTACTTTCCTTGGACATAGTGGGCTGTGCTTGCTTTACTCTCTGCCTTCCTAGGAGCCGCTTACTGAGCTAAAGTTGTTTTGAGCTTTCCTTCCACGTCACACACAAAAAAGACATGAGATTTTGTAGGAAGAGTCTGGTTAGAGTGGTAGAGGTAGGGACATGTTATCTTTTCATTGCTTATTTTTCTTGTTCCTTACCTTTACTTTCAACACCAGTCCCAGACTCACTTCAAGACAGCTGTGTTTCCCAGTTGCCTCTAAGACACATCACTGTTTTACTTCTTCCCCTTTCTCTTCCTCTTCTTCCTCTTCCCCCTCCTCCTCCTCCTCTTCCTCTTTCTTCTTCTCACCTTTTTTTATCACCACCTTTCTTTTTTATCATTAGCAACAACCACTATTTACTAAGAAAGCATTGGATGAGGCACTTTATATATTATCTCAGGAATTTCACCACAAATCCCATGATCTGGGTATGATTGTCCTCATCTCACAAATGGGAGAGAAAAGGCTCAAGAGTTTAGATACTAAGTAACGGGCAACAGCATTTCATAGTGAGAAGCACAGAGGTTTGGAAGTCAGGCAAACCTAGACTCAAATCCTGACCACTCTTCCCTGCCAAAGGTCATGTAGCTGTTAAGGGTGAAATGTTGCTCTCTAAAGAAGATTCTTCTCAGAAACCCCTACAAACGTCACATGAAGCTGTGTTTCTTAAGCTTCAATGTATATCATATCACATGGGGATCTTGTGAAAATGCAGATTCTGATTTAGTCGGTTTTATGATGGCCTGAAATCTGCATTTCTAACAAGCCTCCTGGTGATGCGGATGCTGCAGTTGTGCAGTTAAGACTTAGACCAGCAAGGGTGGGAGCATAAACACCTAAAGCCACAAAGCCCAGAAATCAGTGTTGGAGGTGGTCAGCGCAGTTAGAATGTTTCTCTTTGTGCACAGAGTCCATACAATTCGCTTGACCAATAACAATGTTGTCATATCTAATCAAGCTCTTTGAAACTTACAGCCAGAAAGACCAAAGGCTTCCTTCTTCAGACAACTGCCAGTCTTTACATTAGAATGTAGGAGGCCTCTGCTTGCCTCAGAAATTAGATTTCCCTTCAATGCTACTAACTTTCCTGTTGAAGGAAGAAATTACCTTACACGCAGGTAAGAGATGGAGGAAAGGGCAGTTGGTTTCTCCCCGAGTATCAGTACTTGGGATTCAGCTCTGGCCCATCGATGCCAAAGAGTATTACTGAACTTTTTCTGCTCCTGCCCTCCTCGTTGATTAGTGTATTAATTGATTAACAAATTATCTGTCACACGGCACATTGCCTGGAACATTGTGAGCATTTAGTGATTGAAGGCTTGTTGAATTTATTATGTCCACATATCCTTTAAGGATCCATAAAACACCCTACTTCTTAAGATGTGTCATAAAACGAAAGGAATCTATTTCACATGAGTTTTGGAAACTGCATAGCATATCCGACTCCTGGAGATTCACAGTACATTGTGTGTAAAATTCTCTGAGAAACACTACAGTAATAAATCCATTGCACAGATTGCTTTTTTCAATAATCTGGCCAAATTGTAGGGACCTCAAGAGTCTAGAGTTTGGATTTTATGGCAGAGGTGTGTTATAGTCACATTGGCCTTTGCCCCACCAATGGACACTCAGCATCGGCACTGACTACACCCGTGTACATTTTCAGGTAGAACCTGAAATATCAAGTGGGTTTGATGATCTTTAGCCTCCTGCTTTTTGCGGCCTGTCTCTTGTCATGTACTCCGCTTTATAAACTCTATGCTCTGGTGCTAAGGAAGCCAGCTCTTAGGCTGTCCGGGATTAAGGGTACAGCCTGTGACATGAATTAAATCTCTCAATTTGTATTGAGCCTGTCTCTGAGCATATGCCTGGTTTTCTGTCTGTGAATGTGTAGGAATCAAAATGCATCTGACCTTTATGGCTGGGAAAAATATCTGTTCTCTGGATGAGTGAATAGCAGTTTTCCTTTAAAATACCTTTAAATGAAATAATACACATAGAGGTTTTAGTGCTGTGTTTTACTATTACTGTTAGCATTATTATTCCTAAGTGGAGGACGGCACTTGTGTATTAAAACACATTATCATTTAAGTCATATTGATTAATTATAATTAATACTGATTAGCAGCCAGTAAGATGAGCTTCTCAGTATTAGCCATTCAGTCATCCCTTCAGCCTTCTGTTTACTGTAGTTACCATTTTTTTTCCTGTTTACATCAGTTTTTATGACCATCTTTTAAAATTATTACAATACTTCAGGAGAAGTTGACATTCTCAGGGATGAATCCCATGAAATTCCTTCAGTGTAAGTTAATAAACTGCATGGTGAAGGGATCATATTGCAAAATAAGCACCTATATAAAGGTGATCTTTTTGCTCAGTGGAAAGAGGATTGGACTGGTAATAAGAGAAGTTGGGTCATATTTCTAGCTGTGTTCCTTTAAACATGTATGCCTTTGGACAAGTCGCCGTACTTCTCTGAGTTTCCCCCCTTTGTCTGTAAAATGAGGGGATTCCAAGAGCTTCCTTTAAGAAGTGGTGGGAATAATGCTGGAGGGCCAACTCCTTGATTCAAAGTTACCATCTTGGTGTGTAAATTTAATAAAGAATCTCAGAATCTCAGTTTGCCTGTTTGTAAAAAGACTGCATTGAAATTGGCTAGATGATTGTATCATCTTTCCAGATGTGTTAGACCCAGAACCCTTAGCCTTAAGATCAGAAACCTTAGAACTTTGTCCCCCTTTTCAGTTTGGAGGCACAGGCAGATCTAATTTGAGCTGAGTGCTTGGATCCTAGAAAATAATTTTATTTTATTTATTTTTTATTTTTATTATTTTTTTGCAGTACGCGGGCCTCTCACTGCTGTGGCCTCTCCTGTTGCGGAGCACAGGCTCCGGACGCGCAGGCTCAGCGGCCATGGCTCACGGGCCCAGCCGCTCCGCGGCATGTGGGATCTTCCCGGACCAGGGCGCAAACCCGTGTCCCCTGCATCAGCAGGCGGACTCTCAACCACTGTGCCACCAGGGAAGCCCACAATTTTATTTTTAAGAAAAGGAGAGCTGACTAATAATTTTCAGGAGGTTGTTATTTAATCAAGTGTGAGATATTTATGTGGAAATATAATTCCTACCAAACTAGTACATAAGCTCCATGAAAATAGGGATTTTGTTTGCTTTAATCTCAACTTTCAGCACCTAGAACAGCACCCTAAAATTGTTGTTGAAGGAATGAATGAATGATGTTATACTGGGAACACCTGAAAGAGTGGGAGAAACTAGTTTCTTGTGTAGCCTTGACCTTATATGCTAGCAGCTTGTGGTCATTATAATTACAGTGACAAAGGCTGCTCAAAAGAGTTAGTGCTAATGTCTGGAGGCGTGAAAACAACTAACATCATAGATTCTAAGAGGGGCTAAGTCTGCATGACAATTCTAAACTGGGGATTGTTTCCCCCTGCCTAACACTGTCAGTGTTAGAGCACAAGAAATCACGGGGGATGACAACGTCTTTTTCACTTTGGTAAGGGTTGTTAAATCACCATGGTGACTACTAAAATTATGACACAGCCTCATGAGGCATGTGAGCACAGATTTCAGAATTGTCAATCCTGAGTGTTCATACGCATACAGAGTCCATAGTAAAACCAAGGGTTATTCTAAGTACTATTTCATTCATTAGACTTGCTAGAAAGAGTAATTTCTTTTAAAAAGCAAATGACTATGTTTAAATGAACTCTTAATTTTTTGATCAATAATCATTATGTTTCACAACGGTAACTCTTGAAGGTGCTTAAATGCTCTTCAGTGGTTTCCTACTGCTTTTAAAATGACATTCAGATTTCCCAGAATTGTGTTTGAATTACTTTCCATGTTCTATAGGCTTTGTTTACTTAGCCCATCATATGCATTCTCTCCCTCGCTCACTCTGCTCAGGCCACATGAATTTCTGACAGTTTCTTGAGCATAGAGAATCTTGTCTCTGAACTGTTCTTGCTATTCCTTATTTTGGAACAATTTCCCTGTGTGGTTTTCCTGCCTGCCTTCTTTTCAGTCCTCAGGGTCCAATCTGAATGCCAACTCCCTGAAGAAGCCTTTCCCAACTACTGTATCCAGAGGAGCCCCATGCCCTGTAATCATCTAGCACCGCACTTTGTTGTTTCCTTTAGATCAAAGTTTATCCTAAATATTTTGAATTATTTGCTCTCTTGTTACTCGCCTGTCATCTCTCCCTGCCCCCTCACTAAAATGTAACTTCCATTAGAGAAGGGACCAAAAATTGCTTATTTACATTTTACCATATGCCAGGCACTCTGCTAGGCCCTAAATACAGAGTGCTGAATTAAATATCTGTTGAATAAACAAAAAACCTAAACAGAGTAAGAGAAAGGAAGCCAAGTCCAGTAATTATTGATTTCTTAAGGCGTAGGAAATAAACCATGCCGGATATGGTACATAAAGTTCTGAAGTCTTTGCTCTGGAGCCCTGATATTTCGCTTGAAATATTTCCTCAACTCAAGTTTTTTAGAACTCTGTAAGACTTAGGGGCTGTGAAGAGGCACACGGTTCAGCAAATTCTTCCTGAAGGAATCAGCTTACTATCCTTCAAGTATTTAACTATTTGATAATAAATTTATGTGTTTTTTTAAATAAAACTTTTATTGTGAGAATAAAAGAATAAGACAAGCTCATCTATTTTTGTTTTATTTAAACTGGCAGTTCTCAAACTGAATATTTTTAAGGCACTTGTGTTGTCATGTTTTACACAGTTTTAATAGGTGGTCATGAAATTGAAATGCTGCAAATCATGTTTTTTCTTATTAATGAAAGTTCAGAATTATTTATAACCTGCGTTTGAAACATACACATATAGTTGTGAGTATGTGTAAGTGGTGTGTCTTACCTAAGATAAAAAATAAAACACATTAGTGATTTTCTAGCACAGGGGTTGGCACACTACTGCCTATGGGTCAAATCCAGGTCGCTTGGCCTATCAGTTTGCATTTTTAAATGTGAAATGTCAAATATAAAAGAGACTACTGGTCTTTCAGCAGGAGGCTCCACTGGACCCGTGAGAGCTGAATCTTCCTTCAAAGCCCAGATCACATGTTTCCTTGAAGTGTAGCCTGATCTGAAGTTGGGTTTGTAGCCCCTTTCTCTGTACTTTGTAGATTTTGATGTCTTTCTCTACTACCAGCACAAACACATTGGACAATGGCTATTTATCTGCCTCTCTTGTTTTCCTACCATATTGTGACCTGAGCCTTCTTCCCCATTGTATTTTTAAGGACTAACTCAGTGCCTGGAAGGGGAGGCACCACATGAATATTTGTTAGATGTATATAATGAAAAACGAATAAGTAAAAAATCTTTATTTATCTACGGTTACTATCCTATTTCTTATATGCTGGACTCTGCCAGCCCCAACCAAACAGACATTTCTCAAGAAGGCCAAGTCCTTTTAGACCTTCTTGGTATTCTTCCTACATGATTGAATCTTACTGCCTTGTTTTTGTAGAAACTTTCTATTACAAGGAACTTGCTTGCACATCATGACCTTTTCTGTGAAGACCTGCTCAACATCCAAAGACTGAAATGCTCATTCCCACACGTCCTCCCCTAACGCTTTGTTCCTTTCTCTGTTCTGGCAGGAACTACTTCTAGGGAGTTGTTAGCTTATTCTTCTGCCTGCTCATGAGGAGATGAAAACTCTTGGATGGATTGGTGTTACATAGTCGTCTGTTTAATGTGGATTCCAGGGAACACTAACCTTTATTGGAAAACCATACCCAAAGATACATCTTATTATTTAAATTTTTATTTTTAATCTTGCTTGATAAATCACCATATCCTTTCAGGATTTGGGAAACAAAGAGTTAGCAAGAATGATTAGGTTGCAGAATTCTCAGGATCTCACAAATGTCTTTTCTCATCACCTCCTATTTAGATAAACCTTTCCCTAGGAGACACTTACCCTCATTTTTTTTACAAAATGTTCAAGTGTTCAACTCACTTGACCTGCTGTTTTAATTTGTGTTTAATCACTAGGATTCCTCATTTTGGACAACTGTTTACAATTTGTATGATAACATTCTTTATTAAGAGTATGATTTCCTGTGAATGAGACACAGACTGAAACTAAAGAAAGTACATTTTCTATCAGGCGCAAAAGATTTCAAAGAAGAGAAAGTTGTAATTAACTCTTAGGCATGGAGTCAACTATTATTGTGGTCAATTGGGTATGAAATAAAGCATTTCAAAGAAATCTGTAGTAGAAATGAATTTTTAAAAGATTTCTTTAATCATGTTGTACTGGAAACTGTCCCTCTCCCTTATCTCCATCTACTTATTTATTGTGGTTGCCAACATTAGTAGAATTTTTCTACTAATTCATAGGAATTTGTTTTGAGGAAAGTATATTATAATATGAAATAGGAATTAGGGAGGTGTTTTCGGTGTTATACTAGATAATTTGAGGAGAAAAATTTTCAAAGAAGAATGAAGCAAGTGCAGGAGAGAGGTAGAAATAACATAGAAAAAGATAGCACTTCCTAGTTTCCTCAAAGTCATTGTGTCCATCAGTAAAGCCCCTTTTTAGCCCAAGCAATTTAAATTTCAGCTTGTGTTATTACAAATAAGAGTCCCAACTGAGAAAAAAGTTTCAAAGTCACATTCCGGCATTTGAAGAAAATGAAGACTTCGTATGAATATATAAGGACATAATTTGACTAGAACATTATCTCACTTCTTTCCATTATGCATCCTTTCTGTGACTATGATAAGGAAGCTGGTCTTATATTTAAATAGAGACTTAGCTCTGGCCAAAAAATGTGTTAGTTCATTATTTGTAGACAAATAAGTAAGCTACTACCAATGAATACTTCAAGTCCCCGACATCTACCTCCAGGACTGTACCTTGAAATTAATAAATCTGTAGAATAAGATATAACTACAATGTGCCTCCACATGATGGGGAATAATTTTAGGAAGAAAGGATGAAATTGCATTATCAGATTTTGAATATTGATAGTCCACTGAAGTTACTGATGGTTTTTGTAGGAAAAATGGCATGATAATAGTGTATATAAGGTATTTGGTTTCATATGTTTCTCTAAAACTGCTCTGTGAAGTTGTCTGAAGCTAACTAGAAACATATTCATAGTTTCACATTCTTCAGTCTCCTCTCTACTGTCTCTTATGTGTGTCATGATTTTTACAGGATAAAGTATTTTGAGGATATTTGTGTACTGGGAAGATAGTTTCCTACTTTGTTATATTCTCCATTATTTCCAAACTCTTGGTTTTTGGATTGTGTAATTGAACAGTAATTGTGTTCACTTAGTCATATTTGTGTAACTGCACAGAAGCAATGTTGCTTAATAATAATATCTAACATTTCTTGAGGGATTACTATATTCCAGGTAGCCTTCCAAGAACTGCTGGTATATTATTTTGTTAAATTCTCACAGATCAGGAAGAGGTAGGTACTTCTACTGTCACAGAAAAATGAGGCAAAGTGAGTTAATCAACTTGCCTGAGGTCACGTAGCTAGTCATTGTCAGCCAGGGTATAAACTAAGAGTCTGTGGGACCCTACACTCTACACCTGTTTTGGTAAAAAGGTTAGTGGATTAGAAGGCCAGAGTCTGAGTCCCGATTCTACTACTCACATCATGGTAGCTCTTAGCTAGCTAGCCTCCTGTCTGATGGGTGTAGAAAGACCTATCTCATTGGGGTGTGGAGATTTAATAGGCAATACTGCTTACGTAGCTACATGAGAAGTGTGTAGGAATTGATCAATATAGTTTTATTGGTTCTGTCATTTATATCAAAGGTTCTCAGTTTGAAGTTGCTGATACATTTGACTCAAATGTTATATGTATGTATATCTATGCAATATTTATGAATACATGGTCTGAGTTTGTATAGTATTATCTAAGGGATCCCCAATACCAAAATAAATATAGACTAGATAAACATCTAATTTATCTTCTAAACCAGGAGATCTTTGAGAACGAAAGGAGGTATAATTATTAATTATACTGAGACAGCAGTTCCAAGTCAGAAAGTATGGTAACTCTATAAATGGTGAATAAAAATACACAAATCTGGATTTTAGTTTGCTCTTATATATAAACAGAGAGGTAAAATTAAATTATTCCCAAGGGCCCTTCTAGTTCTAAGGTTATATGGCTTTTTTTCAGTTAACTTTAAATCCAACTGGTTTAACATGTCAGTCAGATCACTGAAGACTGCTTCTTGTCGTCTGTCATTTGAGAAGATAAACCACATTTACCATTGCATTTAGCTAAAGTATGATTAGGAAAGGAAATATGCAGTGACGACAAAGAAAAAGATCAAAATGCAATGATACATGTATTTAAAAAAATTTTGGTGTGATAAACATACATATTGTGTCCCTTATTGGCTTAGAGTAGGATATGATATTCTTTATTTAATAAATCTTTTAAACTTTTTTCCCAATGGCCATGTTTACCAACTCTTATCATAATGGTTTAACTTTTTCTCAGTTATTAAAGTTCCAGTTGCCCTTGAACAATAATACCATTTTAAAATTTTACATGAGTAACAAACTTTTATCTTCTATGAGCTGTGGCATACAGTAAGGTTTGTTTAATTCGGTAAATGACACAAACTTTAAGTTGAAGAAGATAAGACAATCAGAGATGATAAGAGTCCTCTACAGCTTCTATCCATCCTCCACTTGTCCTTTTTGCCTCTGTGGTCTCTTTAAATATACCTTGGAACTCTTCCAGGCCTTAGGTAAGGATAGTAAGGATGAACACATAGACCAGTGACTGGAACCAAACAGTTATTCAAAAAATATTTGTTAGACTGAAGGAAGAAAAAAATATGAAATTCCAAAGAAATAAAAAAAGAAGAAGAGTGCAACTACTTTCTTTGCTTGAGGTTTTATGCTAATATTTGTCTTTAAATATAATAAAATATTATAGGCTGAGGTTTGATTCAGTAAGCCACGCTTTCTTTTTAAATTGTGGTAAAATGCCCCCAGACTAAAAAGTCACTCTCAATCCTCCCTTCTTCAAGCTCCTGGCAATTGCAAATCTACTCTCCTTCTCTAAACATTTGCCTGTTGGTATTTCTTATAAATGGAATAATGTAATATATGTCCTTTTCTGTCTGGCTTCTTTCACTTAGCATAATGTTTTCAAGGTTAATCTATGTTGTAGCATGTGTCAGCAGTTAATTCCTTTTTATGGCTGAATAATATTCCATATTATGGGTGTGCCACATTTTGTTTATTCATTCATCCTTTGATGGATATTTGGGTTGTTTCCACACTTTGGCTGTTGTAAATAGTGCTGCTCTTAATATTTTTACATAAGTTTTTGTTTGAACTTTTGTTTTCAAACCTTTGGGTATATACCTAGTAGTAGAATTGCTGGGTCATACGGTAATTCTGTTTAACTTGTTGAGAAACTGATAGTTGTTGCCTGTTTAACTAATTAAAATTTGAATTATGTGTAATATTACAACTCCCCATTCATATTCCTTCTCTCATAATTTAGAGTTGCTGCAGAAATCAGCTGCCCAGCCAGGTATTGTATTTCCCAGTTCACTGGCATTTAGGTGAGGACACACGACTAACTTTTGCCAGTAGAATCTGAGTAGGAGAGAGGTGTGTAGGGCCAAGATTGTGAGAAAGTAGGTGTGCCTTCTTTAGTTTCTTTCTCCCTGTTTCTAGCTTGATGTAGATGAGTATAGCAACCTTGAAAGTCACGTGTGGACAGTATTGGAAGGGCCAGGTGAGAGGGGGCTTGGTCCCAGAATCATTATTGATAATGATGAAGGTCTGTATTGATGATAAAGGTATGTTTACATAACTGATCACAGACCTTAACATTCTTCATATATTTACATGTATTAAAAAATATCTTAGTGTGATAAACATACATATTGTGTCCCTTATTGGTTTAGAGGTAGGATATGATATTCTTTATTTAATAAATCTTTTAAACTTTTTTCCCAATGGCCATGTTTACCAACTCTTATCATAATGGTTTAACTTTTTCTCAGTTATTAAAGTTCCAGTTGCCCTTGAACAATAATACCATTTTAAAATTTTACATGAGTAACAAACTTTTATCTTCTATGAGCTGTGGCATACAGTAAGGTTTGTTTAATTCGGTAAATGACACAAACTTTAAGTTGAAGAAGATAAGACAATCACAGATGGTAAAAGAGTCCTCTACAGCTTCTATCCATCCTCCGCTTCTCCTTTTTGCCTTTAATTGTTAAAGTTTTGTTGAGAAACTGGGAGAAGAAGGTTAGGAAGCACATCAAAATAGGGTCTTCAGGGGCACACAGACTATTGTCAGGCACAGCCTGTGGAGAAATCAATTTCAAGTATGTTATCACAGCCTGTGCATCAACACAAAGCCTCTTCATCTTTTTTTGTGAAACTAGAAGTAGTGGAATGTTGCTGGAGCTTGGATGGATATTGATTTAGGATGAGAGGACTGGGTGGAGGGGAGGCTTGAGAGCACACAGGGGTCAGATTATGGAAGGTTCTAGATACCACAATGTAAAGTTGGTACTTTTCCCCATAAGTGATGGGGAAACTTCGTGTTCTAACTTGGTCCTATGTGTAGTTTTGATTAAATTTCAGAAGTGTTAACCATTTTGATGCCCACGAAGGACCTCTCCTGTGAGAAGACCATTTTTGTGGGTTGGTCCAGGAGTATCATAAAGAAAGGTGGAGACCACAGATGAGCAGAACTGCATAATCTGTTATTGGCACAAGACAATGGCCTGATCAAGCTCAGTTTTGCTTGAAAGGCTTTCACAAAGGAAGCAAGGACAGGGCTCATCTCACCAGTTCTCTGGTAAGCAGTGAAACCAAGCACAGGAGAGAGTGGAGAGAACATTTTCTGGGGAGATTGGAAAAATTAATCTGGAGCCTTTCTTTTGTCCTGGGATGTTTGTTTCTATCAATGTGCTGGATTGGAGAGATTTTGGCTGTCTTATTGCATGTTGCTCCAAATCGGCCTCGGTGAGACTCTGTGGCATCATAGGCTAAATATCAAACATCATATATTACCTGCTTGTGTCCCTGACTCTATGCCAACATGTCTCTAGTCCTGAACTAGGTTAGTCTAACTTGCCAAGCAGAAGGTGCCGGTGTGAAGCTCCTTTTTCATCCAAAGCTACTGTGAATTCAGTGTCATCTCTTAGAGAATGAATCAGGTTTGCCTGAGATCTTAATCCTTTACACAACTGAAAACAGACCTTAATATTCTTCATATATTTACATGTATTTAATAAAATTATTGTAGTCTGATAAACATACATATTATGTTCTTTATTGGTTTAGGGGTAGGATATGATATTCTTTATTTAATAAACCTTTTAAACTTTTTTTCCTAACGGCCATGTTTACCAACTCTTATCCTAATGGTTTAACTTTTTCTCAATTATTAAACTTCCAGTTGGACTTTATTAAGGCATTACTTGCTCTGCTTAATGAGATGACATGCAGTTTCCTTTTTCCTCCCTTTTTAAAATGCATCCTTAAAAACACTTTATTTTTCCTTAGAAACCATTTGTCCTTTATTTTTCCAACAGAAATATTTGGGGTTTAATTAAAACAATAAAGAATGCCATTAAAATATCATTAGTAAAAACACCTGCTGCTATTATTACAGCGCTCTGTTCTCCCTAGAGCCCAAAGGAACTTTCAGTTTGTGGAAATGTGTATATCATGTGCTTTATGGAATTGTGGTGCTGGATTTTTGCTGAGGTTTGGAAATTTTCATCCACTCATCTCAGAAATGCCTATGGTGGGCAGTTGAGAAGTTCCACATCCAAGTGAACCAAGTTCCTTTACACATTCTGTATACACATGAGATCTAGATTCAGGCTCTATTAGAATTTCACCTTCAATTTTAAATCAGAAGCAAGAGAAGCTGGGTAAAGTATGGGGATCAGCTTTACTCACCACTGCATTCCTGCCACATCAAAATGATTCCCAGTCTCTGCTGTCTGCAGCACATTTGTGATTTACCACTGGAAGGAGCTAGAGTAAAGATATTGAAAGAACACACTGTAACTGCGTAGCAGTGTGGTTAAAAACGGCATGGAGGAAAATGATAAGGGGAAAAAAATAAAAAGAAAGAATGGCCTTACCTTCTGAAAGGCAGAGGCTCAGGTTTGAAATTCCATGGCACTGAGATACGTAAGATCATTTAAAAAATTTGAAGTGTGGGACTTGTGTTAAAGTAGTAAGACAATAGCTTGAAAGCCTGTCATTTCCTTTTATTTTGCTTATGTCAAAGATTTGAAAAGGAAGCGGTAAAGAGATAGAGAAGGAATTGGAGACTCTTACTCTCTCAGAGAACCCTTAAATCTTTACAAAGAAGAGATCGCAGAAAAAAGATCTGCTACAAATATTTAACGCTTTATTGCCCAAACTTCACAATCTTCCCATCTCAGAGATGAAATTTATTTGGTTTAACTGAAAAACTTTTTCTGAGCCAAAACATTTGAGATCACTTATAATTCAGTTAAGTGTGAGAGTACTGGTAAAAGTTAAAACTGAAGTCTAAGACTGATTATAAAAATATTATTATCCACTCTTTTATTTTCCTAGAAGAAAAAAAAAAACTAATGAGAGATACTCAGTAATAAATCCTAGAGACTCTCTCTGTAGTCAAAAATTCTTCCCAGCTTCTAAGTTAATACAACTATTTTTGTTCTGTTCTCATTGATAAGAGGTAAAATAAGTAAAGTGCAAAAGAATTACTTTTGACAGCCCATGCTTATTATCTCTGGGCAAAGGTTTTGTTTAAAGCATTAAGAGAAGTAGAAAATGGATAATTTTTTAGTCACATTGACAAGTATATAGCTCAAATTATCAATAATATCCACAACATTCAGATAAATATTCTTTGTTCCTGGTTACTGGCATGACAGAAAATTGACCAGGAAAATTCTAGACTAGCTATTACTATGAGGCCCAAGGTGTCTCCATGATGAAGTAGACAGAGAATAGTAGTCAAGGAAGTTCTGTCTTTCAGACACCATTCTATCTAGGCATATCATTCATTTCAATAATAATTAAAAAAATCAAGTCATTTCCTATATATCCAAATCATGTAGCCATTTCTTCTGGTAAATGGTTAACTTTTTGGTGGAACCTACATTTCCAAAAATTAATCTTGAGATGCAAGTGTGATGTTTAATCTTATGCATCAATTTGACTGGACTATGGGATGCCCAAATAGTTGTTAAATCATTATTTCTGGGTGTTTGTGGATGTTTCCAGAAGAGATTACCGCTAGATTCATGATCTGAGTAAAGCAGATGGCCCTTGCCAATGTGGGTGGGCACCATCCAATTTGTTGAGGGTCTGAATAAAACAAAAAAGCAGAGGAAGGGCAAATTCATTCTCTCTGCTTGAACTAAAACATTCATTTTCTCCTGCCCTTAGACATTTATGTTCCTGGTTCTCAGGCTTTTGGACTCATACCCGATGGTGTATCAGCCCCCCATTCTCAGGCCTTTCGACTCAGATTGAATTGTACCACTGGATTTCCTGGTTCTGTAGCTTGCAGATGGCAGATCATGAACTTCTCCGCCTCCATAGCCATCTAAGTCAATTCCTGTTAATAAATCTCCTTTTATATGTATCTCTATATATCCTATTAGTTCTGTTTCTTTGGAGAACCCTGACTAGTACAACAAGGGAGGAAAGGAGAGAAAGAGAGAGATTGATTTCATTTGAGGGAATTGATTCAGATTTGTCCTCTCTTTGAGAGTCATGGTTTTTCTTTAGTATATGAACACTCCTAGAATTTCTGCAGTTAATGTTGTTTAACTCATTCATTTCCAAAGTTTTGTGCTCTCAGGAACATTAAAAATGTTTTAATATATAGCATACTTTGAAAAATGTTTTATTACATAAAGTAATTCCTGGGATATACCTTCTATGGGCTAATGAAGTATGGTCATTAAAAAATATATATGTATACATGCACATACACACATTGGTTGTTTTATATAATTTGGCTGATAGTTGCATGCTTTATTGTGGCTTAAAAACGGTGTCTTTCTTGAGGGGGAGAGGGGTGTCTATTTTGTTTTTCAATGCTTGTTCTTTACTGTAGATTCCACAATTTCTATAGAGCATTATTTTGAGTAGAAGGAACAACATAATAAAAATTAATTATTTATGCTGCCACATTTCTGAAAGAGTTGATAAAGATGTTGACAGTTAAGCAGTAAAGCAAGGGAGGTAGTCTTTATTTATTTATTTATTTTCTGACATAATAATTTGGAGCATAGTTATCTAGAAATCACACCATTATAGCTTTCTAATCTCTCAGTTGGAAGGGTCACTCCTACCTCCTTTTCAAAGTCACTTTTGGAATTTTTTTAGTCCTGATTTTTATGATTGAAATAGATAAAAGTCACAGTAAGCAAAATCTAGTATTATTCTTTCATTTCATCTTTATTAAAGTCATATTCATCTTTATTAACACAAATGATTTATTACCTTACAAGAGCCACAATTCTGATATCCCATTTGAATTTATTAATCCATTGATAGAACATTTGTATAAAGTACTGATTACTTTGTATCTGTCATCACGTTGATCTTCAGGATTTATTTACCTACGCTTCTGGCTTGTTGAATGATCATTACCTATGAAGATCCTTGAGCAAACCACAAACTGGGTCAAAGATAAAGACTTTTCCAAATAAAGGTTAATTATTCTTCAGTGAAAGGTTTGTGGGCTGTGCCATCCCTCTACCAGAACTGAAATATGTAACTGGATGTATGAGGGAAAATATGAAAATGTCTATCCTGAAAACTAAAGTGAATCATGAAAAATGGGCAAAGATCTATTCATTAAGTGCTAGTGATCTAATGTAGCAGCTATAAGACCATGTATCAAAATTTAGTTTTGACTTTTGCTTCAGGAGAAAGATCTTTTTGAGCATTACTTTTCCATTATGCTCTTTTATGGTTCCATGCAATATTTATGGTCATGAAATTTTTTTTCCTGTTTCAAAGCACTTGGAAATAATTTCTAGTGCTGCTTTTCCAAAAGAATAACCCCTTTTAAGTACGCTTAAATGTTTGCATTGTTTCTCATTTAGCTCTGAAATGGATGCAGTACAATTTGCCAATCCAAGTATCAGAAGGGAAGGTTTGGGATTAGCAGATGCAAACTATTATATACAGGATGGATAAACAATAAGGTCCTACCATATAGCACAGGGGACTATAATCAATATCCTGTGGTAAACCATAATGGAAAAAATGTGAAAAATAATATATATATATATGTATAACAGAATCACTTTGCTGTACAGCAGAAATTAACACAACATTGTAAATCAACTATACTTCAATAAAATTTTTTAAAAAACCAAAAAAAACCAAAAGGACCCTTCGGAAATGGCAAATCATAACAAAACTTTAAAATAGTGATTCAGAGAAAGGATATTTCCATGAAATCATTGTAACCTGGTATCATCAAAGTCAGCCCAGCAGATACACCCCTTCTAAGAGAGACATCATTCCAATGAGTATATTATCTTTTGAGAAGAATGTGAATTTCTACATTTTGGAAGTCAGATTCTAGGGTATACCAAAGACAGAAGGATAAGAATAAACCTATATATTGACACCAAGAGTCTCTGGAAATATAAATGCCTATGTGTTCTATGAAAATAATTCTGGAATGGTACCAAGAGCCCTGGATTCTGCTCCCAGCTCTGCCCCTAAGTAGCTGTAGGAGCTTTTACAAATCCCTTCACATTTTTGTGTTTCAGGGTTCAAATAGCAAAAAAAAAAAAAAAAAAAAAAAAAGGGGTCAGATGGTCTATAAGTAGCAAATTCTTTATAGACCCCCTATAATATATATCTACTTAGTGGGCCTTTATTTGTGGTCATAGCAATGAGGCATAGGAGTGGAATGTCATTTTCTGTGATTATAATCAAGCCCCAAATCTCTTGGAATTTCTTCTTCATGCTCACATACTCTGGGAGCCTATGAGACTGTTTATTTAGCAAGTATCCTAAAATTAACCTCTCCAGATTCTGAATCATCTCTAGTGTGTTGCTATGCACACATTTGTCAATGTAGCTCCCCAAATGTCTTCAGTTCTTTCTTACAGACTAGTCTCAGCACCAAGGCAGCCATATAATGTGCCTCAATGGAGTCAGTCACAGGCAGCTTATAAGTCATATATATTGAAACTTCTCCAGGGATAGCATATTTTCTACATGCTGGACAGTGACACTAAAGAAATAAAGGACTTAGAATACTTGCTCCTTTTTTAAGAGTAATTTTGAAAGGATGAGCAAGCAGTGGGTATAGTTGACTACATATCTTGATTAATCAGTGTGGCCAAATTTACTTCTTAAAAATGCTTAACAAGTAAGTGGCCATGACTTTTTTAAATTGAAGACTTACTGTTTTTCGGAGCACTTTTAGGTTCACAGCAAAACTGAGAGGAAGGTACAGAGATTTCCCACATGCTTCCTGCTCCCAGACATGCACAGCTTCCCCCTTGTCAACATCTCCCACCAGGGTGACCCATTTGTTACAACTGATGAGTCTACCTTGATATGTCATTATCACTCAAGTCCATATTTTACATTAGGGTTTATTCTTGGTGTTGTATATTCTGTAGGTTTGAACAAATGTATAATGACATATATCCATTATCAAAGTATCATACACAGTGTTTTTACTGCCCTAAAAATCCTCAGTGTCCAGTGTCCAGCTATTCATCCTTCTCTCTACTTCCAACCCCTGGCAACCACTGATCTTTTCATTGTTTCCAAAGTTTTGTCTTTTCCAGAATGTTATATAGTTGGAATCATACAGTAAGTAGCCTTTTTAGATTGGCTTATTTCGCTTAGTAGTATGCAATTAACGTTTCTGCATATTTTTTCATAGTTTGATAGCCCATTTCTTTTTCATGCTGAGTAATAGTCCATTGTTTGGATGTACCACAGTTTACCTATCTATTCATCTACTGAAGGATATCTTGGTTGCTTCCAAGTTTTAGCAATTACAGTAAATAAAGCGGCTATAAATATCCCTGTGCAAGTTTTTGTGTGGATCTAAGATTTCAACTTCTTTGGGTGAATAAGAAGGAGCATGATTGCTGGATTGTATGGTAAGAGTATGTTTAGTTTTGTCAGAAACTGCCAGTGTTCCAGATTTTGGCCATTCGAATAGCTGTGTAGTGGTATCTTACTGTTATTTTGATTTGCATTTCCCTGATGACATGTGATTGGAAAATCTTTTCATATGCTAATTTGTCATCTGTATATCTTCTTAGGTAAGGTGTCTATAAGGTCTTGGACCCATTTTTTACTTGGGTTGTTTGTTTTCTTGCTGTTTTAAGAGTTTTGGGTATATTTTGGATAACACTCCTTTATGAGATACGTCTTCTGCTGGCCATGACTTTTTACTTAGAATGGTGCGGCAATATATTTCACTCTCTATTATTGTACACCCCTACTTTCTTTATCTCAACTACCCCTAGCCTAGTTCAAACAATAGTATCTGCCCTAGAACTTTGAAGTGTTTCCTTAACTGGACTTTGTCCTGAATTCATCCATCAAAGCACCATTTTGAACACATTGCTTCCTGATATTAAAATATTCAATGTCTTCACATGGTTTCTAAGTAATGGCTGAAATCCATAGTTTGGAAAGTAAAGTTCTCCATTTTCTGTCCCTATCCACACTTAGAGCTTTATCTTCTACTCTAACCTCTAATACTCTGTAGTCCTATTCACATAGGTTAAGTAGACCCCTCTGCAGTATTCACTGCCGTGTATTGGCTTACTCTTGTTTCTTTTGCCTCAGTGCATTTCCTCTCCCTTCCCATAAAATTCCAGTTGTCTTTTGAAACTAAGCACAAATGCCAACTTTCCTCATGAAGGTCACTCTTTGGTCTTTAACCTCTGCCTTTTAACATAAAGAATTATGTTCATTATTAGTCATATTTTATTTCTGCAGCCTGTGTACATGTCTTCCTCAAAAGATAACATTTTTCCTTGAGGGCAAATTCTGTTCCATACCTATTCATCTTTTGGCTCTCAACAGCACTCACCAGAGTTCTTTAAATAAACTTTTTACAATTTCAATAAACCGATTGAATCAGTTGCTACCTCATTTTGACCACTCAGAACCATTTTATATGAGTTTTTTGGTTCTGTACTTATTCATTAAATTTCTAATTTATTCTTTTAGGTATACTCTGAAGACATTTATTTGAAAATGATGACACTAAATAATGAGTTTAATCCTAAATGAATGAAAATAACTACAGTTGGCGGTGATGTTTGCTTTAGGAGTCTCCAGATTTGTCTTATGTTATTAGATATACAGGCATACCTTGGAGATACTGTGGGGTTTGTACTAGACCACCACAATAAAGTGAATGTCACAATAAAGTGAAACACATGAATCTTTTGATTTCCCAGTGCATATGAAAGTTATGTTTACACTATATTGGGGTCTATTGGTGTGCAATAGTATATGTCTAAAAAAACAATATATATGCCTTAATTAAAAAATAATGCTATTGGAAAAATGGTGCTGATAGACTTGCTCGATGAAGGGTTGCCACAAACCTTCAATTTGTAAAAAATGTAATATCTGTGGAGTGTAATAAAGCAAAGCACAGTGAAACGAGAGAGGGAGTTAAAAGTGAAATAACTCAAGGTATCAAATTGAAGCTTTGGTACTGTTCACATTATGTAATTACTATTATTATTAGAGATTTCAAAAGTGCTAAATGCTAGTTTGCCCTGATAAATATAGCATACCATTGGGAATTCCCTGGCTTTCCAGTGGTTTAAACTCAGCACTTTCACTGCTGAGGGCCCGTGTTACATTCCTGGTCAGGGAACTAAGAACCCACAAGCCTCGTGGCGTGGTGTGTATGTATATATATATATATATATATATATATATATATATATAGAGAGAGAGAGAGAGAGAGAGAGAGAGAGAGAGAGAAAGAGAGAGAGAGAGAGAGCATACCATTTACATGCTTTTAAACAATTCTTGACTGAATAATCTCAAGTATTACACAGTTAGATCTTAGACCCTATTTTAACGTAAGAGAAGAAAGCTATCTATAGGTGGAAGGATGCTATGCATGTGAGAGAGAGAGCACCAAAGGCAGTCAATATTCAAGCAGTAGAAATGGAAAAGAAAAATGGTTAAAGGGAATATGTCATTTGCCAGGTAGGCAGAAGGTAATGTAGAAGTGACTGACAATCCAATTAGAGAATTCTTTATAGGCAAAAAAGTGTGGCAGAGCAGAAAGTTATGAACTGCATAACACACTATGACATGAATTCCCAGGCCAACCAGTACCATTCCATTTTCAAATATATGTATGAGGAAAGCCATGAATAATGGATTTCACATAACATCCTTGCTATGTAGTATTTAAAATACTTGTGCTGAAAACGTGATCATATACATTTTTTTCATTACAGTTTTTTGATATGGTTAATATTTTCTGCTTATGATGTTAGTATAGGTACATGATACTGGACATGTTGTTTAAGAGCCTACAACAGATTATCAGAATTTAGATGGCATTGTAAGCATTTGGAAAAAATCCACTGCAACACATTTTTTTTGTAAACTATTCAGTATTTGTATACTATATTTTCTCCAGAAAGTGATGTAAAAATAAAAAGGACAGGTGTATGCTAAATTGTGGGTTGTTTAATTTTCTGATTTCGTATCATGGTTATTTAGCATTTCACATCTCAGCAAAATCTTAGGAAAAGGCTCTTTTTACCCACCTCACCTATCTCCAGCATGGCAGAAGTTATCCCAGGTAAAATAGAGTTAGACTGAAAATAACTTGATTATCTGCAAATATCAGACTCTCCAGCCAAAACACATATATTTAGCCTATATCTCAGTAGGAAAACATCTTAATACCAGAATGTCAATTTTGGAAGCTACCTCAGAATTTATCAAGACTGAATTCATTTTCTTATAGAAGAGGATACTGATGCATATTGGAAATTAAGCTAAGGAACCATCATGCTGTTGTTTTTCAGCACAAATATGTTACATTTGCTCAACAATATTTACAATGCCCATGATGTTCTGGGCTTTGTGCTATTATGTGTTTAGAGTAATAACATGAGACAGATGTTATCAAGGCAGTAGATCAATGTCAGGGATCATTTCTTCGTGGGCTTGCTGGAACTAGATTAATTAATAATCAAATTTATATATATATAAATAATATGTATTATATATAATATATTATCATATGTGTTAATATATCATATAAGTGTTATACATGTTATATGCTGTATAATGTTTTGTGTTATATATTTATATATATTATATAATATGTATAATATATTTAACTCTAGATTAATATTAACATATATATTAACATTTATAAAATATATATTTTGTTACATTATATATAACAGTAAGATTAACAGTTTAATCTTGAGGTATAAATACTATTTCAGTGTCAGACTGAAGTTCTAAATCTATACAGGAGAACGAGTGCTTATAAATAATTCTGGTTGTTGAAATAGACTGATGATTCAATATAGTGGTTTCTCAGCAGTTGCTTTTGTTATGTGAAACATACTTTATATTAGACAAATCACAATTTTTAGCATACATACCCAGATTTAAAACTTGTGCATGGAACAGGACTGCATCTCTTTAATTCATAGCTATTATCTACAGCGTCCAGAACAGTGCTCAAACATAGTAGATGCTCATTAAAATTTGTTGAATAAATAAACAAGTTAGTGTGTGTGTGTGTGATTATTATTTTCCCTATTTTAAAACATGGTTGAAACTCAGGTTCAAGAGGAATTAGAGTAATACATAATAATTTTAATGGACTATACATAATATGTACATAATAATTTTAATGACAAAACTATGTACCATTTTTGAGATTTTAAGTAAAAGCCAGGTCCTGGGCTCTTTTCCATAATTTATCTCATTTAACTATCACATGCTATGTGGATAGATAATTATTCTCATCTTAGAAGTGGGGATAGCGAAGCTCAGAGAGTTTGAGTAATTTTGCACAATATCCTAATGTGAGCCAACAGCAGAGCTGGAATTCAAAACAAGTTTTCTCTGACCCCAAAAGTCCCACTTTTTAATGTTGTGCATTTCTAGTAGTTCAGATGCCAGCATGCCATGCCCTGTGGACGTAATTGAGTATAATAAAAAATGCATAATGCAAATTTTGTTAGAAACTGAATCATTATTAATATTAACATTAGTAGAACCCTGAAAGCCTGCCTAAAACTATTCAAAATGAGGGAGCTAATATTTGGCTAAGCTTCCTCTCTTTTTTTTTTTTTTTTTTTTGTGGTACGCGGGCCTCTCACTGTTGTGGCCTCTCCCGTTGCGGAGCACAGGCTCCGGATGCGCAGGCTCAGCAGCCATGGCTCACGGGCCCAGCCGCTCCGCGGCATATGGGATCCTCCCATACCGGGGCACGAACCCGTATCCCCTGCATCGGCAGGCGGACTCTCAACCACTGCGCCACCAGGGAGGCCCTAAGCTTCCTCTCTTGGTTGCAAAATTCTTTGGTCTAAGGGCTTTGGTTTTGTCTTCATGAAGTAGAAATATATATCTAGCCAACTATCAAGCTAGTATTTGGATACTTTATCTAAACTAAGTCAAGAAAGAGTGATTATTTTTTAATTTAAAAAATGTATTTAAGTATAATATACATACAAAAATGCACATATTATAAATATACAGCTCACTGAGTTGCACAAACAGAACACACCTATGTATTTAGCCCCAGGATAAAAAACCAGCCCTCCATGAACACTACTCGCCATCGTGGTCTCTCAGAGGGCTCACTAATCCTTCCCCCTCTCCAAGCATAAACACTATCTTGACTATCCTGACTTCTAACAACATAGATTAGATTAGTCTCTTTTTATACTTTGTATAGATGGTGTTATCATCCTTATTTTTTTTTTTTGCATGTGGTTGTTGATGTTTGATTCTCTTTGCTGTATGTAGGTCATTTCATTGTACAAACACACTACAGTTTATTAGCCCTTCTGTTAATGAACATTTGGGTTTCTCTAGTTTTTGCGTAGCATTCCTATGAACATGTACTAGGGTATTTTTGGTGAGCATATTTGTACTTTTTTTTTTTTAGTTTATACTTAGGAGTAGAATTACTGGGTCATAAGTTATATATATATTCAACATAGCAGTTACTGCTAAGTATTTTTCCAAATTTATGTTACCACCAGCATTATATAAAAGTTCTGATTGCTCTACATCCTTGCCAATACTTTATATTTTTTATCTTAAAAAATTTTTTTTAACTTAGCTCTCATGGTGAGTGTGAAGCAGTATTTCATTGTGATTTTAATTTGCATTTGCTCCTGACAAAATGATACTGAGTACCTTTTCATATGTTTATTGGTATATCTTTTTTTTTTTTTAATGTTGAGCCTTCTTTTAATTAATTAATTAATTAATTATTTTTGGCTGTGTTGGGTCTTCGTTTCTGTGCAAGGGCTTTCTCTAGTTGTGGCAAGCGGGGGCCACTCTTCATCGCGGTTATTGGTATATCTTTTAGGAAGTATATATTCAATTTTTTTCCTTTGGGTTACCTGTCTTTTGGTATTAATTAGCAAGGATTAATTATATATTTAGGATATAAGTCCTTTGTTGAAAATATATTTTCAAAGAACTTCTAACTTTGTGAAATGAAAGATTTTATGTAGACAAAGATAGTTTAAATTTATATATATTGTCTAAAATTATATATATATGTATATGTATGTATATATATATATATATATATATATATATACACACACATGTATACATATGAGACAGGCACCAAAATTTTTCAATGTTACATTACAAATGCTTGAGTTCTTAGGACTATTGCTCCTTTTTTTTCCTCCTCATCGTAGGGGCCCCTAACACAGTACTCGTAAAGAGATATTGGAAAATTTTTTTCCTGACTTCCTGGTGATTTGCATACTAAGATAAGGGTTCTTTGAGATTAAGAAACTTACCTTTCTTCTTCAAGACCAAGAATGAAAAAAGGCCATCTGGAAATTATTTTCCAGGAGAACCCTAAGCAATCTAGTTGGAAAATTCAGATAGTAATAAAATTTTGGTTTGAAACAGGACTGGGTTAAATTGATTCCAAACACTTTCTACTCTTAAGCAAAACCAAAAATTAAATGAGAGCAACTTTTACAAGTTTGGGTTGAGTTTTGATGTTCAAACGTCAAAAGTATTAAATCTTAATTTCTGAGGGTGAGAAACAGCAAGATGCCACTTGCTCTTTTTATGGCAGGACTCTCAACATTCTTTATAGAACTTGTCGTGGTGTGTGTCCCAATTGCTGTCTAACAGGCTGCTATATATCTTGCTAAATGTAAGTTTGAATTAAAAATCTTCAGGCATTTGTAGGAAAGTAGTGTAGATATAGCTGAGGGGACTCTGAGAAAGATAAATGACTTCACATTCTTCCTATTAAGAATTGACCAGAAACAAGCACAGTGACTGTGTTCACTTTCTAGAGTGACAAAAGAAGAGTGATAGTTTAATTAGTTTAAAATAAGGTTATAAGTGACAGGTCCTGTGCTCTAGCTAGCTAGTATATGTCATTATGTATTTTCAGACAAACTCCCTCGACCTCTGAGGAAGGAAAAGTATCTTTTATTCAGATATAAAAGTCCTTTTTAGAACTTGTTTGGCACAGATTCCTTAATCATTGTCACAAACATTCCATTCTTAAGTAAGCTTGCTAATTTCATAAACTATGCTAGAAAGCAGGAAGCCTAAATTTTCCATTTTCATTAACTGACTCACTTATGCATCCCTCGCAAAGGGGGGGAATATTTGTGGAAAAGAATGACTAGAAATGTACTATTTTTTCTCCTCCATGAAATGGGGACCTGAGGTTTGTGAGGCAAATAGGTATATGCTGTTGAATCTGAAAGTCATCCTCCTCCCTCTAGACCATGATACTTTTATTAGGATAGTCTTATTCCTTTTTCATCTTTGTAAAAAAAAAATCACATCCGGTCTGTATTCATGTTGGACAATATTCAGAATCCTGTCTAAATCCCCTATTGTATAAGCTGTTTTCATGGTTCATGTTCATTTGAAAGAGTAGTTCTCAAATACTAAAAAAAATCCAGGGCTTCCCTGGTGGCGCAGTGGTTGAAAGTCCGCCTGCCGATGCAGGGGGACGTGGGTTCGTGCCCCGGTCCGGGAAGATCCCACATGCCGCGGAGCGGCTAGGCCCTTGAGCCATGGCCGCTGAGCCTGCACGTCCGGAGCCTGTGCTTAGCAACGGGAGAGGCCACAACAGTGAGAGGCCCGTGTACCGCAAAAAACAAAAAACAAAAAACAAACAAACAAACAAACAAACAAAATATTTACAACACAGACCACAGAATTTTCAGGACACTTTCATGAGGTTGTCAGATGTTTTAAAGTGCATCCATATATCCCCAAATAAGAAACTTTGGCGTAAAAGTACTTGAACATGGAACTTATTTGAAGGAAAAATGGTAAAGACATGTATTAAAGCCATGATTTTCCATCTAACATATTTGCCATGCCATTCATGCCATATCTATGTCAGATATTGGGAGTTTAGAAGGAGGTGGCTTATATCTTTTGTATCATTTTAAGGAGAGACAATAAAATTCCCTAAGTACCCAGTGACTTTTTCCTTTCTTTTTTTTTTTTGCGGTACGCGGGCCTCTCACTGTTGTGGCCTCTCCCGTTGCGGAGCACAGGCTCCGGATGCGCAGGCTCAGCGGCCATGGCTCACGGGCCCAGCCGCGCCGCAGCATGTGGGATCTTCCCAGACCGGGGCACGAACCCGTGTCCCCTGCTTCAGCAGGCGTACTCTCAGCCACTGCGCCACCAGGGAAGCCCTACCTTTGAATTTTTAACTCCACCTACCTACCTGTTTATCAAAGTAACAAAATAAAAACTAAAGTCATCCCCAAATTCCCCCAGTTACTTCTAGAATTTAAAATGTTTATTTTGGCACATTTGCACATTTTAAGAATTTGTTCTCCTAAAGGCAAATTTGCACTTCATTTCTACACCTTGCTTTTGTTCTGGCTGAGGAAGGGAGCTGTCCAGGGCATGTTGAGTGGAACTGTATCTACCTCATTCCTTTTAAAGTTTCATGGTCTCTGATGACATTTTGTTATTTTGTAGCCATTATTCTGCATTGAGTTTCTAATAATTCCTATGAAGCAGTGATACCTCTGACACCAAACTGCATCTGTCCCTAAATCAAGGACAAAGACAGGTGGCTTGGTGAGATTTGCTTGAGATTCCAGAATGGTGAGCATTACCATATGTTCTATTCATTTGTTAATTAGTAGGGTGACTGTATAATTTATCATCTAAGCAGGGGCACTTTTGAGAGAGAAAAGGGTGCTAATAATAATAATAACACCTGATGATAGGTGTAAAATTGGACTGACCACGGCAAACTGGGGTATATGGCTAGTCTCAAGAATATGAGATACCTCCCTTTTTTCCTATTCTGTCCTAGTATCACTGGAATCTCCCACATCCAATCATCCCCCACAATTCTGTCAAAGTTCTGTTCCATAGACACACAGCTGATGGCCCTCCTCTCAATTTTTTGAAATAATAGTCTTTTAGGAATTTTAAAAAATATCTAATTCTTTTAAGATTTTATATTTTAGAGCTTTGTTCACACATGCTTTCTCTGACTAGAATATTTTTAAATCCCTTTTAAACTATTTAAAAATTCCTATTCATTCTCCAGTTCAGCTATCTCCCCGCCCCCCTCCACCATGTGGAAATTCTCACCCTCTTCTTCCTCCTTACTAGCTGCGGAAGCTCTGGGGGAAAGCATTAACCTAGGATTCTTTGTCTTCGTGAGTAAAACAGGAGTAATTCCAGGAGATTGTTTAGTGGATGAAATAAGAAAATCTTATGTCACAGTGTCTAGAAATCACAGAAAACAAAGATAACACCCAAAACCTTTGAATTGTATTGAAGTTTCAAGAAACTGTCAAAACTATCTTATTCATAAACTGCTTCAGCTAGAAGATGAAACAATTAATTTCCCATCTTAAATACCAAGGGTTTCACAAAGGATTTTATAAATGGGAATATAATAGATTCAAAGTATGAAATTTAATAAGTTTATCATGGATTGATTTCATTAACTAACACATTTGTGAATGATCATTAATTTTCATACTAGCCATTGATTTGTCACTTGAGTCAGTTATCCAAACAAACCTTAAAACTAACTCAAATATAAGGATTCCTAATAGGTATTTCAAAACTTTAAGTCTAGCGAAGGATGGTACTTATATTCTTTTCCCTGGGATTCAAGAATAAGAAAGGACTGCTTATGGCAAACATTCAATCTGATTTAAAATATTTTTAAGAATTCTAGCTGGAAGAGGAAATTTACTGATTAAAAGCTAGTTTCCATTTTAAGAAGGTGTTTTATATTTCTGAGTTCATATTTTCATTTTAAGAAAAGTGGTTATTGCTACCCCATCTTCACAGCATATTAAATGTTCACTTAAATGTTGGCTGGTTCCAAAGCAATTCTCTTTCACAAAGAACTTAGCTACTGAACTTGAGAGACAGAAACAGTCTGCTTCTCCATGTTTTTCTACCCTTATAGGACATGCTCACAATGCTCCATTTTTATGTCTATCTTCCCTATTTATGTAAACATCCTTCAGGACAGGAACTGTGCTTTCTTTTTTCTGTTCTTAGCTCCAAGTATCCACATACTCACTAAATGTTTGTATGAATGGATCAGTAGTTTTCTCTTGAACCTTTCTTGTGGATGCCGGTCATTTTAGAGATACCTCAATTTATTCATTCTTTATTTACTTTTTCATGAGATTTAGAACGATGAGAATAAACCCGTAGTGATATATAAATCTTATCCAATTACAGATAAGTACAGTATATTATAAAAGCTCTGTCTCTGTAGATCCCCTTTTTCTACATAGCTGTCTTTTGGAGACTTAAAGATGTAATAGATAATGGAACCATCTTATAAATTTAATGGGAGGAAATTTTCACTAACAGTATGGATTTGGTTCGTTCTCTTTGTAAAGGTCAAGATTCTTTGCAATTTCTCTTTAAATGTTTGTTGGAAAATTCTGAATGTTATCATAAGATCATGTTATTTGACAGAAACTTCTATAGAATAAGGTTTTTGAAAAGCCACTTAGATTATTTTTGAGAAGTGAGAGTTGTTTTAAAATATCCAAATTCCTTTTTCTATAAGGAAAATCTAGCCTACCAGGAGAGCTGACTTCTGTGAGGTAGTTTTTAGACAAGGCCCTGGGATTGAAGATGCTACATACTAGCTGTCTGCAACTATCTAGTTATCTGTATCCTGGTATGGGAAACATATGTTTGTATGTTGAGCTTTTCTACAAATTCATGTGGAGCTGTCCATTGTGAGAAGTGAAATGAAATGATGGAAGAGACTGCTGCTGTCATCCTGGGTGGGTGTGCTATCCACAGGTAGCAGAGTAACATTTGACAAAAGAACATATCTCTGTGCTTGTTGCCTTGGGAGAAGAAGTAATCCTATGACTTGAAGGCAACTCGCCAGGGGATTTTTTTGTTTTTTTTTTTAATTGTTACCCTGCCATTCTGAAAAAGGCTTTTAGATGGCTGGGTTTAAAATTCTGCTATCCTAATAAGGCAGTGAAATGGAATGGAAACGGTATATATTTTGTTGTCATATACTTAATACTTATGGTCAAATACTTAAACTCTCTAACTTTGTTTCCTAATCTGTAAAGTAGAGATAATAACAACACCTACTTCAGAAAGTGTTAGAGATAATTCAGTGAAATGGTTCTGTGCCTACATACAGGAAGTAATAAACATATGTCAGCAATTACAATCATTTGTTATTAGTACCATTTAGTCATTTGTCCTTTGGGCAGGTATTGATGATTGATACTTCCTACACTCAAGGCTCTGACGGTGTTTAAAAAGACAAGGGACACACATAAAAAGCCATTCTCTTAATTAATGAATCCATGATTGCCCTAAAATGGGACTTTGGTAGTTCTGATTTAGATGAGATAATTTTCACTTTGGAGTGCGAAGTGAGTGCAGTGGCTGGACTTGCTGGTTTGGGAAACATTCTCTTAAAGCTAGATCTGGAGGAATAAATACTAGTTAGAGCCCTTAGATAAGAAAGCATGCTATCCCAGAAGGAATACCATAGACACAGGAAAACATTTGGTGGAAATGGAGGGTGGTAAGGAATGGAATTTGGATGGAAAGTTTGAAAGTGTATTTGGTACCTGACTGTTGTCAGCTTTGAATGATAGCGTAGGCCTGTGGAATTTGTTTTGTAGACACATGGAAGACCCTAAGTGTTTTTGACAGAAAAAGGATCAAAACATAATTTGGATAAGAAAAAAGAAAAACAAAAGGCTGAGATCCAGACAGAAGACCCTTCTTGCTAAACTAGACTACTTTACACTGGATAGGAAGTACAGAGGACTCACGGGTAATCAAGTGAGAAAAGATTATGAGGGTAAAAGTGATAGGAGTTGAAGATAGATTGACTCCTACATGCAAAGGGAACATTATGATTTTGAACTTGAATCACCAAGAATTTCCCATTGTTGGAGGAGGAAGTCAGGGAGAGTTTCTAAATTACTTAAGAAAAGATCTTTTTAGTTTTGTACAATGAGACATCTTGGTGATGCTATCCAGCAGTTGTTTGAAATGTGGTGTAGGTGTCAGAATCTGGATTTTTAGAAATATACTGGAAACTGGCAGTAACTAACCAGTGGAATTAAGCATAACTCAGATCTGAATTTTAATCCTTAACAAGATAACAGACACTCCCTTCAGTGTGATCAAGCCTCTTGGAAACAGCTGACAAATGGTACAATTTAATTAGAATTCAACCTCCTGGTTTTAAACAAAATGCCTGTGGGACACTTAAACCTCATATAAAGGGAAACTTTCTGCTTTAGAAGCATGTTTAGACAAGGAGACAATATGGGGCTCTGATATTGGTATTCTGTTTATACATCGACGTGTCATGGTTGGATAAATTCTCAGAAGGCTGGAAATTAAATCTTTTGATTCGGTCATTTTAGAAGAAGATTGAAATTCCTTAAGAAAATTTGCTACTGTTCCCTAGATGATTATTATCAAGTGGAAGAAGTAAATGGTGGCATAGATAGCCCCCACTTATTACTCCCTCACAAATACTCAATTTCAGATGGACAAAATGGTAAATGCATTTCTTGTGTTTTCTATGCATTTAATGAGTGTCAAAAATTGGAGTCAGGAGACCTAATATCTTGTCCTAATTCTGGCCCAGCCCACTGTGAGAGAATACATAAATCATTTAAAACCTTTGTCCTTGGTTTCCTTACAATGTAAGACATGGCAGGATAGGGCGACATCTTTGGTTAACTGATCTCATTAGTGTAAAGCTCACCTTATATGGTAATAGTGTGTATTTCTGAAGACATTGATTCAGTCCTAGAAGGCAACAAGGGTGTCTGCATTTGAGCATTAGGAGGTGATTTTAGGATGAAGTGTGAAAGTAATGCCTAGCACAGTAACTGAAGCATGTGAAGCACTTTATAAATATACACCATCTGGGTGAATGCAATTCAGCAGACGTATGGAGAAAGGCAGGCAGAAGAAACAGTCAAGGCATGGTAGTGTAAGTGTAGGACTCTCAAAATCAACTAAAATCTTGGAAGTTTTATTGGGTTTCCTCAGTGACTACATCTTCTGGAAACTGGGAAGTTGAGGCTTGAAGAGAGAATCCATCACCCAATGTAAAAAATTTAATTTTACACAAATATATCCCAGACTGAGCTAGTACTTTCTTACGTATTAATAATAAACTTTCAAAGCAACCATACGTGCTGTCTGTTATTTCCCCCTTTTCCAGAGGTGACATCCAGAGGCTAATTGATTTGCAAAGAGTTGTCCATAGAAGCACTGGCTTTTTTTAGTAAGTACTAAAACACCAATAGCTGCAGAGTAATGGAGATCCCTTGGCTACCTAGAAATATAGTACTTATAGCAACTTGCTCACTTATTTGAAGTAGTAGTTTAACAAAGCCAGAAAGTTCTTTCCAATTCCAAATGACTTTCTTCCAAGCTCTGAGTCTATGGGCAGTTGCCAATGCACAGGGCTGGGAAATGTGATATAATGGTGCCTGCAGGCTAGGAATCTGGTCTGTGGGACATATTGTTATTTACAGAGTTGCCGTGAAACTTGGCTGGAGACTCAGCCCTGTATATGGAAGCCAGAGTCTGAGTGTCTTTGGCTAATCAGTATGCTTCCAGGGAGAAAAAAATAATTGCTGATAAACAAAGGCTCTGTTAATCATTAACTGCGTGGCATCTGCTTCCACAATTACATTTCTAGAAGATCGGGATAATAACATTCTTTTGAAAGTGGTCTAATTAATGCACTTTTTGTTACTATTATATTTTGAGCACTGGTAGTACCAAGCTAGTCATTAAAGGCTTCCAATTTTGCAGTGTGCAAAGATACCTTATTGATTGATAGGAATATCCAAAGAAAGTGACATGGATCAGCAAAGACTATGATGACTTTAGCCCTTGTCAAACCCAAGGAAGTAAACTGAATGTTTTGTGCATTTTCTACTCTCACAACTTACTCTGGGTACAATCAGGAACAGGTCCAAAATTATATATATCTTCCCAGCACACATACATAAAGAATAAAAAATATTGCCACCATGTAAAATTGTGTTTGAATCTCAGTCCTGACACTAACCATCTGTATGACAGTAAACATAAACATCTCATCATCAGTTGCCTCTTCTATACAATATGGGCTATAATTTGTGCCTTTAAGTATTCTTATGAAGAATAAATGAGATGACAAATGTAAAATGTACTGGCACAATAAATTATAGTCAATAATTCTTTCAGTTCTCAATAAATTATCATTTCCCTTCTCCATAATATTAGGCTATTGGTATGATGTCCCTATTTTTATGTTTTATGACCTGGCAAGTTGGAGTGTACTCATATGGACAGTAGAACAAAATATTGCAATTTGTCCTGTCCAGGATGTGTGGTTCCCAAAACTATTAGACATTTCGTGAGAAAACTAAAAGCTGCCTTGCCTGGAGCAGTTTTGAGTAGCAGAGCATTATGGCATCAGTGATAACTGCTGAAAGCCCTGGATGTCAGACTTAGCATTAACCATCACCAAGACTCTGGACTCTCCCAGTGGGGGTACCTAATAATACAAGCCACCAGTCATCTGCTACATTCCCTTCAACTATGAATAAGTTAGAAATATAGAGTTGACAAACTGAAAATGAAGCCATCTTACCAGCTCTAATCCACATTTGAAAGAAATGTGAAAATTATGTATGTCTAAAATTCAGGTAATTTTCCCTATAGAAAACAATTTCCAAAATTAATACTAATGGTAATAACTGCTAACTTTTACTGTCAGTTTACTCTGTGACAGTAACTATGCCCACTTTATGCTTTACTGTCACCATAAACATGTCAAATGGTTGCTATACTTTTTATTTTTATAGATAAAGAAACCCAAATGTAGAAATGTTAAGTAATTCATCATACGACAGTGCTTGAAAGTAATAGAGTTGGGATTTGAATCCAGAACCTGTGCCTATTCAGAACTGAAAAAAAGAAAAAAGAGTCATGATTTTTTAAGTCTGAAAAAAAGTATCTCCAGAGCCATGGAGTTTTTGATCTTAGGAAATCTCCAATTCCAGCTAATTTTATTTGGTTTTAATATTTGCCTGGACTTTGAAGAACCATAAGGCATCTTGGCTCTCTTGTATTACAGACAATTCAAAGTAGGTCAAGTGCAGAGAGTATGTCGCTTGGGGAGAGTCAGAGGCCATCAGAAATATTCTTTGTAACCCTGTTCCTCTTAGATGGGAATCAGAGATGCTCTGGAAGCATATGTCAACTTTACAAATAAAGTAGCTAGTTATTTCACCAGCAAAATGAATTTATTCAGGAATAGCCAGAGAAATTGCAATTCAAGAAATGCAAGCTATGAAGGACTATGGGCAAATACCGAGAACAAAGGATGCTTTTATAGAGAAAAGAGGGGCGTTCGGAGGAGCTGTCCTAAATAAAAGTTCATTGGAAGAAAGTAAGAGTTTAGGTGGCAACTTCTTTTCATTGGCTGAACCACTGCACCTCTCCTTGGCTGGCCTGTTGCTGGGCAAGGAGAAAATCTTCCTTCTTCTTGCTGGAGTATTAAAGTAGAATTGTAAAGTAAACTGCAACAGACCCTGTGTGCATGAAGGCTCCCTGTTCAGAGCTTCCTGACTCCATTTTAAATGTGGTTTCTCTTTATTTTTGCACATATAACGAAACATCACAATTACTCAGTATCTTGATACTTTCTAAAAAAAAAATAGTAAGGTTTCTCATTTTGTCAGTATTTCAAACCTTATTTCCCAGATGACAAGCATTGTTTCACCTTTCTGTACTTACAGCCTGAGCCAGTTAGGATTCATCTGCCTTCTGACATTCCCTAGCTCCTGGGCTTAGACAAATTCATGCAGTCAGGGTTTACTGAGCAGGAATTAGGGTACTTGGTGCCCTTTTTTTGTACATGGAACTTTTTAGTTTTAAATTATTTTATTGTGAAAATAAAACATGCACAAGGTAATAAATAGGTAGAACAAAAAGGCTACAAAATGAAAGGCTTTCTTCTACACTCTGAACCGAGTCCCTCTCCTTAGTCAGTAACTATACAGGTTTTACTATGTTTCCAGAGAAAAATTATTTATATATACTGTAAATATATATATATATATACTGTATTCTGTATAAATATACCCTTAAAACATTATTTTTATTTTTTACGTAGTAGTGTGTGCATTTTAGATATTTTAGCACTTTGTTTTTTTCATGAAATACATCTCAGAGGGAGCTTTCCAGGTAAAATAGAAAAGTGAAAAACCAAATGTCTCAATCTCTCCCCTGATACCTAATCAAACAAACAAGAGTTTGAAAACAGAGTCACCACTACTGAACACTAAAGTGTTGGAGAAAAGTATATTTTCGTACTCTTTGAAATATGGAAGCAAAGCCAAGAAATATAATATTCAGATGTGGTACCCCAACCATTTGACCCATATCTCAGAAACTATAATAAGGACAGGATAAGGACCAAATTCTGATATTTCCCATTATTTTGAATAAAAATGTACAATGGTTGTCAAATCATCTTGGCAATAAGAAAGTATGGGGCTTCCCTGGTGGCGCAGTGGTTGAGAGTCCGCCTGCCGATGCAGGGGACGCGGGTTCGTGCCCCAGTCCGTGAAGATCCCACATGCCGCGGAGTGGCTGGGCCCGTGTGCCATGGCCACTGAGCCTGCACATCCAGAGCCTGTGCTCCACAACGGGAGAGGCCACAACAGTGAGAGGCCCAAGTACCGCAAAAAAAAAAAAAAAATGGCCAAAAATTTTGCAGATTTAGAGATAGACAAATTTACAGATTCAAGTAGCTCAGTGTACATCAAGTGAGCAAATGATGAAGAAAACCACACCTAGACAAATCACAGACAAACTGCTGAAAATCAAAGGTAAACTGAAAAGCTTTGAAAGCAGCCAAGGAAAAATGAAACATTTCATAATGTTTGAATAGTAATTTGAATAATTCATCAGGAATTATGGATGTCTGGACACTGTGGGAACTACATTCTAAGGTACCAAAAGAAACAAAAATACATAATTTTTTATCCAGTGCAAGTCTCCTTCAATATATGAAGTAAAGACATTTTTAGATAAAACTAAGAAAATTTGGGGCTTCCCTGGTGGCACAGTGGTTAAGAATCTGCCTGCTAATGCAGGGGGCATGGGTTCGAGCCCTGGTCTAGGAAGATTCCACATGCCATGGAGCAACTAAGCCCATGAGCCACAAATACTGAGCCTGCACTCTAAAGCCCACAAGCCACAACTACTGAGCCTGCGTGCCACAACTACTGAAGCCCGTGTGCCTAGAGCCTGTGCTCCGCAAGAAGAGAAGCCACTGCAATGAGAAGCCTGTGCACCTCAATGAAGAGTAACCCCCGCTCACCGCAACTAGAGAAAAGCCTGCGTGCAGCAATGAAGACCCAATGCAGCCAAAAATAAATAAGTAAATAATTAAAAACAAAACAAAACTTATGTTGCCAGCAAACTTGTACTCAAAGAAATGCTTAAGGATGTTTCTTAGACTGAAGGGAAATTATATCAGATGAAATTCAGATCTTCAGGAAATTTTATAGAGGAACCATTAAAAATGTAACAAGATATACTTAAACATCTATTAGATAAATGAAAATGGAATTCTAATATTAATTAAATAATGGGGAAAAAGTTAGGAAAGGGTTAAAAGGACTAAAAAAAATGGGACAAAGAAAGAAACAAAAAAATAAAAATAAAAATATAGATCTTAATCCAACTATATCAGTAATTACAATAAATGTAAGAGACAAAATGTTCCAAGTAATAGTAGACATTTTAAGAATGAATAAAAATTCAAGACCCAACTTTATTCTGCCTATAAGATAAAAATAGTTTAGATATAAAGACACAGATATATTAAGAAGAATGGATGGGAAAAAATACACATATACGTAGCTTAAGAATACTGGAGTGACTATAGGAATATCAGCCAAAATAGGATTCAAGGTAAAGAGCATCACCAGTGATAAATAAGAACATTTTATACAGTTAGATCAACTTTCAAGTCATCAGAAGGACTAACAATAATAAATGCATATGCATCTAATAACAGAGCTTCATATATGGGATGCGAGACTTGACAGAATTAAGGGATAAATAGATTCAACCCCATACTGCCTTCAAGATAAACAGTTTAAATACAAAGACTTTGTATGAGATTTTAGAACGGGCAGAACAACTTAACTGTAGAAAATAATCAGCACAGTAGTTGACTCTGGGAGAAAGGGATAGGGATTGACTTGGAAGGTGCATGAAAGAACATTTTGGGGTGATGGTAATACTCTTTATCTTGATAGGGGTTTGGGTACTATCTATGTATGTATCAGTCTACAGTGTTAAATTTGTGAATTTAATCGTGTGTATAATGTTTCCCCAAAATTCATGTTCATCTGGAACCTGTGAATGTAATCTTATTTGGAAATAATCTTTGCAGCTGTAATCAAGTTAAAATGAAGTTTTACTGGATTAGGGTGGGCTTTAACCCAATGATAGTGTCCTTGTAAGAAGAGGGCAATGTGGACACAGACACAGGAGTGAATGCCATGTGAAGACGGAGGCAGATATAGGAGTAATATGTCTATAAATCAAGGAATGCTAAGAATTGTCAGCAACCACCAAGAGCTAGGAGAGAGGCATGGAACAGATTTTCCTTCAGTACGTCCGGAAGGAACCTGACATGGCTCCTAAATAGAAGAGCATGTATGGAAATTTGTTAATAAATGGAGTATTGTTCTCAGTCTGTCTTACAGTGAGGCTGCTGGATTCATTTGTTATGTTCATAGATGTATAATTTAAAAAAAAAAACATAGTTAGGGATAGGTCAATCTCTATATTGTTTCCATGATCTGTGGAATCAAAGTTACTATAATTATAAAGGCCATAACACATTATAATCAAATTATTAAAAGTCAAAGACAAAGAGAAGATTTTGAAAGTAGCAAGAGAAAAATGACTCATCACATAGAAGGGCTCTCCCATAGGCAATAGGTGGATTTCCCAGCAGAAACCTTGCAGGCCACATGAGAGTGGCATGACATATTCAAAGTGCTGAAAGAAAAACACATCCAACCAAGAATACACAACAAAACTGTAATTCAGAAATGAAGGAGAGATAAAGACATCCCCAGCCAAACAAAAGCTGGAGTTCATCACCACTAGACCTGCCTTACAAGAAATTCTACAGGGATTTCTTCAAGTTGAAACAAAAGGACACTAAGTAACAACATAGAAACATGTGAAAGTGTAAAGCTTATTGTTAAAGGTAAATAAATATTCACATTTAGAATATTCTAATCATGTAATAGTGGTGCATAAATCACTTTTATCTCTAGTTTAAAAGTTAAAGACAATACTATTAAAAATAACTGTAGCTACAATAATTTCTTAATGGATGCACAATATAAAAAGTTGTAAAGTGTGACATCAATAGCATAAAATGTGGCGAGAGAAGAAGTGTGTGATATCAATAGCATGAAATATGAGGAGAGAAGAAATAAGAGTGTAGTTTTTATATGCAATCAAACCTAAGTTGTTATTAGTTTAAAATAGACTTATAACTATAAAAAGTTTTATATAAGCTTTATGATAAGCACAAAGAAAAAAACCTATAGTAGATAAACAAAAGATTAAGATAAAGAAATCAAAGCATACTACCACAAAAATTTATCAAATTACATAGGAAGACAGCAAGAGAGGAAGAAAGGAACAAAGGAACTACAAAATAGTCAGAAAAAACAACTGACAGAATGGCAATAGTAAGTTCTTACCTATCAATAATTACTTTGAAGGCAAATGGGTTAAATCCTCCAACAGTATGGACGGCCATTAAAAAACTAAAAATAGAACTACCATATGACCCAGCAATCCCACTACTGAGCATATACCCTGAGAAATCCATAATTCAAAAAGACACATGTACCCCAATGTTCACTGCAGCACTATTCACAATAGCCAGGACATGGAAGCAACCTAAATGTCCATTGACAGATGGATAAAGAAGATGTGGTACATATACACAATGGAATATTACTCAGCCATAAAAAGGAACGAAACTGGGTCATTTGGAGAGAGATGGATGGACCTAGAGTCTGTCATACAGAGTGAAGTAAGTCAGAAAGAGAAAAACAAATGTCGTATATTAACGCATATATGTGGAATTTAGAAAAATGGTACAGATGAACCTATTTGCAGGGCGGGAATAGAGACACAGACATAGAGAACAGAAGTGTGGACACAGAGGGGGAAGGGGAGGGTGGGAAGACTTAGGAGATTAGGATTGACATATATACACTACCATGTGTAAAATAGATAGCTAGTGGGAACCTGCTTTATAGTACAGGGAGCTCAACTCAGTACTCTGTGATAACCTAGATGAGTGGGATGGGGGGTGGGTGGGAGGGAGGTCCAAAAGGGAGGGCATATATATATATATATATATATATATATATATATATATATATATATATATATATATAGCTGATTCACTTCGTTTTACAGCAGAAACTAACACAACGTTGTAAAACAACTGTACTCCAATTAAAAAAAAAAGAGATAAAGAATAGCTGAATGGATTACAAACAAGATCCAAATTTGCTGCCTATAAGATATCCACTTCAGCTTTAAGGACACACATATGTTGAAAGTGAAGGGATGAAAACAGATATTACATGCAAATGGTAACCAAAAGAGAGCAGGAGTGGCTATACTTATATCAGATGAAATAGGCTTTCAGTTAAAATCATTCACAAGAGACAAAGATGGTCACTATATAGTCATGATGGGGTAAATAACAGAGGAAATAACAATTGTAACTATATTTGCATGTGACATTGAAGCACCTAACTATTTAAATCAGATATTAAAAGAAATGAAGGGAGAATAAGACAGTATTTTTTGCAATACATCAATAGTAGGAGAATTCATACCCCACTTTCAACAAGGATAGTTCAGCCAAACAGAAAATTGATGAGGAAATAGAGAATATTTGAATAACACTATAGGCCAAATGACATCAGAGACTTATATAGAACAGTCCATTCAATAGCACCAGAATACAAATTATTCTCAAGGGCATATGGATGTTCTCCAGGGTAGATCATATTTTGGGCCACAATTTAAGAAGACTGAAATCATATCAAGTATCTTTTCCAACAACAAAGGTATGAAACTAGAAATTAATAACAGGAGAAAAAGCTGAAATATTTAAAAGATTCATGGAAGTTAACACACTCCTGAACACCAATAGGTCAAGGAAGAAATCAAAAGAAATAAAAAGTATCTTGAGACAAATGAAAATGGAAACAAAATATACACAATGAGATGTAAAAGCAATTCTGAGAGGGAAGTTTACAGTGATAATTGCTTACTTTAAGAAAAACAGAAGATCCCAAATAAACGATGTAATGTTATACCTTAAGGAGCTAGAAAAAAGAATAAAGTAATCCCAAAGTTAGAAGCGGGGAAGTAATAATCAAGATCAGAATAGAGACAGGAAAAACTAGAAAAGATCAACAGAACTAAGGGCTAGCTTTTTGAAAAGATAAAATTGACAAACCTTTTGACTCACCAAGGAAGAAAGATAGAGAACAAATAAAAGTATAAATGAAAGAGAAGGCATTACAACTGATACCACAAAAATACAAAGGATCATAAGAGACTGCTATGAACAATTATCCCCCAACAAAATGGATAAACTAGAGGAAATGGATAAATTCCTAGAAACCTTCAACCTACCAAGACCTGAAGAAATAGAAAATCTGAACAAATTATTAGTAAAGAGATTGAATCACTAATCAAAAACCTCCCCAAAAAGAAAAGCCTAGAACCAAATCACTTTATGGATGAATTATACCAAATGTTTAAAAAGAATTAATGCCAGTTCTCCTCAAACTCTTCCAGTATTTGAAGAGGAAGGAAAAGCTTCCAAACTCATTTTACAAGGCCAGCATTACCCTCATACCAAAGTCAGACAAGGACACTACAAGAAAAGAAAATTGCAGGCCAATATCCTTGATGAACTTAGATGCAAAAATTCTCAACAAAATACTAGCAAACCAAATTCAGCAGCATAAAAAGGGTCATTCACCATGTTCAAGTGGGATTTATCCCTGGGATGCAAGGATGGTTCAACATATGAAAATCAACAAACGTGATACACCACATTAATAGAATGAAGGATAAAATACATATGATCATCTTAATATATGCAGAAAAAGCATTTGTTTTCTGCAAATGGTAGGCTCCAGGCACCTGTGTGCAGAGGATGATCTGTGAGTCCTTGATTTGTACAGACAGGCCATGACAACCTTGGTGGTAGAAGCAAAAGGCATAGACTTAGCCCTGTCATCCTGGTTTGAATACTAACTCTATGTTTATGGGAGTATAGTCTCTGTTCTAAAGACACAATAATTCCTTTCTGGATGGTCTAAACAACAAATCAACACAGAGTTAGGGACTTTTGTTTAATTTTGTTTTTATTTTTAAAAGCTTGATTTTATTTTTATTTTTCAATTGTTTAACCATCTATATGGTTTTCAAAGTCAAATCTACAAAGGAAACTTTATTCAGAAAAATTTAATTTTCTTTAAATGTGTTTTATTATTTTTTCAATGAACCCTTCACTCCTGTTCTCCAGAGTTTTCTGATGTATTCATTTACATTTTTGTTAGTTATCTATGTTTTATAGAAATTACAGTTAGAACTGTTATCTTTTTAAATTCCTTACTTTATTATTTATTTTACATTTTAAAAACATAGTCAAATTATCAGTATTTTTCTTTATGGCCTCTAGACTTTGTGTCTTGGTTGGAAAGCCTTTCCTGCTCAGTAATTGTTTTCAGTGGCATGTTTTCTCCTAGTAATAATGTTTTGTTACTTTAAATTTTAATAAACTTTAAAATTTATTTTGGGGTGCAAGAAATAGAAATACAGAACATTAGCCCTAACATGTTGTCCAATTATCTCCACAATATTTATTGAAAGATTCATCTGTACCCTATTGCCTGAAGTGTCATCTTTATCATATGATGAATTCCGTGGGTATTCAACTACATTTGCAGAATCTCTTATCTTCCATTGCTCAGTTATTTTTGGTGCCAAAATCAACATGTTCTAATGCTCATGTCTTTCTAATACAGTTTGACATCTGATAAGGCAAGTCCTCCTCCATTACTCCCCCCTTTTAGAATCTTTCTGGCTCTTCTTTGATGTCTAATTTTCCATATCTACTATAGATTTGACTGATTAAATTTCCTTATCAATTTTTTTTCTGATACTTTTGGGTAGGGATCTGATCGAATTGGTTATTTGTATTAGGATGAATTTTCTAGTGGTAGTTTTAAAAATATGTTTCCAGTGATTTGTTAACATTAACAATATGGTAATAAACATTTAACAACATCTCTAGTTGTTTCCTCAGAATAGAAGCCTAGGAATAGCATCATAGACTGTGCTAAGTGTATAGAGATTTGTGTATCTCTATCTATTATAAATTTGCTTTCCTTAAAGGTCAGAACAAGTGCATGAATGTGCCTGTTTTTCCCTATCTTCTGCCCAGGACTGAATATATTGAATATATTATGTCCAAGTATTTTAGAAATTTTCTCCACCAAAATATCTATGAAATATGTTGGGAGTGAGACTCACTGGTATGATTTAGAGGTTATGTCTTATTTCCTTTATTGTATTGATGGGAAAATCAAGGCACATAAATGGTTAAGACCTGGTCAGAATCATTACAGACATTGGCATTAAAGAAGGGATCAATGGCCAGTGCTCTTGACTTATAAACTGGGGTAGGAATGTATGTGCAAACATACACACACACGATTTCAGCCTCAGATATATTCCCTAGTTAGAATTCAGTCTGACCCTCATAAATCTGTTGGAATATCATTTATGAGCCCCAAAGTAATAAGCAAAGAGTTTTTTAAAAAATCAATTTATTTATTTATTTTTATTTTTGGCTGCGTTGGGTCTTCGTTGCTGCGCACAGGCTTTCTCTAGTTGTGGCGAGCAGGGGCTACTCTTCATTGCAGTGTGCAGGCTTCTCATTGAAGTGGCTTCTCGTTGCGGAGCACAGGCTCTAGGTGCGTGGGCTTCAGTAGTTGTGGCATGTGGGCTCAGTAGTTGTGGCTCACGGGCTCTAGAGCACAAGCTCAGGAGTTGTGGCACACGGGCTTAGTTGCTCTGTGGCATGTGGGATCTTCCCGGACCAGGGCTCGAACCCATGTCCCCTGCATTGACAGGTGAGTTCTTAACCACTGTGCCACCCGGGAAGTCCCAGCAAAGAGTTTTGATGATAGCAAAATTCCAAAATTTTAGGTAGCGACTGAATGCAAAATAAGATCACAGCATTTCTTCCAAATTGCTCTTTCTTAAACTTAGAAGAAGAAACGACAGTGACTAGAAGTTTCTTTTTAACTTTGTGTCACTTATTTGTAAATCCCTCTTTAATGAAGAACAAGAATGGTATCCAAAACATTTTTCAAACATGATAAGAGCTAAAAACAATGACAATAAAAAGACTAAGGAACAGTTTCATATAAATTTCATAGTTCTGTTCTGAGTTATGGGCCACATACCTTTGTGATTTTTAGAAGGGGTATATTTCTTTGGTATACATATTTCCAGTGTGATGATATCTATAAGACTAAAAATTCCAGGACCAGCCATATATTATAACTATATAATTATTTCCTGACATAATTGATTTTTGTTAGGCACACTAAACTAATTTGTAATGATTGCTTTAGAACTGATAGTGGTAAAATATTGATAAAGCCTTGAAAAATGGTGAAATTGCTCCATAGTTTTTGGACATTAACTGTTTCGAGGATAGTGTCAGATACCCAAAATGGCATGGAATGTGAGCAGACAAAATATGGGCAATTTCCACACAGGAAAATTGAAAATAAAAGAGACAAGCATTTTCAGATGACTTGTCGTCAGTCTGTGTTAACTTCCCACCAAATATAGGGGGGAAGAAAAATGCCCTTTTGGTACTCTCCTTGACAAAGAAGCATCACTCTCTGACTTATGGGAAAGAGTAAGTGCTTCTAAGAGCTACTCCAGCCAGAGCTGGTTCTGAAGAGTTGTAAGTCCATAAAAAATATTTTCTTTAAGTGGCCTTCACAACCCCAGATTTCAGAACGTCTTATTAGCTTTTGCTTTCAAGTGTCCTTAACTGATAGACTACATTTTCTTTAGAAACTACATCCAAATATCTTTAAAACCTGTTTTAATAAGTGATTATATTAATAACTAGAGGATGCCAATAATTTAAGGAGATGCTTTTTTTAATATATAAATTTATTTATTTATTTATTTATTTTTGGCTGTGTTGGGTCTTCGTTGCTGCACACGGGCTTTCTCTAGTTGCAGTGAGTGGGGGCTACTCTTTGTTGTGGTGTGCAGACTTCTCATTGCGATGGCTTCTCTTTGTTGCGGAGCACAGGCTCCAGGCGCACAGGCTTCAGTAGTTGTGGCACGTGGGCTCAGTAGTTGTGGCTCGTGGGCTCTAGAATGCAGGCTCAGTAGTTGTGGCACACAGGCTTAGTTGCTCCGTGGCATGTGGGATCTTCCCAGACCAGGGCTTGAACCCATGTCCCCTGCATTGGCAGGCGGATTCTTAACCACTGCACCACTAGGGAAGTCCAGGAAATGCTTGTTAATATTTTGTTTCATGATTTTTGCCTACTTAGAACTAAAAAAAGTTGAACACAGCACATAAAATTCTTGCTCTCAAGGCCTCTTCAATCTGGATGAGTTACTGTGCATGTATGTATATATGTATATGTGTATGTGTGTGTGTGACTATCTCAAGATCACTCTGATTTTTGAATGATAATTCAAGAGTCTATATGCTGCTGCATAAGCAACTTTTTTTTTTTTTTTTTTGCGGTATGTGGGCCTCCCACTGTTGTGGCCTCTCCCGTTGCGGAGCACAGGCTCCGGACGCACAGGCCCAGCGGCCATGGCCCACAGGCCCAGCCGCTCCGCGGCATGCGGGATCCTCCCAGACCAGGGCACGAACCCGTTTCCCCTGCATCGGCAGGCGGACTCTCAACCACTGCGCCACCAGGGAAGCCCTGCATAAGCAACTTTTAATCAGATATCTTTTTTTTTTTTTTAACCAGCTGTCTTTTTCTTCTCTAGCTAGGATTTCCTTTTATTACCCTTGCTAAGATAGATATTTTTCTAAAATCTGAGGTTCTTTGTTGTCAGTCTGGGGAAGTTCTTAACCACTGTTTATTTGAATATTGCTTCTCATATTGTCTTTACTTCCAACTTTAGAACTTGGAATAGGCATTTATGTTAGAACTTCTCTGTCTTACCTGTCTCAAATTTTCTTTCATATGTCTATCTGTTTGTCTCTCTGTGTTTTATTCTGGATATTTTCCATAATTCTGTCTTTCAGTTAATAGATTTTCCATATGTGTCTTTTATGCCATTTAGAATTTCTATTCTAAATCTGTGTGTATCATATATAATCTTTTTATTTTTATTTCTTCAACTTGAATGATCATTTTTGATTGTCTCTTTTTCTTATCTCATATTGCCAGTTTCCAGTTTCAGCTCCTTAAATATATTCTGCATGTAACTGTTACATATGGACCCTTGTATCTAGTATTTGTTTTATCATTTTAATTATGAGCATCTATTCCTTGGAACTTTACATGTAGGTGCTTCCTGAGTCCTGGATTATTAGTGTGTACTTCCAGAGATATTTGAATTTCCTTTTTCCAGATACCTGGGAGCATTGTCAACCTGAATCCTTTAAATTGAATCCTTTGCTTGATTTTAGGTCTAAAGGCAAATGATGGCCAGTGAATGATTATGCGCTCTCATCGGAGATTTTGTTTTAATTCTTTGCTTGAAGTTAGATTCTGGATCATTTTCCTACCAGTTCCCCTTGTGGGATTTTTTCACAGTTTACAGTTTCACAGAAGATTTGGAAACATGGGGACTCAGCACAATGTGGGAGATTTATGATCTTCTCTTTGTGTTATGTGGATTTGGGGCCTTGCCTCTTGTGTTCCTGATGTGGTTATTAAAACCTTGCCTTACCCATCTGGATTACAACTCATGTTCTATTTTTAGATGCTGAGGATTTCCCTTTATTTAAGGCAAAAGAAGTTTAGAAATATGTTATTCAGCACCTTTAGCTATCATACGGTGGGGTGGTTTCTCAACATATCTAATATGCTATGTTGCCAGAAATAAAAGTCCCAAATTAGTTTTTAGTGTTTATTTTGAATTCTTTGCAAAATGCATCAACTTAATTATCATCTTTTGGCAATTACCAAAGTGTCTGGGAGGTCATAGAGGAAGAACTATATTCTTGCTGATTATTTCCTTCCTTTTCCACACGATGAGTCTTTTATTTATAATTTCCCTCTTGATCTGAATTTATAAATGAACACTGATGAGTCAGTACTGATTAACTCTGAATCTCCAAGGGGGCAGGATAGTGGAGAGGAAGGTGAATGCCCATAACTCAGCAAATTTTCCAATGCTCATGGAGAACTAAGACTGCATTTGATGTTTCCTGTGCTCCCTTTGTCCTGCTCAGCTTTACTGACTAGTGCTTAGAAGAGCTTTTCAGATAACTCATAGTACAACTAAGAAGATGTGCAGCTAGAAATGTGTCATTTAGAAATTCAAGCTACTAATGCCAATATGGTGTTATGTTTTTGTTCCCTTGATTGTCCACACTGATTCTCTAATTTTCTGTTTTCATATTTTACAGTGCTAGCTTTGATATTTTCTTTCCTGACTTGGCTGTATTCCCCTCTTGGAAATGTTTCTCTTGAGAAGGAAAGTGACCCTGGACTTTGCCCTCAGGTTCACCTCCCCACTCAGTTAAAACTTGATAATATGTAGCTTTCATTTCTAAACTAATCATTTTAATTATACTCCCACTGGTCCTCCCTTATAACAGCCTCAGTTCTAGCATTAACAGTTGCCACAGAATAAATAAATATTGGGGAGGCTAACATTGTATTTTCCAGTTTTGATAAGGCCTGTTGCATTGCTTTGCATTAGTTTTCAGAGCAATGATAGAAAAGAAAACATCCATAGCAACTTTCAAATTGAATCAATGTGTTTATACTGCTGATATTCTGGAAACCCTTTCACCCATCTTATTAATTTATACTAAGGGAGCAGGCAATTTTCCGATTTTATTTTGAGATGATAAAGTGTAATGCATCTAAACATGTGAAGATACATATTTAATGCACTTTAATGCCTTTATGATCTCACTGTTAAAATGTAAAGCCCTAAATAATTCTGCATAGGAATGCTTACACTGTCACTGCAACATTCCCTACAGAGCTATGAATATGTACTCGTGGGGGCTCTACCATTCTAACTTGTAGAAATATTTCTATCTCTGCAACTTCTGCTTGGTACTGGGATTCCACTGGTCAGTGAGTTTAATGTGCTGCTGTGCATTGTAAATTCAAAGACGGAGACCAGGCATGATTTTACTTTCCACAGAGGATTTAAGGCTATATTTTATGGAAAATAATTCAGGAAACTGATGTAATTATTACTGTGGATATTGCATGTCTATTCTTGTTATTAATGTTGAGTTTTGTCTCTCACCACAGAAATTGCCTTTTTTAAAAAAAATAAATTTATTTACTTATTTTTGGCTGCATGGGTCTTCGTTGCTGCGCACAGGCTTTCTCTAGTTGTGAGCAGGGGCTACTCTTCGTTGCGCTGCGTGGGCTTCTCATTGCAGTGGCTTCTCTTGTTGCAGAGCACGGACTCTAGGCGTGCGGGCTCAGTAGTTATGGCACACAGGGTTAGCTGCTCCGCAGCTCGTGGGATCTTCCCGGACCAGGGCTCAAACCCATGTCCCCTGCCCTGGCAGGCGGATTCTTAACCACTGCGCCACCAGGAAAGTTCCAGAAATCAGCGTTTAATTGTACAAAATCTATGCCATAGGTACTGCTATTTACATTTTATGTTTGAAGAATATGAATAGATAAGCTACTTTGAATAATAATTGGCTAATATTTATTGAGAAATTATTAGTGAAAAGCCATATCCTGGTATTTTTATTGCCTTATCTCTTTTATGCTTTAATGTAGATATTTTTTAACTCTTTTTTTGTACATGAGAAAACTGAGTCCTAGAAGACTTCTTCTCAAAGTCGTATAGTCAGTGAATGTTGAAACTTATATTGCAACTTTGAACTTTCTCCACTAGAAATGAGCATTGGCTTTGGAGTGCTGGTTTAGGAAGAAAAGAACAAGGAGCATATGAGCTAGTCATCTGGATGCTTGAGATCTAGTTGAGCTTTTAATGCTGACAATGACTGTAACCTTTAGCAAATACCCTAGCATACTTTACCAATAGTAAAACTATAGTTTAAAGAAGAGAGATGATTTGTTTCAAATACAGGCTGGTTTTTTTTACTTTTAATTCACATTTATTGGTCATTTTATCCACAACAGGAGGTAAATTGCTTAAGGGTAGACATTGTGACTATCTCACCAGAGCACACAGTGGAGTCTTGAGAATGTTTTTCTGTAATATATTAAGTGAATGGAAATTACTTTTATAACAATTTGACCCACCTTCTATGTACTATGTATATAACCTACCCATTTGTGTAACAATAATCAATGAGATAATTTATGTATAAATGCTTTAAAATATATGAAGGTTTGCATTTCCTTTGAAGCATAAGTCTCCAGATATATTCTTGATGACCAAGATGGTCATTCTGACTTTTGTCTCCGTGTTGAAAGTAATGATGCTGAATGTTAGCTGATATAATCATCATTATTGTTAATGAGTTCTTAGAAAGTCCTTGGCATGGACCCAATGCCTTTATAATTATTATCTCAATCCAAAACACAACCCTATGTAGGAGGTGATATTATTCTACCAGTTTTATAGATGCAGGAATGAAAACTTAGAAAAATTAGGTAATTTACCCAAACAAGTGAGTAGCAGAATTGGAATTTTGAACCCTCCTTCCCCTTGTATCACTCTTCTTTCTTCATTTTGGTGTCTTTATTATTTACTTAATAGAATTTGTAACAATGTGCAATTATTTACTTTTTCTTTCCTTTCTTTTCCACCAAATGCAAGCTTCATAGCAACACAGACTAATTCATGTTTTCTGTATTATATTTCCAGTGTGTAGCGTAGTGCCTGTTACACAAAAGACACTTCTCATGTCAGTAGTATTTGCAGAAAGAGTGAATGGATATCTGATTCCAAAGTCACATCTGGGGCCACAATACACACGAGAGAAAGTTTCTGCTAAACAGACTTACCCATTATAAGGGGGGGAAATCCAGGTTTTAATGTAGATAATGATTTAGTTGGCTAAAATTAGAAATGAGGTAATTTCAGAAGAATTTTATGTTACAATTTAGTATCCTGAATTATTGAGTCTTGAGAACGCAATGTAGAAATGTGACTTAATTACTGCCATCATATATTTGAGGGAAATTGTAGTGAGAGGGGTGACCAGCTGTTTCCCGTCTGTACCGAGGACAGAACAGGAGGAAAAGGGCTTATGTCAAAAGTGCAGAAATTAAGCCCATCTCAGAAAGGGCTGGAAGATATTAGGGTAAGTTTCTGAGATGTTATCAGGAATCAGTTTTTCCACATATTTTAAGTTTATTTTTGTCTTTGTGCTGTCAGATGATGTACCTATTAATCTGACTGTCTTTTTTCTGGTTTCCAAAGTTCTGGTCTTACTAGAAACATCAAAGGCCAAGTTACCAAGAACAAATTCCGCAGACCATGGTCATCACTGTGAGTGACACCACTCATAATTAATTCTGTATGCTCTTGTACCAGCCAGTGAGATGAGACATAATTGATTCTATAAGCCAGGCAATTTGCAGTTTGTGACAAAGCAAGGGACTTGCTTGAATATCATTTAGACTGTATAACTTTGCTGGGTTTAATTTTCTTAGTGCATTTGTACTTCTCATGTTTGATAATATCACTAAGAAATAGATGTAATCTTCCAAAATGATGATCAACTCTGAAATGAACAATTAGTTGAATCAAATATCCAAATCTGTAATTGATTACATAAGGAAGAAGTTTAATCTTTTCTGGCATTCTCACAGATATTAAAATGAAAGAAAATTGGGTGGACTTGCTTTTCACTGTTGTAGGGTGGCATTCTTTGTTTTATTTGGTTTTGAGTAGAGCCCATCAGCCAGGGCACGGCTTAAAATTCTTGTTACCCTTCATTCTACCCAGCATTGTTTCTCATGCACTGTAAGGTTTTAATTCAATAAATATTTTGGGGTGCCCACTATATTTCAGGTTACTTCAGGTGGTGGTACTGTTGAACAGTTATGAAAGCAAAATACAGGCAAGGGTTAAAGGGGAAGTTAAGTCCCAGCTCTGGTTACTCACAGATGCCAAGCACTAGAAGACATGTGAGTGTAACATATTTTTCAATACATTTCACAAGTGAAAGAAATAAAGTGCTGTCTGCACACTCCAGGGAGGAGAAACCCTAGCAGAGTGTTTAAGAACATAGCTCTGAAGCCAGTGCAGTACTGCCTCCTCCATTCATTTGCTACAGGATTGAACAAATTGCTTAATATCCTTGTAACACAATTTCCTCATCTTCCGATTGGGGATAATAATGGTGCTACTTTATAGAGTTGTTGTGAGGAATACAGGCTGTGTATATATGTGTGTGTGTTTGTGTGTGTGTGAGGAATACAGGCTGTGTGTGTGTGAGAGGAATACAGGCTCTGTGTGTGTGTGTATGTGTGTGTACACCTGTACTTAAAAAAAGTGTTGACAAATTAGTCTGTGGGCCAAATTTGGCCTGTTGCCTGTTTTTGTATGGCCCAGGAACTAAGAATAGTTTTTACATATTTTAAAGATAAAAAAAAAATGGAAAAGGAATAGGATATGTTTTGATACATGAAAATTACATGAAATTCAGTGTCCATAAATAATCCAGTCATGCTCATTTGCTTATGTATTGTCTATAGCTGCTTTCATTCTACAAAGGCAGAGTTGAGTAGTTGTGACTGGGGTTATATATGGCTTTCAAAGCCTAATATATTTATTATCTGGCCATTTACAGGAAAAAGATTGTCAAACTCTGGCTTGTAACATTGTCTGATAGAAAGCAAATGCTATAAATTGTTACCCATTATTATTGTTGATCCATTTTCTAAGTTAGAATAATAGTTAGGCTTGAACGTAGCATGAATATCTATTCATCTTAGCAGCTAAATGTAATGAATTGAAGAGGTTCATGCTGTTGTAAAGTACAAGCATATGTCTGATTCAGATGTCTGTCTCCTTTTCGTATCAGAATTTCATTAAGAGTGAATATATCACAAACTTCTTGTCTAGGCAAGTGGACTTTTAATGCTTCGTGGAGCAAAATGTGTGGTAACTGGTCTCACTGGTGTGATTATCATATCATAGAATACAGTTGTAAAATGTTAACTGAAGCTCATGGGTTTTATCCACTACATTCCTCCCCCGCCAGTACCACCCGTGGGAAATTACCTTTGAGAATAACAAAGTACTGTGAACAAAGAGGAATTAGAATTATATTCCCAAGGCATTACCTCGTAGGAGTCCAACTGGTGAATGATAGGTCAGCATTCACTTCTCTGGTGCAAAAGGTGCCCCTCCAAGGTCTTTCTAGTTGGAAACTCATTTTGGTTCCATGATCACTCAACACATTTGAAGAAGTACAATCACTATACCATTATTTCAGTTCCTGCTATAAAGTATTTCTTTAGCGAGGTGACTCTTTCATTATGCTATTATTTATTCATGTGTAGACTTCTTATACAAATTGCTTCACTTACTGCTTTTGGCCTCCCAGTTCTGACTCTCTCTTTTGAAAATCAATAACACCTATCTTCTGAGGGAAACTCTCAGCAAAGCCAGCTGTGATGGCTTTTGTTATACTCCTTGGCATTAATTATTCATGGTTATTTATTGAATAATTCAACATGTTATATGATAATTTAAAAATTCTGTACCTTGTTACTGAAAAGTAAGGACTTTTTGGTGCACCAATTGATTCATGCCAAATGAAGCTATTATCAGTGAGCTGCATACTGTATGTGAGAAGGTGACATTCAGTTTTTAGGTCTTCATTAAATGAAAGAAAGATGATTTGAATATATTCCATGGCGCTTAAGGAGAACAGGGAGCCTATTCCTCCCCAACCTATACTGTAAGCAAAGGGGAGTTACCCGTATACTTATAGAGAAAAGGAACACTTCCTTGTATGATAAAGTACCAACGAAATAATGAAGTAAAACATCTTCCCTCTATATTTAATTAAATGGCATAAACTTTTCCAAGAAGGTAGTCTCTTCTTTCTCTCCTTGTTTTCCTCTCTATTTACTTCTTTGAATTTAATTGGCAAAAAGCAAGAGATTTTTTAAGTGTTTGTTTTTGTAATTTTTAATTATTTCTGTTTTTATCACTGTTTCATTCCATTACTTATTCCTTTATTCTGGACTTGATTCTACATTAACTGTCTTTCAGATGCTTATAGTTCCTTTGTAAATGCATAACCCCACAATCTAAACAAACCAGTAATAATCCACAATGTCACTTAAAGCATTTGGTATAAAAAGCAGCAAAATCAGGATTTCTGACTTTCTGTCAGATCCTTCTCTGAATTTCCAGTATTCCTACACTAAATAATTCTCTTTCTGGCCGGGCCTCTAAACAGTTTTTATCTGTACTGAAATATCTTTAAGTGACATATAATTACAAAATTCTGTAGCTGCATTGAACCAATGGCTTATTTTAATACTCTACCATCAGATGACACATTGATTCACACTAGGTTGGGGCTGGGCCAGAGAAGCTGAATATGAACTATAGTATTTTACAAGCATAGTGTCACATGGATAAAATGTACCAGATAGGTAACGCAGAGAAGCTGTACCACAAATATGTAATGGGATACAAACTTAGAACTTCATTATCTTAGATATCGCTCTACAGAGATACCTTTAGAGTTCCTGTGAGGTAGATTTTGAAATCAGAGGGTTTCCTTGTGATTATGGAGTCAGATCAAAATAAAGAGGAATGGATAAAATATTTATTTATTAATTGATTTATGTCTCATCTTCTGAGGACTTAAAGCCATTTAAAAACTAATGAGGGAAAGGAACCAAGATGGCGAAGTAGAAGGACATGCTCTCACCCCCTCTTGCGAGAACACCAGAATCACAACCAGGTGCTGGACAATCACTGACAGGAAGACACTGGAACTCACCAAAAAAGATACCCCACATCCAAAGACAAAGGAGAAGCCACAATGAGACTGTTGGAGGGGCGCAATCACAGTAAAATCAAATCCCATAACTGCTGGGTGGGTGACTCACAGACTGGAGAACACTTATACCACAGAAGTCCACCCACTGGAGTGAAGGTTCTGAGCCCCACGTCAGGCTTGCAAACCTGGGGGGTCCAGCAATGGGAGGAGGAATTCCTAGAGAATCAGACTTTGAAGGCTAGCGGGATTTGATTGTAGGACGTCAACAGGACTTGGGGAAACAGAGCCTCCACTCTTGGAGGGCACACACAAAGTAGTGTGCGCATCGGGACCCAGGGTAAGGAGCAGTGACCCCATGGGAGACTGAACCAGACCTACCTGCTAGTGTTGGAGAGTCTCCTGCAGAGGCAGGGGTTGGCTGTGGCTCACAGTGAGGACAGGGAAACTGGCAGCAGAGGTTCTGGGAAGTACTCCTTGGCGTGAGCCCTCTCAAAGTCCACCATTAGCCCCACCAAAGAACCCAGGTAGTCTCCAGTGTTGGGTTGCCTCAGGCCAAACAACTAGCAGGGAGGGAACCCAGCCTCAAGCATCAGCAGTCAAGAGGATTAAAGTTTTAATGAGCTCTGCCCACCAGAGCAGCAGCCAGCTCTACTCACCACCAGTCCCTCCCATCAGGAAACTTGCACAAGCCTCTTAGATAGCCTCATCCAGCAGAAGGCAGACAGAAGAAGCAAGAAGAACTACAATCCTGCAGCCTGTGGAAAAAAAAACCACATTCACAGAAAGACAGACAAGATGAAAAGGCAGAGGGCTAGGTACCAGATGAAGGAACAAGATAAAACCCTAGAAAAACAACCAAATGGAGAGGAGATAGGCAACCTTCCAGAAAAAGAATTCAGAATAATGATAGTGAAGATGATCCAGGACCTTGGAAAAAGAATGGAGGCAAAGATCAAGAAGATGCAAGAAATGTTTAACAAAGATCTAGAAGAATTAAAGAACAAACAAACAGAGATGAACAATACAATAACTGAAATGAAAACTACACTAGAAGGAATCAATAGCAGAATAACTGAGGCAGGGCTTCCCTGGTGGCACAGTGGTTGAGAATCCGCCTGCCGATGCAGGGGACATGGGTTCGTGCCCCGGTCTGGGAAGATCCCACATGCCGCGGAGTGGCTAGGCCCGTGAGCCATGGCCGCTGAGCCTGCGTGTCTGGAGCCTGTGCTCCGCAATGGGAGAGGCCACAACAGTGAGAGGCCCGTGTACCACAAAAAAAAAAAAAAAAAAAAAAAAGAATAACTGAGGCAGAAGAACGGATTAGTGACCTGGAAGACAGAATGGTGGAATTCACTGCTGCGGAACAGAATAAAGAAAAAAGAATGAAAAGAAATGAAGACAGCCTAAGAGACCTCTGTGACAACATTAAATGCAACAACATTTGCATTATAAGGGTCCCAGAAGGAGAAGAGAGTCAGAAAGGACCTGAGAAAATATTTGAAGAGATTATAGTCGAAAACTTCCCTTACATGGAAAGGAAATAGTCACCCAAGTCCAGGGAGCTCAGAGAGTCCCATACAGGATAAACCCAAGGAGAAACACACCAAGACACATAGTAATCAAACTGGCAAAAGTTAAAGAGAAAGAAAAATTATTGAAAGCAACAAGGGGAAAACGACAAATATAATACAAGGGAACTCCCATAAGGTTAACAGCTGATTTCTCAGCAGGAACTCTACAAGCCAGAAGGGAGTGTCACGATATACTTAAAGTGCTAAAAGGGAAGAACCTACAACAAAGATTACTCTACCTGGCAAGAATCTCATTCAGATTCTATGGAGAAATCAAAAGCTTTACAGACAAGCAAAAGCTAAGAGAATTCAGGACCAGCAAACCAGCTCTACAACAAATGCTAAAGGAACTTCTCTAAGTGGGAAACACAAGAGAAGAAAAGGACCTACAAAAACACACCCAAAACAAGAAAATGGTAATAGGAACATACATATCAACAATTACCTTAAATGTGAAGAGATTAAATGCTCCAACCAAAAGACACAGGCTCCTGAATGGATACGAAAACAAGACCCATATATACGCTGTCTACAAGAGACCCACTTCAGACCTAGGGACACATACAGACTGAAAGTGAGGGGATGGAAAAAGATATTCCATGCAAATGGAAATCAAAAGAAACCTGGAGTAGCAATACTCATATCAGATAAAATAGACTTTAAAATAAAGAATGTTACAAGAGACAAGGAAGGACACTACATAATGATCAAGGGATCAATCCGAGAAGAAGATATAACAATTATAAATATATATGCACCCAACATAGGAGCACCTCAATACATAAGGCAACTGCTAACAGCTATAAAAGAAGAAATCGACAGTAACACAATAATAGTGGGGGACTTTAACACCTCACTTACACCAGTGGACAGATCATCCAAAATGAAGATAAATAAGGAAACAGAAGCTTTAAATGACACAAGAGACCAAATAGATTTAATTGATATTTACAGGACATTCCATCCAAAAACAGCAGATTACACTTTCTTCTCAAGTGCGCACAGAACATTCTCTAGGATAGATCACATCTTGGGTCACACGTCAAGCCTCAGTAAATTTAAGAAAACTGAAGTCATATCAAGCATCTTTTCTGACCACAACGCTATGGGATTAGAAATCAATTACAGGGAAAAACACGTAAAAAACACAAACACATGGAGGCTAAACAATATGTTACTAAATAACCAAGAGATCACTGAAGAAATCAAAGAGGAAATTTAAAAAATACCTAGAGACAAATGACAATGAAAACATGATGATCAAAAACCTATGGGATGCCACAAAAGCAGTTCCAAGAAGGAAGTTTATAGCTATACAAGCCTACCTCAAGAAACAAGAAAAATCTCAAATAAACAATCTAACCTTACAGCTAAAGAAACTAGAGAAAGAAGAACAAACAAAACCCAAAGTTAGAAGAAGGAAAGAAATCATGAAGATCAGAGCAGAAATAAATGAAATAGAATCAAAGAAAACAGTAGCAAAGATCAATAAAACTAAAAACTGGTTCTTCGAGAAGATAAACAAAATTGATAAACCATTAGCCAGACTCATCAAGAAAAAGAGGGAGAGGACTCAAATCAATAAAATTAGAAATGAAAAAGGAGAAGTTACAGCAGACACCACAGAAATACAAAGCATCCTAAGAGACTACTACAAGCAACTCTATGCCAATAAAATGGAAAACCTGGAAGAAATAGACAAATTCTTAGAAAGGTATAACCTTCCAAGACTGAACGAGGAAGACATAGAAAATATGAACAGACCAATCACAAGTAATGAAATTAAAACTGATTAAAAATCTTCCAACAAACAGAAGTCCAGGACCAAATGGCTTCACAGGTGAATTCTATCAAACATTTAGAGAAGAGCTAACACCCATCCTTCTCAAACTCTTCCAAAAAATTACGGAGGAAGGAACACTCTCAAACTCATTCTATGAGGCCACCATTACCCTGATACCAAAACCAGACAAAGATACTACAAAAAAAGAAAATTACAGACCAATATCACTGATGAATGTAGATGCAAAAATCCTCAACAAAATACTAGCAAACAGAATCTAGCAACACAGTAAAAGGATCATACACCATGATTAAGTGGGATTTATCCCAGGGATGCAAGGATTCTTCAATATATGCAGATCAATCAATGTGATACACCATATTAAAAAACTGAAGAATAAAAACCATATGATCATCTCAATAGATGCAGAAAAAGCTTTTCTTTTGATAAAATGTCTTTTGATAAAAACTCTAGAAAAAATGGGCATAGAGGGAACCTACCTCAACATAATAAAGGCCATATATGCAAAACCCAGAGCGAATATAATTCTCAGTGGTGAAAACTGAAAGCATTTCCTCTCAGATCAGAAACAAAACAAGGATGTCCACTCTCACCACTATTATTCAACATAGTTTTGGAAGTCCTAGCCACGGCAATCAGAAAAGAAAAAGAAATAAAAGGAATACAAATTGGAGGGGCTTCCCTGGTGGCGCAGTGGTTGAGAGTCCGCCTGCCGATGCAGGGGACACGGGTTTGTGCCCCGGTCTGGGAGGATCCCACATGCCGCGGAGCGGCTGGGCCCGTGAGCCATGGCTGCTGAGTCTGCGCGTCCGGAGCCTGTGCTCCGCAACAGGAGAGGCCACAACAGTGAGAGGCCCACGTACAGCAAAAAAAAAAAAAACAAAAAAAAAACAAAGGAATACAAATTGGAAAAGAAGTAAAACTGTCACTCTCTGCAGATGACATGATACTATACATAGAGAATCCTAAAGATGCTACCGGAAAACTACTAGAGCTAATCAATGAATTTGGTAAAGTAGCAGGATAAAAAGTTAATGCACAGAAATCTCTTGCATTCCTATACACTAATGATGAAAAATCTGAAAGTGAAATTAAGAAAACACTCCCATTTACCACTGCAAGAAAAAAAATAAAATATCTAGGAATAAACCTACCTAAGGAGACAAAAGACCTGTATGCAGAAAATTATAAGACACTGGTGAAAGAAATTAAAGATGATACCAACAGATGGACAGATATACCACATTCTTGCATTGGAAGAATCAGTATTGTGAAAATGACTCTACTACCGAAAGCAATCTACAGATTCAATGCAATCCCTATCAAATTACCAATGGCATTTTTTACGGAAGTAGAACAAAAAATCTTAAAATCTGTTGGAGACCCAAAAGACTCCGAATAGCCAAATCTGTATTGAGGGGAAAAATGGAGTTGGAGGAATCAGACTCCCTGACTTCAGACTATACTACAAATCTACAATAATCAAGACCATATGGTACTGGCACAAAAACAGAAACATAGATCAATGGAACAAGATAGAAAGCCCAGAGATAAACCCATGCACCTTTGGTCAACTAATCTATGACAAAGGTGGCAAGGATATACAATGGAGAAAAGACAGTCTCTTCAATAAGTGGTGCTGGTACAACTGGACAGCTACATGTAAAAGAATGAAATTAGAACACTCCCAACACCATACAGAAAAATGAACTCCAAATGGATTCAAGACCTAAATGTAAGACCGGACACTGTAAAACTTAGAGGAAAACATAGGAAGAACACTCTTTGACATAAATCACAGCAAGCTCTTTTTTGACCCACCTCCTAGAGTAATGGAAATAAAAACCAAAATAAACAAATGGGACCTAATGAAACTTCAAAGCTTTTGCACAGAAAAAGAAACCATAAATAAGACGAAAAGACAACCCTCAGAAGGGGAGAAAATATTTGCAAACGAATCAATGGACAAAGGATTAATTTCCAAAATATATAAACAGCTCATGCAGTTCAATATTAAAAAAACAAACAACCCAATCCAAAACTGGACAGAAGACCTAAATAGACATTTCTCCAAAGAAGAAATACAGATGGCCAAGAAGCACATAAAAAGCTGCTCAACATCACTATTTATTAGTGAAATGCAAATCAAAACTACAATGCGGTATCACCTCACACCAGTTAGAATGGGTATCATCAGAAAATCTACAAACAACACATGCTGGAGAGGGTGTGGAGACAGGGGAACCCTCTTGCACTGTTGGTGGGAATGTAAATTGATACAGCCACTATGGAGAACAGTATGGATGTTCCTTAGAAAAATGAAACTAGAATTACCATACGACCCAGCAATCCCACTACTGGGCATATACCCAGAGAAAACCATAATTCAAAAAGACACATGTGCCCCAATGTTCATTCCAGCACTGTTTACAATAGCCGGGTCATGGAAGCAACCTAAATGCCCATCAAAAGACGAATGGATAAAGACAATGTGGTACATATATACAATGGAGTATTACTCGGCCATAAAAAGCAGCAAAATTGGATCATTTGTTGAGACATGGATGGATCTAGAGACTGTCATACAGAGTGAAGTAAGTCAGGAAGAGAAAAACAAATATCATATATTAACGCATCTATGTGGAACCTAGAAAAATGGTACAGATGAACCGGTTTGCAGGGCAGAAATTGAGACACAGATGTAGAGAACAGATGTATGGACACCAAGTGGGGAAAGCTGCGGGGGTTGGTGTTGGTGGTGGGAATTGGGGGATTGGGATTGACATGTATACACTGATGTGGATAAAATTGATGACTAATAAGAACCTGCTGTATAAAAAAATAAGTAAAATAAAATTCAAAAAAAACTAATGAGGAAATAAATGCTAATGAGAAATGGGGTTAAGATCATGTGGAGTTAGATGACAAAAATCCTATATCCTGGCTTCTGCATCAGAAGGTAAACTGGCTCACTGTGAACAGAAGTTGTTTTTAAATTAATATTTAAGTAAAAGCGTGAAATTTCAGACTGGTAATTTTACCATAATTACCATACATGTTATCATAAATGTCCTTATATTTTTAACCTGTTTAATTTATTATTTTTGTAAAAAGTCTTTGAGTAAATTTGGTGATCCAGAAATATGTGCAATTAACAGCAAAGGCTATAGCGAAAGACTCTTAGCTCCATCCATAGGGTGTGGACAATGTATCAATAGCATATTCTGTTACGTTCTTTCAACAGCTATATAAATACAACAGTGAGATTAGACCACCACTTCCAGAGTTGTGTTCAGAAGCCTATCTGTTCTTGGCAATAATAATGGGTAGTGTGAGAACCACATTTCCATTGTTAGCTTGAGGAACACTATATAAGGAATTTTCTTGTTTTCTAAAACACATAATATACACAAGCATATTGTATCCTTTAAGTTGCTAATTAATGTGGACACAAGTGCATGGAAAGGCATTATCTCTGTACCTCTAATAATTTTCATTTCAATAAAAATGCAAACTATGGCTGGACACTTTCCAGTCTTTTTTTCAGTTAAGTTTTGATCAGCTTTCTGGGTTTCTGCTTTTTTTGCTGTCTTTTAAGGTAACATCTAGAAACAACTAAGTTATTACTTACATATTGAATGTAATTCTAAGAGACTGATCAAATTCCCAGAGCCTTGGTTTATAGAAATTCTAGAATCAGGTGTTCTCAGTTCTTCGTAGTTGGTAATAGCAAATGTTACATGGAAAATATTTTCTTGAAAAACACAAATAGCAATTATATTGTTTTGAAATATACCGTTAGAATGGAAAACATTGCCATGTTCAATTCTATATCACAAACAACTATATACAGCATTAATTTCTAATTTAAAGATATATATCAAGGTGATATTTAGTAATGTATAAAAATCACTATTCTTTATCACATACTGGATAAACGGATGCTTGCCTGAAAGCCATGACAAAATAATTTTATATTCCTGGAGAAAAGTAGAACTACACAATTTCCTAATAAATATATATGTCAACTAGTAATAAATATAAAATTATAGAGATACTCTAAATTGCTAAATAATTTTCACCATTCAAAGATAGAGAAGACATTTTTTACTGCCAAAGAGTGGCACAAATTTTGTGTTCATTTCACTGCTTTACGTTTTGGGATTTCAGGACAATTTTGTGCCTTATATCACTAATAATTCTAATATTCATAAGCATAAAATGAAGAATCTGGTTATTTGCCTCATTACAAAGCTCATAACAGGTATCACATGATAATCCATTGAGATATGAATTGGTTTTTGATTTTAGACGCTGTAAGATGCTTAAGATAATGAGAGGAAAATTTTCTTTCTCCTGTTTTAGAGAACGAAGTTTTTGATTTCTGGAGGTGTGAAAGTACACTTGTCCCCAGTGAGAATTAACACACTTTTAAAATATTAAAACCCTGCAATTTAATGGCTGATGATATTGGATAATCCTAGAAGGGATGGCCCAAGGGTAAGAGAGACAGAAGTATCCCATCTCGGAGAAGGAAGACTTCAAAGAGTAAAGAAGATATGAGCAGCTGTTTTGGCAAGGAGGTATGGTAGAGGTAGTTCAAGAATGATGTAGATCCCTGCACTATTTATTCACATGCTCTTGTTGAAAACTGGCTGTTGGTTCCTTATAGAAGCTGAACTCTAGGTGATATTTCCTAGGAGGTTTGATGAGAAATTGTGAGACTGAGCTTATTGGTAGTATGAAAGGCCTCTTTTAGAGGCATCGGTGGCAGTCATTGTTGCTCCAGGAAGCATTACAGAGGATGCTTAAAATCAGGCTTGTATGGCATCTATGTTGGCTCTGGTACATCTGTTCCTTCTACCACATAAGGCCATAGGTCTCAAATGAGTGCAAGGTGGACATGGGGTGGAGCATAATTTATTTTGGAAATCTGTTTTGCCCTTTTCAAGAATTAACTTGGTGCCAACAAACACTAGTGTTTCTGTTACCTATATATTATGGAACAAATTTATACTTATCAGAGAAGTAAACATGCAAAATATTTTAATTTGAACTAAATATTACATTATGGATCAGACAGTTACAAATTTTCTGGAGTAAAAGATTTTGGTGTAGCTTAAATTTGTACAACTTGTCCAGGGTAAAGACTTCCTTAAGATCTATAGTTATAAAGGGAAAGGTGTTTTCCTTTTACTTATCTTAACATGTATCTCTTATTCTCCATTCATTTATGCAGTTTCACTCCATAATATTTATTGCTTAATATGGTAAACAAACAAACTGGAGATTCTCTCTGACCTTGATTCAATTACAGTGTAGGGAGTGATTGAAGAAGCAATATGGTTAATATAAAATTTATTATTAAAATTTTACGTGGTTGCATTGAGAAAAATGCTTTCCAATTCCCTTTTGGAGATAGGAGACCTGAAAGATGACCTTAAGAGTCTTGGTATTTCCAGTGTAGAGAATCGATGTCAAATACATGGCTGTCAGAAAAGTCAAAGCCACTTGCTATGCAGATATTTTTAGATGAACACAAAAGTTAGCAAGTTTCTCTGATTTTTGTGTCTTACATTTTATTTGCCTTAAGGACAGGTCTGACCAAAAAGAATTACATCCTGTTTGGCTGTCCAAAAAGTCATGAAAGCGTCTTTTCAAAAGTAGTGTCTTAATAAATAAGTTAGTTGAGTTTGGTCATTCCATATGTTCACCCAACCAACTTTTCTTTAAGAATGTGCTAGGTCACACATAGTGTAGTTATTATGGTTATGACTACACACTGAAGGAGCTTATGTCTAATCAAAGAAGATATAATTTTTTGTTACATGTAAAAAGCATGATGCATATTGCAAAGACATGTTAGATGAGATTTCAGTCTAGCCTAGGCTTCTCAAACAGGGGAAATTTTGCTCCCCTGTGGACATGGGGCAATGTCTGGAGACACTTTTATTGTCACAACTGGGGAGGGGAGAGCTACTGGAATCTAGTGGGTAGAGACCAGGGATGCTGTTAAACATCTTACAGTGGCACCTGACAGCCCTCACAACAAGGATTTCTTTGCTTTTAAAAGTCCACAATGACACTGTTGAGAAACCCTGGTCTAGAGTGATGGGAGGGATAGACAGGGCATGGAGGTTTGAGAATCACTGTGGCAGCCATATAGCTGAGCAGCTGCTTTCTGGGTGGTGATACCTTTTAAATATTCCACTCATTAGATGTACAATTCAATAATCCCATTGTGTTTTATATCTAGATGAAACTTCGTAAAGGTTGATTGAATAAATAAATCATAAAATGGCAAATGTTAATGTGAGACAGATAGTACCTAACCTTCATTCTACTTTCCTACCCCTTTATTTTTTGACAGAATAATCAATGTTCCTCAGATTTGTCTTGGCTCTGGTTACTGGCTGCATGACCTACAATTGTTACTGAAACTGTAAGGTGGAGATAATGATAGCTTCCTTTACAATTGTTGTGAGAATTAAATGAGAATGTTCAATAAATATAAAGTATCCTGCACAGTCTCTGAATAAATGGCAGCTATTAATCAGAGAAGATCACATTATGCTCCAAATGATATGTCATAGAGCTTCTGTGGCCCCATAAATTACAGAACTATTATATCTTACATGAAGACCAAAATGGAAATGATTACCTCTTTTGATAGAGAGCTATGTTGTGAATTACTTTCTTAAACATTCAGTTAGATGAGTTATATGTGAAAAGCCCTGGAATGCTAAGTGTTTTTACAAGATTTGTTACTGGCAAGAAACGGGCAGGCATAAATGAGATCAATTCAAAAAAAATTACCCTGCAAACTTGCTGAGGGGCTGTCTGCTAAAGTAGTGACAGATCATAAAACTACTGAGAAAGACAGAGGTATAGGGTGCTAGAAATATAAAAGGCACTGTCTCTGAATCTTTACAAATGCAACTTTTTTCAGGATTTATACTGCTACACTGCTATGCTTAATATCATAGTCCCTTTTTATGTGTAGTACAGGAAATTGACCTGAATTCAGACGAAGGTAAGAGTTATCAGCGGTGACTATGGCACTATTGCTGTGCCAGTACCATGTAGTTATGAATCAGGAGTTTAAGTCAGCTGTAATGCCCCAACTTTGCTGTGTTACAGCATTGTGACCTTGAGCAAGTTAAGTGTCTCAGATAAATTTTCTCTTCTGTACAATGGGGATATTGATGATACCTGCTTCTTCAGTTGTGTTGATTAAATTGAGTAATTCATGAGAAGCACTTTGTATAGTGTCTGGGATTACGATCGTCATCATCATTTATCATTTTTACTGTCATCTCTTAAAAGCTTTCTATTCTTAAAATAATTTGTACCACTTAACTTTTTAGCTTTGTTAAAAGGAATAGCTCTTAAAGTGATTCTTCTGTATGTTTTTAAGTAGGATTAAGTTTCTGGATTAATATATATCTATTTTTATATATTTTCTGATTATGAGTTTTCTCATTGTGTGGAAAGAACAGAGGATCTGTCTGTGTGTGGGTTTTTCCAATTTGATAATTCTTGAATCTGATAGTCAATATCTATAGAATTTCTTCTCATTAAGTAATCTGATTGTTCTTCATTTTCTTATATGCCACTATCCACTTGTTTTCTTTCTTCAATTAAATGATCAAACAGTATTGATGATTGCATTTGGCTTTGGAAGAACTTCTTAAGTGCTCAAAATTTGGACTTATGTTGACTGAGGTGCTTCCTGGTTGTGTCTGACTTTTTAAAAAGTGGGAGATGGGAGAGATGATTGCAGAAATCAGGCCACAGAAGGCATAAGCTGATGATGTATAGATGGCATCTGGGGAAACCTTCATGCATTATATATTTTGATATCTCAGCTATTTAGGTAGAAATAGCCTGCAGGAAGCCATTCCCCTCTCTCCTAACCTTGGCAGGCATCCCTGGTTGATTATAACATTCATTTTCACTGGCCTCAGAATACTTTTCAATTCACAGTCAAAGCAGCCATTATCCATTGATTACTGTCAGCATGCTTAATGAAATCTCTTCCTCATCTCTACTTGTATAGGGATCCAAAAATGCTAGTATGGACTCTTAGATAAGCAGCAGGAGAAAGTCAAAATATTTAGATTGGATCTAAATACTACCTGCAAAAATTCAAGATGAAAGAGGTAACACAATAGGAACTTTTATAAGGAAGGCATTAGTTTATTGTGTTATATAAATAGATAAGTACAAACACTTGTGTCATGGAATGCTAGAGAACTAGAGAATCTATTGGCCAGTGATCAGCTGAGGAAATCTGAAGACACACAGTTTTGAAGAACATGTCACAAATATGAGAAAATCCACTTTTATGACATCTGAATATAGTAGAATTGATAGATAATATTAATAATCAAGAAAGTCTAATGACCTTTATTTTATTTCTTAGATATTCTACCCACTCATTTGTTCCCATGCACCTGTTGTCTAAAGGGAAAGCTGGGTAGGAACCAAGCCACAATTATTTTTATTTGTATGAAAAGGAAAACGAAGTCAGAGTTTTCAAAGTATGTAAAATTGTTTAAAGTAAAGAGAGAAAGTGTGGAGGGGAGTGTGTGATGCTCCAGCATTTTTTTGTAGTTACTGTTCTTGTTTCTATCGTTTTGTTTTGTTGATTTGGTTGTGGGGTCCTTATTTTCCAGAGTGAATAAGCAAGCAGTGGATTTAGTTTCCACTGATTAATCCTGTCAGAACAGCAATATCCAGGCCTAATTCTTCTCCTTTGATCAGAAATTTATAGGGAGACATCAAGACTTGAGATCCTGTGTGTAGCTGTTTCATCACTGAGTCTACAATTTTATAGCTCATTAATTTCTTTTCATTGGATAATCTTAAAAACAAACACTTATTGACTGTCTATAGATGTCAGGCAACTGCACTGATTATTTTTCATCCTATATTTTCTCATTTAATCCTCAAAACAATCCTGTGAAAAATTAATGCTTTCGAGCCCCAGTTTCCTAACTTATAAAATAGAGATTGAAATGAATGCATATCTTAAGGAGTCACATCTAAACATTGGGACAACAAAATATGATGATATGAAACTCTTATTATAGTCATATTTCTAACATGTGACAAGAGATACTAGAGAATACATGAAAAAAATCTCTACTACCAACTATCTTTATGACTAAGAGCACATTAGTACCTGCTCTATTCCTTTTCCTCAATTTTAAAATAAAAAATGATGAATTTAAAGGAATTGCATATTATTCCAAAGCATTCTTTTCAGATGGAACTGAAGAATATTTGAGAGTTCAGGTAACTTCTATAGCTTCAGGTTTATTCTAAATTAAAAGAGTAAAGGCATATACCAAAGCAAGTATTTTTTTTAAGCAAAGTTGATGTCAAAAGTGTTTAAGTGTAAATCAGTATTTAAAGAGATACTAATGGGAATTTATTCTTAAAACTCAACTTGGGAAATAGTTATATTCTTTCCATCAAATAACATGAGATAGATTTTGGTAAGTTACATATTAATACACATATATCACATATACGTACACACATACACGCACACCAGCTGTTAGTCCAGTGAGCTTGACAATGAGGGGGTAGTTGGCTCCAACTGATGGGTGAGGAAATGGGTTCAGAGAAGTTATGTACCTTGGGTAAGCCTCTCAGTCATCCATCTTTTTGTTTATTCATGCATTCTTTTCCTCAACAACATTAACTGTCTAATATAATAATGAAGAAGTAGAGGAGAAGGAACAAGAAGTGATCCTAATACACGTAGAACACTGTTTCTTTAAATAGTCATATTGACCACAAAAATCACTTATAAAACTCTGGCTTTCAATCTTGGCTTGCTTTTTACTAGCTGTGTGATTTTTGGTGCAACTAGTTAAACTGCTTAAAGCCCCAATTTCTTTTATCTGTAAAATGGGGTTAACAACGACTCCTCAGTCATCCCGGAGCACTTACTTCCATGTACCCTGTGTCATCAACCATCATCTTTATATTCTTCAGGCATGGCACAAAGACACCATACAGGGCTTTGAGAGGTCAGTATGATGACAGATAAATACTGTAAATATATAATTTCAACACAGTATGGTGAGCTTACCTATGGCAGCAGAGAGGAGATAATTCTTTCTGCCTGAGAGAATTGTCACATTAGATTCATACCAGATTCAAATCCACATTTTCAAAGAGGTATTAGAAGACTGGTGTTTTTTTTCTACTACGATTAGTATCTTGTCTATATATACCATTATATCTAGATCAATTATCTATCTATCTTTCTATCTATCTTGCTACCTAGCTGTTTAGCTAGATAGCTATCTCCTCTCTGTATATATATGTTCCATATATTGTGCTATTTATCTAGCTCCTGATCATAATACTCTCAACCTATTGTGGAAGATTCCCCCCAAACCTATAAATTTTACAAATGTTCATTAGTTTTAGTGCTAGCATATTTTTAAAATAGTCTTCAACTTATATTTAAACAATTTATCACACTGTAGATAAAACACTGTTACTTATGAATGCTTGAATATGTAACTTTCTTGTAACATCATTTTCTACCAAGTCCTGTTTTGTGAAAGGAACCCATATACATGAAGAAGCAACTGTAAAAAGTGAGAGGCAGGATGAGACACACATGTCCAATGACAACTGAGAGGCTTTGTTTTTGTGAATAAGTGAGAATGTATGAAAAAACAATCCATGCATGACGCCTTATGTAGAGAAGGCACACAGCAAGTTTGAGTTCTCTATAGGATGTGAATGGTGACATTTTATTTTCATTAATTTCTCCTGAGCAAACGTGTAGAATGTATACACAGGAAGGAAACAATAACAAATGACACTGAACGCTAATGCATCATTAAGAACTAATGCAGAATTTCAAGGGAAAATATCCAACAAAGGATGTATGTCATGGAAACACCTTCTGGGAACGGTGGCAGACTCTGCTGCTCTAAACCATTTAAAACAACCTGTAAAACCCCACCAGGATAATTATATGATAGAAAACAATCCTTATTAAGAAGCTGCCTTATTAGCTTATAAGTGGCCTTCATCTCCCTTTTTTCTAGCATTTCATGGTACTTTTCAGCTGCAGAAACTTTTGAATACTGTCGACAAATTGATGGAAGAACTTTATGCAAAGGTTGAGTCTCCCTTCAACAAGCATTTGTAATATTGATTAAAAACAAATGCTATTTCAATGTGTCCCTTAGAAATAGTCAACAATCATATCAAGTCCTTCACTAAGCTCTACTGTCACTTGTATTCTGACAGTGTTTTTAAAATTTTATTTTATATATTTCAACCATGAAGGTTAAAATATACAATTTTATATATTATATATAATGTAAATATAATAATATATAAAATATAGCAGTATGACTATTATAATATATATTATATAACTATAATTATAACTATAAAATACAATTTTAATTGATTCATTCTTTCATGGTTTCTGTGTTATGAGCTACTTTTAGAAAAAGTCTTTCTGATAATTTGAAATCCAAAGTTTTCTTTTATTGCTTTTCTGATTTTATTTTTACAATGAAATCTTTGATATTTGGTAATTTATGTTGGTATTTGATGTCATATGTCAATTCAATTTTTACCCCCCCAGCTAGTTAAGTAGCTGTCTCAAACATAGTTTTTGAATACTCCATATTTTCCCACAGATTTATTATACCCCTTAAAACATTTATACCATCCTCATGGGTGTTTGACTTCACTCTGTATATTGTGCTCCATTTGTTTGTCCTTGTTCATGAGTGGTACCACAGTCTCATGTTTTTTTTCATTATTGGACTGAGTTCATGTTAATTGCTTTTCTTTTTTAGAGTTTTTTCCTCTAGCCATTTTTGCTTGTTCACTTTTATAAGAATTTTTAACAGCTTTATTAAAATGTAATTCTTATACTATTCACCCATTTAAAGTATATGGTTCAATGGTTTTCAGTATAATCGCTGAAGTGTATGACCATCATCAGAGTCGATTTTAGAATATCTTCATCACCTTATAAAGAAACATTGTATCTTTTAACTGTCACCTCCCTATCTACACATCCCTCTACAGCCCTAAGCAATGACCAATCTACTCTTTGTTTCTATAGATTTTCCTATTCTGGACATTTCATACAAATGGAATCATACTATATATGGTCTTGTGTGACTGACTTTTTTCACTTAGCAAGTACTTTCAGGGTTCATCCAAATTGTAACATGTATCAGTATTCCATTCCTTTTTAAGGCTGAATAATACCCCATTGTATGGATATACCACAGTTTATCCATTCATCACTTGGTGGACATTTAGGTTGTTTCCTCCTTTTGGCTACTTTGAGTAATGCTTTTATAAATATTCATGTGCAATTATTTTTTGTGGGTATATGTTTCCATTTCTCTTGGGTGTTTAACTAGGAGATGAATTGGTGGGTCATGTGGTATTCTATGTTAAATTATTTGAGGAAGTGCCAGATAGTTTTCCAGGGTGGATACAGCATTTTCTTTTCCTATTAGGAGTGTATAAAGGTTCTGATTTCTCCATATCTTCAACAATACAATCATTTTCTGACTTTTTGTTTGAACAGTCCTGGTGGGTGTGAAGTGATATCTCATTGTGGTTTTGATCCATAAGAATTTTAATTCCTTTTGTTAACATAAAGATAAAAGATTACTGTTTTATTGCAGAGTCAATTTGGAGAGAATTGAAATAATTATATATTTTCAATAAATATAATTATCATATGTGCTAATTTTTTCACCATATAATTCATACAGACATTTCTTATTAAATATATCCTCACAAGTTTTATATTTAGTTTATAAATTTAGATATTCAGTTTAAGTTTTTTAGCTGGTTGTGTGTACAGACATTTCTTATCAAATATATCCTCACAGGTTTTATATTTATGTTGTAAATTTAGATATTTAGTTTAAGTTTTTTAGCTGTTTGTGTTTGCTTGTAGAAAATCTATCTGAAATATTAAATTTGTACATTGCTACATTACCAAGTTTTGTTCCTAACAGTGGTTTTCATTTTTTTATTATTATTATTATTTTACATCTTTATTGGAGTCTAATTGCTTTACAATGGTGTGTTAGTTTCTGCTTTATAACAAAGTGAATCAGCTCTACATATACATATGTTCCCATATCTCTTCCCTCTTGCGTCTCCCTCCCTCCCACCCTCCCTATCCCACCTCTCTAGGTGGTCACAAAGCACCGAGCTGATCTCCCTGTGCTATGGAGCTGCTTCCCACTCGCTATCTGTTTTACATTTGGTAGTGTATATATGTCCATGCCACTCTCTCACTTTGTCCCAGCTTACCCTTCCCCCTCCCCGTGTCCTCAAGTCCATTCTCTATGTTTGCGTATTTATTCCTCTCACAGTGGCTTTTAGTTGATTCTTTTGAGTTTTTCAGTTATAAACCATAAGACAATTACTTCCTCTTTTCCAACTTAAGGCTTCATAGTCTTATTCTTTTTTCTTGTTAAGTTTAATGTTATCTTTTGGGTTAATATATGTTTTATCACAATAATATTAATATTTGAAAGTTTTTAAAAGTAAAAAGTAGATGTTTAACTGTATCAAATACTTTTTCATTGTATAAGAAGATAAGTAACACTTGGTCATGATGTATTATTCTTTTGATGTGCTACTGAATTCCAATTGCTAATATTTTATTTAAGATGTTTGCTTTGATTATCAGAGATGAGATTTGTTTGTAATCATCTTTTGCGGGCTAACACTGCCAAGTTAAGTATCAATGTTGTTTCGCTTGATTAAAAGAAATAATTAAGTTTTTGTTCTTTTTATTCCCTGAAACAGTTCAGAAAGCATTGGAATTATTTGCTCTTTAAAATTTTGGTAGAGTTCTCTTGCAAAAGAGTTTAGGTTTTGTGGTAGGCAGAATAATGCCCCTGCCCCCCCACCCCCCACAACAATATCCATGTTCTAATCCCTGGAACCTATGAATATATTAGGTTACATGCTGGCAAGGGAAAATAATTAATATTAAAGTAAGAAGTTTATCAAGGTGGGCTCAATATAATCACAGTGTCCTTTAAAGTGGAAGATGGAGGCAGACGAGGTAGGAGCCAGAGAGAGATGTGACTATGCTATGCTGCTAGTTTTGATTTTGGTGGAAGGGGCATACACCAAGGAATGCAGGTAGCTTCTAAAGCTGGAAAAAGGAAGGAAACACATTCTCCCCTAGGACCTCCAGAAAGAATGCATCCCCGCTGACACATTGATTTTAGCCCAGTAAGACACATTTTGATCTTTTGACTTCCAGAACTATAAGAAAAAGTTTGTGTAGTTTTACGTTACTAAGCCTGTTATAATTTGTTACAACTGCTATATATATATATTTATATATATATATAACAACTATATATATATTTACATATATACATTTATATAAGTATATATTTCTATATATTCATATATTTACATATGTATATGTGTAGTTATTATGTAATATCAGTGTGAATTCGTATTTATATGTGAATATATATATATATATCAGTAGTCATTAATTCAATCTTAGTACAGTTGGCCCTCCATATCTACAGGTTTTGTACCTGTAGATTCAACCAACAGTGAATAAAAATGTTTGGAAAAAAAATTCCAGAAAATTTCAAAAAGCAAAATTTGAATTCGATGTGCATTAGTAAACTGTTTACGTAGCATTTACATTGTATTAGGTGTTATAAGTAATCTAGAGATAATTTAAAATACGTGGGAGGAGGTTATATGCAGTACTAAGCTATTTTATATAAGGAACTTGAGCAGCTGAGGATCTTGATATCTGTGGGAGGTCCTGAACCAATACCCTGTAGATACTGAGGGACGACTGTATATATATACATAAAATAGTCTCAGAATTACTACTCCATACCTCTGTGAGAAACAGAACTAGAATACAATATTTATGTACAGTTATTTTTTAATCTTTAGCCTTACAGTAGCCATTCAAAACATCACTCTTATAAAATTACTTAGGTTAGCTCCCTTTTCCTGCCTAATCGATGTAAAGAAAAAGGTCTTTGCTAATATTGACATATAAATTTAAGACTACAAATTTTCCTCCGAGAATCTCTTTACTGTATCTCATGGCTTGTTATTAACTACTATATTTAATATTATAATCTGTTTTACTGTCTTCCATTTATATTCTTACTAACTTAGTTTTGTAATATACTTCTCTTTTTGCCAGGTGGTAGGGATGATTTACTTTCTGGCTTTCTTATTGTCTTAGTTCTATTGCATCCAATTAGAGAATACTGTTTTATTTACGCATTTCTGAAAATTATTGACAATTTGTGGCATAATATATATGATCAGTTTTGTGACTATTCCATGGGCATATGAAAATAAAGTACATTCTTTATTTTCAGGGAAGAAAATTTAATGTATATTTGTTAAATTTTTAAATTTTTTTTAGTGTTCTTTTATTAAATTAATTTTATGCACTCGATATTTCATAGTCCAATATCTGTGAATTAAAGCTTCCTGCTTGTTGTATATTTCTGTGTATTTCCCTCAGATGTCTTTTACAGTTTTTGCTTTATCACCACTGATGCTGCATCATTTAGCTTATGCATATTCGTAACTGTTATATGTTTATGCAGGTTGTACTCTCACCAGTATAAATTGTCTTTCTTAGTCTAGTTTATTTACTTGTTTTTGGCCTGAATTCTACTTTGTCAAGTGCCCTACTTTCTTTTTGTTTGCTTTTATTCACCTAAATTTTTCTGGTTTTGATTTTCCATAGTGTCCAATCTGAAAGTTTTCACAGATATTCTCACTGTTTTAATATTAATTGACATGACAGATATATCTGGTTTATGTCCAGTTTTTAGTTTTTAATGTTCTTTTAGTTTTTTTTTTTAGTAAGTGTTGTTTTCTTTGCTTTCTCTGGGTTTTCTTTGTCTAATAGTTGACCTTTATAATTATTTTTTTTAATATGTGTAGCCCTCTACTTGTTAAAAAATGTAAATGGCTTCTTCATATGAAGTACCTTCCCAAGGTCATCAGTGATGGAGCCATACTTTAAATCACATAATATTTGTTCTGTGCAGTTTTTTTTTGTTTTGTTTTGCTTTGAGTCAGTATAGGCTCTAGGGACAGTTAGTCTGGAGATGTACTTCAATGATCTTTTAAGCTTTCTCTAATTCCCAACCCTCTTTCTGGATCACAAGTTTGTATAATTTATTTGAACATATATTTAGCACAAACCAAATGAGTAAATGAGTGGCCTGAATAAATGATTGATAAAGATGGAGAATTTTTAGGTAATTGGTTTAACATTATAAGATAAAATGTAATATTACTGATGCAAATTTTCTTTTTGTTGTTGCTGTTTTTTCAGTCTTCTCTTCAGAAATATTTATGGCAGGAATATGTTAAATTTTATTGTGCCTCTGATGAACTTGCTACCTTTTGAAAGATTTTATGCCACCCTAGTTGGAAAAAACTGGGCTGTTGTTTTGTTTCTTCCACTTGCCTTCTCTCAGATCCTCTGCGTATGTGTAGAAAGTTGAAAATTAGTGATAAGTCATCCATTTAAAACAAATGCTTTTCTAGAGTTATAATAGTTACAAATGACAGACCAGAGGGTACTTGTATCATGTGTTGTGTAGAAGAAGCAAAAAGATGCAAAGCTTACCTGACAGCCACTTTAAAAATGTCTTTGAATGAATCGGTGTGGAATAAAATCTGAGCTAGATTTAATCACACGAGGAAAGTTTTCTGGGCTTAACATTTTATTTCATAAAATGACCATTTCATCCCATTTCAGAATCTTAAAACACGTGTCATTTTGCTCAAATGCAATTTACACAAAACAAGGCCACAGGCCTCTCAAGTTAGAAAGACCAGATGTACTGGAGTGAGACCCAGTTGTTTTAGAATCAGAGCTCTATCCGTTGATGGAATATTTCTTAACCTCTCTGACACTTGGTTTTCTCGTCTATAGAATAGATGAGGATAATACCTGTCTTCCAGAGGGAAGATGCCTTAAATAAGACAGTGTATTACAATTGGTGGTGTAAGTGGATAGAAATAAGAATTCCGTTTCTACAATCCTTGTCCAACAGAAGCCTGTTGAGGACTTCACAGACAGTCCAGAGTAGCCCAATTCATTTAATGCCAATCAGGAAACTACTCAACAAGCTGACCTTTGTACAACTGTCATGAATGCTCTGTATCAAAGGAGAAATGAGTCCTATAGGATTACGACACTCTCAAACTGTGGGCTTTGGTTTATTTTCTGAGGAACTGTTTTATTCTTCTCCTGACCAGGCTGATAGTGATTTAGCATTATCATAGCTTTCCTAACCAAGTTGCCTGATAAATGTTCATATTGGTAAATTTGCTTGCTAATACATGTAATGCTAATAATAGAGTCAGCAATGAAATTAAGTTTGCTTTATTAATTTTTCAATATTAAATTTCACTAACAGATGCATTAAAGATTAATTGTCATCTTTATTATGCCAACTCTAATGAAAAGACATCCATCATTAGTGATATGCGTATAATATAAAGTGTGTAAGAACATTTATGAGGGAAAAAATCAATAACCTCATTAAACATGTTTATATTTGTTCCTCCAGTGTCAATTATTCCCGTAGTTATTAGCGTATTCACATTATGACATAAAACCAGTGAATAGCGTTTTCCCGTATAGTAACCTGATCTTGTCTGTCTAATTTTAACTAACTTGTGTTTCATAATATTTTATGTTTTATATGTAAAATCTTAATATTAAAAAAAGTTTGTGATTGAGATTGAACGAGATTTACCCTACATTTGAATGCACATTTTAAAGAGTCAAAATAAGCCTAAATCGATTTAGATTAAAATTATATGTGTGTAAATGAGCCAACATTTTAATTCTACCTATAGACAAAATGAGTTTAAATTCTGTAAAATGTCTATATCTGGAAAGTATCTCATTCAAATTTGGATCTAGAGACTAAATGTCATCTTATTTTGTCCCCCAAGATTTGAAAACCTAAAAGATCACTGTATCTCCTGCTTTATACTACTTTAAACATATTTTAAAATGAAATATATATTCAAATCTCTGGTTGTAAAACAGAAGAAACAACAGATCCTTGGTGTTTAGTTCTATTAAAATTTTCAAAGCTTGTTATTTGATAGACTTAATTAAATCTATGTTTTATGTATGTGTATATATGTGTATGTGTGTGTACTTGTGTGTATATGTGTGTTTTATTTAATAGCTTATTATTACCACTGTTTTGAATTGAACTGCATTGCCATTTGTAGAAAGTATGTCACAATATTATAATTGTTTTTAGTAAATGCTAAGTGGTCCTACTCAATCTAAATGTTTGAAAGACTACTTACTGTAACAGTAATGCAAGAAGTTTGAAAAACCTTATCCAGGTGAATGATAAATAAATCCGCTTGCATATCTAGCAAATACTATATGAATGTGTCAGCCTTTGAGATAAAAGGGCATAGGATAAGGTTAAAAGAGGGCAAGAAATTAAAGAAAACATTAGAGTAAAAAGAAAATGTACAAAAAGTTTAATTGATGACCCCACTAAACTGAACAAAGAATTCTCAAGACCTAATATTTATTATAATCATTGTAAAGCAGTTTGAAGTTAGGCTAAGGCCCTCCAAACCTTGTGATTTAATTCCGTGGTTATAAATAATCCAACTGGAAACTTACCCACAGAAATGGCCCTTGGAAATTGTTATGGAATGGAATTATGAGCCTGTACTTGGCCTCCTGAGCCACAATAAATGTGTGGTAAAAACATCAAATACATGTGATACCTTTTGTGAGAGATCACTTTAGTGGCATAGACTGAAACTTTAAAAGACCTGTGTGGAGATACAGTTCCATAATTCTCATAAGAAGAGAAGGGTGTGAAATTGACAGGCAAAATTTCACAACCTCTCATTTCTCCAAGTATATTACCATAGCAAGGCTATGTACTCTGTATTTTGGATTCTAAATACTTGCATTAAATATTTTTGCTTTACCTGTACTTTTCTAAGCTTCCCCTCCCCCGCCCCCCACCCCACATCAAAGAATATTAGAATAGAATGCTGGGTTTACTAAAGAAAGAACACAAAATTTTAAGTAGTTAAAATTTCCCCCGAGATATTTAAAAAAATGTTTAAGGTAGATTAAACCTAAACCAAAAATTAAATCAAATTATATTCTGTGTGCTCAGTTTTCTGTAGAGAACCACAAGTCACTGGAGTATAAAATTCTAATTAATTATGTGGAATGCTAATGGATTTTAAATTTAAAATATGTGCTGTTTAACACCACCTCACTCCACACAGTTTTGCAAGTGGATATTACAATGAAACTGTCCTATAAAATCTGGAATGCATGAAAGGTATAATTATCACTTTTCCAATTTAATCTGAGGAGAAGAGCTGCACTCTTCATCAAGAGAGGCTTCCTGCAGATTTGTACTTTGACAGTTCAACCTGAAGGAAGGTTTATTATTCTACTCCACATACAGTAATAGATTCACTGGTGACATTATTTTAGCAGCCGAAGTATTGTTACAGCTTTTTAAATTTTATAGTAGTTTTTAAGCCTAACTTCTTTTGCAGATATGGAAACTGAGGTTGACACCAACAAGGTTTCCCATTTCATGTTGGGCATTTAATTAATCACAGCAAGCCCAAATGGAAAGGACCTACTATGAATCCATGTCATTTTAAAACATCAATATAGAAACTCTTTACTTTCTATCAGTTCGTTAATGTTCTCCCTAATACTGACCCTTTGATATTGTAATACTTTAAGAAAAAGCATGATACCATCTAGGGTTGGCATAGTTTCCCTTATTCATTGGCTTGTTTGTTCAGTGAGCATCTACATTGTACCAAGAATTGTTTTATATAGAGGAGACTCAGCAGTGACTAAAACAGACAAAGTCCCTTTCCTTATGGAGTATAGAGCCTGGTGTAGGAAGATAATTATGTTAAAAAAGGGAAAGAAACATGTATCAGATTGTAATATAATAATAATTGAAAGGAAAAGGCTAAAGTAGGGTAGGGGTGATTAAGTAAATGGTGGTTGCTGTTTTATCTTGCGTGGTCAGGAAACATACACTGACAAAACGATGTCTTAGCTGACACCAACAGGGCATGAGAGAGCAAACTATATGAATATCAGGTGGAAGAAAGCTCCATGCAGAGGAAACTACAAAAGCAAAGGCCCTGAGGTGAAAATACCCTTTTATGAGACACACAAATAGTCCAGGTCTTGGGACAAAAGGAGGGTTAGGGGACTGGTGACCATATGGGCAGAAGTAAACAGGGACCAAACAAAATGGCCATTGAACAGAACAAGGCAGAATATAGTCTGTTTCTGTGGCATCATCATGACTAAAGATAATATGGTGAGTGTGGGCCACAGAAAGATGAGGCTGACTCTATTGTCTTAGAAGTGAGGATTACTAGGGGGAGGAGGAAAGATGCGGAATCCAAGAGAACTATGAAAAATCCCTTGTCAACTCATATCTCCAATGCATGCTTTTGTTTGTTTGTTTGTTTGGAAGAAGCAGTCCTTTGTAGAGAAATCTAGTCAAAAGTATTTCATGAGCAGTCTTGTGCTAGGACTTTGGAAACAAGCAAAACACTTATCCATAGTACTTATAAGTGAGGTGTCAAGTAAAACAAAGTCTTAGAACAGACACTCACCCATCTTCTAATCTTAGCAAATGCTATCTTTTGACTTCCTTTATTTCTATTCCCCTTCCATACCTAACTTTTCTTTGTTTTAAAGAACAAGTTTATGTCATCCAGGAATTTCTCCTCTTGCTTCCTCCCTGCAACATCTTCCCACTCGGGTCAGATTGGTGCTTCTCCTCATTATGTTCTGCCTGCTGTCCCCAGTCAACCTACAATGAAAGCACCATGAGAACAGAAATGTTGTGTGTTTCTCTCAGTATTATATCCCCAAAACTTAGATGAGACCTGAAAATAGTAGGTACTCGACAAATGATTAATGAATGATTAAGGAATGAACAAAAAGCACTTAAACAACTAAATAGACAATAGGCATGTAATATCTTTCCCCGCTGGGCGATGTTTCTTTTTCACTGAAGTTCTGGCACAGAACTTAAAAAACACAGTAGGTGCTTCATAACTGGATTGGTGGATGAGTGCATTAACAGAAATTTAGGCTTATTCTCTGTGGTTTGCACCCGTGAGGAACAACACAGGTTTACTTCTCCCAAGGTGCTATTTTCCTTGGTCCCACATAAACCATACATTGATAGGATTGCCCAGAGGCCTAGGTAGTTAGATAAAATTTAATTTTATAAAACTGTATCATTCCAAAGACAGTGGTTTAAAAAAATCTGGTTATGTTTACACGTTGACTATTTTTTTTTAGGTTAACACTAATTCTGTAGGATCTTGATATATGTGATTTGATTTATGAAAACTGTATCCAACACACATAAACATACTTTCTTTAGCCTATTAAAGATTTTATAGCAGCATTAATGTTTGTTGTGAAAAGCAGGGGATTAATATACAACTCTTTTCTTTCTCTTGAAACAATTCCCAGGACTAGTTTTGCATGAATAAACTTTGGTTAAATACTTCCTTAACATTGTGATAGAGTGAGAATTCAAGGAAGTCATGTTTTATTTAGTTAAAGTTTAGAATAGGAAAAAAAGGTTGATAGTTGTTGAAGTTGGGTGATGGGTATGTGGAGGTTCATAATATATTATTTAGGGAGGGTGGGAGGGAGGGAGATGCAAGAGGGAAGGGATGTGGGAACAGATGTATATGTATGACTGATTCGCTTTGTTATAAAGCAGAAACTAATAAAAAAAAATAATAGATTATTTATACTCATAAAATTTTATGATTTCTAAATCTTATAAAGATCTGATTTTTTTATAATAAAAAGCTAAAATTTAAAACATACACAGGGTTGTCATCTTACCTGTTCTCTTATTGAGAATCAGTAGTTTGGTCATTTTAGTTATTTTGGCCTGAAACTCAATTTAGATATTTTGTTAGTAGTTGAATGACCATATCCTATATCATCTAAACCAGGACCTGCTGGGAATGAATGGAGGCACTTTTAATGTGTTAGGACCGCAATCACGAAACAGGGCTGTTCAAAACAAACTGACTCAGGTGGTCTACCACTTGGTAGGTAGGAATTCTACTGAATATCTTTAAAAATTGAATACTCTGAAAGTCAACAAATAAATGAGTCAATGTAATAAGCAAGTAAACCTCAGGAGCAATGCCAGTTTTTCCGGTTTCAGCGTTTTCTGAGGTGCCTGAATCTGTGAATGAGGCAGTTCTTCATGAAGGGAGTGTGCTCTGCCTGCTTCTTTGGGAGAATGCCTTTCCAAATGTAGGCTTCCTGGCAGCAAGCTCTGCATGGCTTGGACATAGTGTGCATGGCTAACCCTCTGAGAGTTAAGGAGTTCCCTGGTGCCAGTTGGCTGTTGAAGATTACTTAGCTCCCTGCCAACTCACTGCTCCTATGGCAGTCATGAAAACCTTTTCCTTATTCATACATGCGACCAGCCAGCTGGCAAGGGAGTGATCACTAGGCTGTGAACGGGTTGCTGGTGATGAATGCCACATGTGCCTCAGGAGTCTCAGATGAAGGCTTGATATGGTAGGCACACAGTTTTCTCAACAGAATTATTTAGGTCTGATACCTAACGGTGAACATGGTTGGTATATTTATATAAAATATGAAACTTGACTAATTTATTTTTGTGGTAACAAACCATTTCACATTTTCAAAATTAATTCTATTTACTAAAATTGTTTCAGTTTTTTTTTTTTGGCCCAGCAATATGAATCTTAAATCCAAGTCAGCTTGAGAGTAACAATACAATGATGAAAAGTACTACTCAAAAAGTTCAAAAAAGTACAGAAAGGCACTGCTCAAAAAATACAAGTGTTTTATTGGACTTACTATGTTTTAATAAAACTTTTACACACAGTTAATTTTTGACCTTATATTCTGATAGATTTGAAGAGAAATAGTTGTCTCTCAATAAACACCCATCATTCAAATAATTTAAATCCATATCAACTGCTATAAAAATTATATTCCTTCTTCATCAAGAGCTCTAAAAATGTCAGGACACTTTTCTACAAGAATCCAACTTTGAGGAATTCAGTAATGAGAGAAATGGTCAAAAATATTATGTGTCACAGCTTTATTTATAACTGTGATTAACAATAATTTAAATAAATAATTGAGAAAATAATGAAACATTTTGATAAATTCAATACTTGAAATGTAGGCATTTTTTAAACAATATTTAAGGGTATTTAATGACTTTTAAAATATTCATGTAACTGATTTATTTTTGAAAGCCTCCTTTTCATCTAGCTATAGATATTCAGTACTGTAAATATATATAGAGAGAATAATATTGGAAGAAAATATTCCAAAATATTAATTGTTATCTGTATGTTTGGAGTTGATGGATAATGATTTCTATAGATTTTGTTTGTTTGTTTTATGAGTTTTCTGAAATGTTCATTAATTGCTGTTGTTACTAATTTAACTATTTTAAATTAGGTCTATATAAATTATATTTGTATATGTAATACATACATACATATGTGTGTGTGTATACATGTATACTTATGTATATATGGCAAGATTTATGCCCACTAACCCCAAAGCAGTTTGGACAAATTTACCTTATTTCCAGATTCTGTCACTTGAAGGTTGTCATGTTGAGGAAGGTCTAAACTCCATCAGTAATGTCAATCTTAAACCCATAGTAGTTACCACTAATTTATTTAATACTATTGGTTTTAGAAAATTTATATCATGTGCTTATAGTAAATAAATTTCTTCATGTTTCTTCTGTTACTAATAAAAATATCTTATGTTATAAAACATGTCTCAGCTAACTGAGTCAGAGTCAGATATTTCTATGTATCTGTAAAAAATGTCTCTAGATTATTAATATTGTCTATAAATAGTTCATTATTTTCATGTACATCCTGTTTTCCTGAACTCTGTGTATAACTGCCCAAGTATGGATAGACACATTTATATTTCATTTATGGAAGACACCAACTTTAAACTTGACCTTTGTGTATGAGTTTGAGATCTTTGAAGATCAAAATAATAGTGTAACTATCCCTTATGTGTTATATACATCTGTGCATACTATACAAAAGTATATAAAATAATATAGTGCAAGCTAAAAAATACATGTTAAATACTATCTATCCAAGTTTATGCTGTCTAACTTTTTAATAGGCTCAAACAAAATATTTTAGTTTATTTGTTTTATTTAATTTAGAGGGAATGCAATGTTAGCTTTTTAGGATGCTAAATCAAAATTGTGCTTTGATTGTATTTATTATTTTGTATACCTATATAACAAATGCTTCAAAGAAACGGCCCTTTTTATATAAGGGCCTAAGATTAATATTTTGGGAATGGTATTGAAGAGAGAGGAGGATGCCAGCAGCATCCTAAATGCTACTTAGTTAGCAACTTAGTTAACAATTTGAATAGCCTAGATCATTTTTCCACAAATTTTGATCTTTTTATCTCAGTTTTTTTACCTTTGCCTGCCGTGTCTTCTGTAACCTGAGCCAGTGAAATTCTATTGATACATTTAAGCTCATTTCAAAAGCCATCTCCTCCATCAAAACTTCTTTCATCCTTCGACCAAAAAAACCCCCCATAATTTCCCATGCTGATACAATCTCTTCATAGCTCTTCTAGGACACACTGCTATATACAGCATTGTGTGTGTATATATGTGTGTGTGTGTGTGTGCAAGTTTTCACGTATACTCAATTTCAGTTTGGAGAAAAAGTATGAACCTTGGGCTCAAATGTGTTTTGACTCACAGGTACATGAGTACCTATGAGTCAAGGTACATGTCCTCCTAGGTACCTATCCTTGGCCCCAAGACATCAGTTATTGCTGTCTGTATTGACACTAAAATAGACAATCCAGCAGTTAGTGTGAGATGAAGTAAGATGTTAAAAATGGTTTAACTTTACTGAAACATAGCAGCAGTTCAACTATGGCCAGTTTATTATTATTAATTATTAATATTTTTTGTATCCTCTAATGTGTCAATCACAATGTTTATATTAGGAGCTTAAAAACATTTAAAATTTTTAATTGATATATATTTTAATACATAAAGGCCTTTTTTTTGTTTTGTTTGCGGTACATGGGCCTCTCACTGTTGTGGTCTCTCCTGTTGCAGAGCACAGGCTCCGGACGCGCAGGCTCAGCGGCCATGGCTCACGGGCCCAGCCGCTCCGCGGCATGTGGGATCTTCCCGGACCGGGGCACGAACCCGTGTCCCCTGCATTGGCAGGCAGACTCTCAACCACAGCGCCACCATGGAAGCCCCATAAAGGCCTTTTTTATGTTGGGAGCTGATTTAGCGAGATTCCTTATTTTAAATAAATGTCAGTTTAGCAAATGATAAATGCATTATGTCTTAATTTGTTTAGCTTTCTCAATTTCTTATTAACTTTAACCTTTTAATTTGTATACACATTACATCAGGTAAATAACTACTTATAGCTACTCCACTATGCTTTGTGCTGTTTTTTAATAATCTATTATAAGCCTCCATTTTAATGAGGCAGCATTTAGGGAATTTCAGTATTAAACATTTGATATTTTATTAATAATATATTTGAGTAGGTTAAGAATAAAGGCTAGGGCTTCCCTGGTGGCGCAGTGGTTGAGAGTCCGCCTGCCGGTGCAGGGGACACGGGTTCGTACCCCGGTAAGGGAAGTTCCCACATGCCGTGGAGCGGCTGGGCCCGTGAGCCATGGCCGCTGAGCCTGCGCGTCCGGAGCCTGTGCTCCTCAACGGGAGAGGCCACAACAGTGAGAGGCCCAATTAGCTAAAAAAAAAAAAAAAAAAGAATAAAGGCTAATCATAATTGTTCTTTTGTAAAAAAAATAATTTGAAGCAACTACAGATCCTCAAAGAAATATTTACAATTCTTAAGGTCAAACACTGATTTTTGAGTTTCCTGTATTACTATTTATCCTGTGAAAATATAGACTTTGATTTTTTTTTATGGTGTCCATTTTCTAACGTGGTGCTCTTCGTGAAAACTCATTTGCTTGGTCGTGATGCAGTCTCAGAATTGTAGTGGCTGAGGGAGCAAGGCATTTTATATGATTTTTATGATACAACAGGCTTCCTTAAAAAAGAAGCAGAGAACACTATTTACAATAGCCAGGACATGGAAGCAACCTAAGTGTCCATCGACAGATGAATGGATAAAAAGATGTGGCACATATATACAATGGACTATTACTCAGCCATAAGAAGAAACAAAATTGAGTTATTTGTAGTGAGGTGGATGGACCTAGAGTCTGATACAGAGTGAAGTAAGTCAGAAAGAGAAAAACAAATACTGTATGCTAACACATATATATGGAATCTAAAAAAAAACAATGTTTCCGAAGAACCTAGGGGCAGGACAGGAATAAAGACGCAGACATAGAGAATGGACTTGAGGACACGGGGAGGGGGAAGGGTAAGGTGGGACAAAGTGAGAGAGTGGCATGGACATATATACACTACCAAATGTAAAATAGATAGCTAGTGGGAAGCAGCCACAAAACACAGGGAGATCAGCTTAGTGCTTTGTGACCACCTAGAGGGGTGGGATAGGGAAGGTGGGAGGGAGATGCAAGAGGGAGGAGATATGGGGATATATGTACATCTATAGCTGATTCACTTTGTTATAAAGCAGAACCTAACACAACACTGTAAAGCAATTATACTCCAATAAAGCTGTTTAAAAAAAAGGAAAAAAATATAGTAAAATGTCTTGTGAATTAAAATAAATAAATAAATAAAATTTAAAAAAAGAAGCAGAGGAAGGCACATTTTAGAAAATCTAGGTTTTAGATCTGTTTCCACTTAACATCCATTTTTATTTGTTAATTCTTTTATTTATCTTTATTTATCTTCCCAACTGCTGTTTATAAAACCTGTACTATGTGTCAGAGACTGGACTGAATAAACATTGGAGACATAGCAGTGAGTAAGGGATTATGATAAAACTTGTCCTATGTTCTGTTTTTAATCACTCTAATTATATTTTCAAGTACAAGGATGCTGTGCTCCATTTTACAAATGTATATCTATGGTTTGACTTCAAAATAACACATCCCATAAATGTTGGGCTCTATCATTATAGTAATCAGAAGACCCCACAACTGACTGATGAGATAACCAAGAGATTTAGGATTAAGCCTTTATCAAACTCTTTGAAATTTATAATTCATAAAAATTAATTGTGTAGGAAGTGCAAGACATCTCGCAATCTTTGAATTTCCTGAAGTATCACAATGTATATCCTTTACAATATATAGGAAGCTTGGAAAGTAAAGTATGTTCACTTTTATCCCCAGCCTTTTATGTTTTTTTTTGTGTGTGTGGTACGCGGGCCTCTCACTGTTGTGGCCTCTCCCGTTGCGGAGCACAGGCTCCGGACGCGCAGGCTCAGCGGCCATGGCTCACGGGCCTAGCCGCTCCACGGCATGTGAGATCTTCCCGGATCGGGGCACGAACCCATGTCCCCTGGATCGGCAGGCGGACTCTCAACCACTGCACCACCAGGGAAGCCCGCCTTTTATCTTTTACTCAGGAATAAAACCCTCCATAAAACAAACCCCACAGTAAGTGCTGTGTCTACCACCATGTTTCATTAGACTGTGCAATAAGGTAAGCGTCAAAATGTTGGAAAATAAACAAAGCTGACTTTTATTTCTATTATCCTTCAATATGGATAAAATAAACATGTTTTCTGTGGAAAGAAAAATAAAGCATTCTTTGTCAGAGTCAAATGAGATGATCCTTACCTAAAAATATCGTGGATTTTTCTTTGAGCTTCAAACAGTCTCTTAATGCACTAGGTAGTCAATAAGATAAATTTCATGAATTGTTCAAGCATAATGAGAAGCCAATATATTTGAAACCAGTCGTTAACTGGTAGCAAAGTTAAGCAACATTTAGCCTAATTAATTAACCAAGTAAACCATCCAGTTTTTCCCACATAGCTGTCTTCTCTTAAATATTTGTAACACATTGCATCTTTTAAAAAATACACAGCTATGTACTGTGAATTATAAATTAAATACTTTGCCTATGCTCTGTTCAACTTGACTGCCTTTATTCTGGTTTTATCCTTGTAAAATATGTAATATTTTTATGTACTGATTGTTCTCCTCTATAGCCAATTGATTACTGAACACATATATTCTAATGTCAGACACTGTTTGCAGAAACCTTATAGTGAAAACCATGTAGTTTAAATGCATGTTAACCTGATGTCTATATTTGAAAAAACTAATTTTCCACCATTACTGATTGCATATCAGTTCAGCCTTGAAATTCTCTTCCTTTAATGATCTTCATACTTAAAAGGCAGATTTAGTATCATTTCAGCTTTTCCTACTTTGGTGATGCGTTCTTCAGTTAAGCAATTTCCTCATTGCATTTGTTACAAGGAACCAAGGATGCAAGTCTGCATTCCCCTGTACATTAAATGAGGGAAAACAATGCTGCGATAGTCACCTCAGCCATCACACATTCAGTTTAAACATACAGTAATAGACTCATACTCCAGGAAGGCTTGCTGTGTTTGTTTGCAAACTAGTATGCCGTACGTACAACTCTGTGGTTTTATTGACGTATCCCTTTCCATTCCTGTGGTTTTTAATTGAAACCCCCACTGCTTTGCCCAGCTTCAGGAACGCAGAATATCGGAGTTTTACATTTACTTTCCAACTCAGACAAGAGGAACACAGAGGCTCCAGTCTGTGTAGCAAACTCCTATACATTTTAGTGTTTCCTTTGGTCTTTAATGAAACAATGAGCCTTTGCATATAAATTGGGAATTAGTGGCTGAATGAAATCTGAATTTAGGAGAAATTTGTTTTAACTTCTCAACATATACAATTATTATTACCTGTAGAATTGGGACTGGATCTGTGTCCTCAACAGACTTTTAGAAACCTTTCCTATTTGTAACACTCTCTAGTAAATGCTGAGAGTCAAACATGAAGGAAACAATTTTTTCTCTTAACATGAGTTGCTAACGCTGTGACAATTATTACCTGACCTCAAGGAGCCATGTTACTTAAAACCATGTAATTTAAAGAGATATTAACCTGATGTCTATATTTGAAAAAAACTAATATTTTACTAGATTGCTGAATATTCACAAAAATAAACTCAAAACGGATTAAAGATCTAAACGTAAGAGTGAACACTATAAAACTCTTAGAGGAAAACATAGGAAGAACACTCTTTGAAATAAATCACAGCAATATCTTTTTTGACCCACTTCCTAGAATAATGAAAATTAAAAAAAAACTAAACAAGTGGGACCTAATGAAACTCAAAAGCTTTTGCACAGCAAAGGAAACTATAAACAGGACAAAAAGACAACCTTCAGAATGGGAGAAAATATTTGCAAACATATCAACAGACAAAGGATTAATCTCCAAAATATATAAGCAGCTCATGCAGCTCAATATTAAAAAAACAAACAACCCAATCAAAAAATGGGCAGAAGACCTAAATAGACATATCTCCAAAGAAGACATACAGATGGCCAAGAGGCACATAAAAAGCTGTTCAGCATCACTAATTATTAGAGAAATGCAAATCAAAACTGCAATGAGGTATCACTTCACACTGGTTAGAATGGACATCATCAGAAAATCTATAAACAGCAAATGCTGTAGAGGATGTGGAGAAAAGCAAACCCTCTTGCCCTGTGCTGGGAATGTAAATTGATACAACCACTATGGAGAACAGTATGGAGTTTCCTTAAAAAACTAAAAATAGAATCACCGTATGACCCCACAATCACACTACTGGGCATATACCCACAGGAAACCATAATTGAAAAAGACACATACACCCCAATGTTCATTGCAACACTATTTACAATAGCCAGGTCATGGAAGCAACCTAAATGCCCATCAACAGATGAATGGATAAAGAAGATGTGGTACATATATATACAATGGAATATTACTCCGCAATAAAAATGAACGAAATTGGGTTATTTGTAAAAAAAAAAAAAAAAAAAAAAAAAAAAAAAAAAAAAAAAAAAAGAAGGCATCGGTGGATTCACAATTCACAGCCAAGCAGAAGCTTAAGAAGTGCTCTATTTTCTATTAGACAAAAAAATGTGGTTAACTTTATTCTTGAAAAAAAAAAAAAAAAAAAAAAAAAAATGAACGAAATTGGGTTATTTGTAGAGACGTGGATGGACCTAGAGACTGTCATACAGAGTGAAGTGAGTCAGAAAGAGAAAAACACATATTGTATATTAACGCATATATGTGGAATCTAGAAAAATGGTGCAGATGAACCGGTTTGCAGGGTAGAAATAGACAGAGAAGTAGAGAACAAACGTATGGACACCAAATGGGGGAAAGCGGAGGAGTGGTGGTGGTGGTGGAATGAATTGGGAGATTGGGATTGACGTATATACACTAATATATATAAAATAGATAACTAATAAGAACATGCTGTATAAAAAATTAAATTATATTAAAAATAAAAAACAAGATCTAGCCACAAGTCTCATAACTACTCTAAGTCGAAAGCAGCAAGAGAGTAAATGATATTGGGAGATATCTACAACTACCATAGTATGAAATGGAAATATCTGTGATTTCTATACTCAGTATTATGTAATAACCTGTAAGGGAAAAGAATCTGAAAAAATATATATATGTATAACTGAATCACTGTGCTGTACACCTGAAACCTACATGATATTGTAAATCAACTATACTTAAATGAAATTTTTTTTAAAAAAGAAAAAAAATAGATTGTGATTTGTTGGCTGATATTTCCTTGGTTCCTGCTTGTGGAGTGAGTGCAGAGGAGATGTTTATCTCCTCAGTATTTCCAGCTTTGCTTAAGAAGAGAACATGTAGGATTTTCTTATGCATAAATGTAGTTTCATATGGATGAAAACTAAGTGGAGGATTTTTACATGGAGCTGAAAATTTCAGATTCCTTCAGTGCAGAGATTCAAGTATAAAATAATACTTGTATGATAGAAAAAACATAGAGGGAATTTCAACATTCTTGTTACTTATTAATTAGAATAGTTAACCATTTAGAACCATTACCAAGTTGCAAGACATAAATTCATGTTGTATGCATCAGAATATAATAGGTGACTCTGAAGGTTTTAGAATATTTTGTGATTGAATCCATGAACTACAAATTAGAGAATGCTGTGTCTTTTTGTAATTTGAATTAGTCTTCTTATAGACTTTCTATAGACTATTATCTCATTTAGAATATAGGAAAATGACTGAGATACTTAATATAGTAAATATAGTACATATGTTAATTCTATTATGAAATCTCATCGAATAGCTACGGCAATAAAATAGTAAATCAAAGCCATCATACTGAAATCATGCATAAGCTACTTTTTTTCCCAATAGAGAAAAGTGTTTGCTGTTAATACAGCATATTTAGAATTATAAACTTGGAACTTTGGAAGCCTACACTCCTGGGACTTTCTGAGTAATGAGTGATCATAAATAATTTTTAAAATGCATGAAAAGATTTACTCATGTCATCATCTGGCATTTATCTCTTTTTTATAAACAAGGGAAACATCCCTCCAGGTATATGGAGACCTAAGGAGTATGGTCATAATATAGCAAAGGCCTTGAAATAGGCAGAATGAGATATCTACTTCTAACTACTGAAGACATCTCATGGTGAAGCAGGCAGGCTCTGGGGAAAGGTGGCTTATTTTGTAGGATACCTCAGCTGGTAATAAAATGCTTTCTAGATGTGAATACACAACAACTAATGGGGAGCATAAGATCCATTAAAAATTAGACTCACCCTTAATAACTGCCTACTGAATACATTGAAATATGTAATATTATATTGAGTAGCCCTTGCATGAAAGACATGAAAAAGGCAACTGCATGTTCATCGGAGTATCTGAAATCTATGTTTATATGTATATATATATAGACATATACATACACACACACACATTATGTATATATGTCTATGTATGTGTGTATATATATGTGTGTATATGTATACATGTATATACACCTTGGTGTGAGTGCAAAGAAGGATATTTGAAAATTAGTTATATTTTGCGTTTTTGTCTCACTTTGCTGTGTGTTTGGAGTGAAAACTAAAAAAAGAAAAAAAAAAGGTGTTAGCATTTAGCATGTGCCAGGTACACCTTTCTATGCTAGTTGTTATTTTACCCAGTATTGGTAACATCATGCTACCTATGGTTCAGTTTATAAGAATTCTCTGAGTTGGAGTATGGATACAGTGCCTCAGATATTAATAAAAATATTAATTTGCTTCTACATTTCTTATTCTTTGTTATATAGGAAGAAACAAAACATAGTATTTAAGAATCTAGGCTTTGAAATTAGCATTTTGCGGTTGAAATCTGGCTCTACTAATTATGCAGGTGAGCTACTTAACCTAATGTGGAAGATTAAAGATGGTTGCAAGTTCTCTCCACCTCCCCTTGAACCTGAGGAGTAACTTCTTTGACCAATAGAGCACAGCAGGAGTGACTCAGTGCCAATTTCTAGATCCAGGTCTTAAGAATCTGGCAGCTTATACTTCCTTTTCCTGGAATCCTCTCTCTGTGAGCTCTGAGTTACCATTAAGATGTCAGACTATTATATGAGCCCACCACACTGGAAAGGCCAGGTGAAGGTGCTCTGGTTGATAATTCCAAATGAGCCCAGCCTTCTAGCCACTCTTCCCACTGTGCCAGATAAGCGAGTGAAACCACTGTGGACCCTCTAGACCAGCCCATATTTCAACTGAATACAGCCAGTGACTTCTATCAATGTTATGAGAAACAAGAGAATTATTTGATCTAGACTTGCCTGAATTCTTAACTCAAAAAATCATAAGATGTAATAAACTAGCTGTTGTTACAAGCAAGGAATTTTGGGGGCGTTATAGTAGTGTCTATATTGTTGAGGTTTTTTTTTTTGAGACACAAATGAGATCATATGTGTAAAGCACTTAAAAATGTCTGATATGTAATAAGCCCTCAACTATTAGCTATCTTAATATGTAATTTTTTCTATACATCTCATTCAGAGACTGAGTGAGGGAGGAATGGGTGTGATCTAATACAGTTAGAAATTCCTGGATCTTCCACTAATCCTAATGCCATGTTTTAGTGTCCTGATCTCAGTCCTGTGTCAGACTGCATTGATTTCCCCCAAACAGACTTAATGTAGTTTGGATTTCCCCAGAAACAGAGGCTGAGTTAAGATGTAAATGCATAGAATTTATCTGAGAAGTGAAATAAACACCGGTAAGGGAATTGGGAAATGAAGGAGAGAAGGAGAGGCAATAAAGGGTCCATTATCAAGCCACTTTGCACAGGTAACTAGAACTTCATTCCAATAGGAAACTCTGGGCCTTGGTGCAAAACATATGCTTCCAAGTGATCTCACTCAAGGGGTAAGCAAGGTAGCCGGGTCATTAATATACCAACTCTAATAATTGAGGGCTGCTGGGATGGGGAGGATTAAATCCCAAACCTTGTCACTTGATCTGCCAGGTAGGCAGCAAAGTGGTCTCTGTTGGAAAAAAAGAGAAATCTCAGGAAATGAAATGCTGGTGCTGTCGGTTGGTTGGTAGTCTCTGAGGGGTAAGAACTAGGAGTTACATGGGGGCACAGCAGCATCTGCTACAGTCAGTGAGACGAGAGCTGCCTGGCTATTCACGTGACTCCCTCTGTGAGATTTCCCATTCAGTGTAGGACAGATCATTTCTATTCATTTATGTATTGGAATGTCTATTCATTAAAATTGTTCAAGACAAGGATCTTACTCTGGAAAATTAAATCTCTGTCTCCCGTATTTTTAGTGATATCTAATGAGACTTGTAATTATTCTGGGCTTCAATTCCTTGAGAGGGTTACAAGTCCCAAGATTTTGTTAACAAATCCCAAAGTGCTGGCACTTCAGAAAATCCCCAAAGCCTGGAGAAACCACTCAGAGTGCTGATGGCACTGCCATCCTCTGACATCCAAAGTAATTTACTTTTAAAGGTGGCATTGTGTGAAATCATTGATTTAACTGTCCACTGCAAAGGGACTTGTCTTTTTTCTTTGGAAGTGTTTCCTTTAAAAGGAGTTGGCTTCCTCAGTGATAAGCAGGAAATCTCTCACATGTCAGAACCTGGGTTATTAAATTACACTTGAACAATTTTAGTCTCCTCTTTGTAAAAAAGGTGGGGGGGAGGGGCAAAAGTATTGCATACATTTACATTTTAAATTGTGTAATCATGTTATTATCTGAAACTAATACCATGCAGTTAAATTTTAGATAAAGTGTCCTGTACTGCATACAAAATGTTCATTTGTTGAAGGCCATTAAGTTAATTTCCTGGCAACAAGATTAAATGCAAGGCATTTACATAATCATTAGTCGTGAGGTGTAGAAAAGATAATTAAATATTCCACCACATTAATTTATATTTAATTAACTGTGTTTTAGCGATCCTTCTGTCTGAATATTAATATTGTGTAAATAAACAATTAGAATGCATACTGATTTTATTAAAGCTTTATTCTTAAAATTAAGTAAAAGATGCTGTTATTAATTTAATTGTATCTAATTTTAAATCCTAATCATGTTAATAAAGTTTGAAAAGGTTATCATTGGCCTCAGTGATGACAGCTTCACATTTTATATTTCCAACTGCAATGTACCTTATAGATTTAAAAATATATTTATTTAGGTTATGCCAGTAGTTATTTGCTTTCATGATACTCTACGCTATGGTTCTTTTAAATCAGAAGTGACACTGTACTTTAAAAATGAAAGTTAATTATTATTTTACAGTAAACCTCATTTAGCCATGGCCATATTCACTTGCAATATGTGATATTTCTTGAAGACAACTGTATTATATAAAAGGAAGCAACAATTAAGCAATCCCAAATAAGATCAAATTGGTAGAAGCTAACGCTAAGGTTTATAGTCAATGAAGAGTCTACTAGGAGATAAAATTTCTGAGGTTTTTAGAGATTTTTTTTTCCCCTGTAGTATTAGGGAAATTCTTGCAAAGATAATCAGAGAGTGGTAGGAGTGAGAACCTAAGTGTTTTCTAGTCTAGGATGCCAGACATTTGTGGAGGGCATAAATTGCAGCAAAGCGAAATCCTGACAATACCTGCACTGTGTCATTAAGAGTTCTTGCTTTTATTTGCCTGGACAATTTGGAAGCCAGTAAATAAATAGTCTAGGTTTTCATTAAGCATCCTCAATAAGACAAGCAACAAAATATAATGTGGAAAAAAAAAGTTTTTTTTTTCTGAATCATGAGAATGTGTTCTTAACTAAAATAAAAAGTTACATTAAAATATCACTAAGCAACAGTCACATTATCCTATCAGGAGAAGTTATTGAATATTTCATATTAAATTTTAATATCCCAAGCAAAAATGTTTGTGTTTTCAATATGAAATATTTATCTGGGCAAACAACTAAATACCAATTTTAACTGTCTAAATGGAGTTTTCAGGGAGAGGGATGCATTTCAATAGTGCATATTTCCTAATGGAAACATTCGTTTCTAGAATTATAGAAGCGGGAATAATAAGGTTGCTTTTGTTTCTTTCAAAGCTGTTGGGACTTTTATATTTGACATGGTTAGTGTTCCCCTGGGCTGACCAAAATATATTCTCTCCTGGTTTGTGACAATAACTGTTCTAACGGTTGGAAATCATTCTGCTTGTGTGGTAAACTCATGCTTCCCTACTTTTCAACCCAAAGTAGTCAAACATCATGTACAAGGGATGCTACAGTGCTCACTTTCACAGGCTAAGTTCTGAAACACCTAATACAGCCCACATCTCATAAATCCCAATGGTGATTTTCCAGCCACTACTTTCAAATTTTGTTTTTGCTCCCTCCTCCACCCCTGTTCATGTTAGAATCACATTGCTGTCCTCCCTTATGTAGCTTTAGTATTGTTAGAGGTGTTTGGATTGCTAGCTTATCCAGGTAAACATGACGTTTGCTCATTCATTCAAGAAATGTTTTTGAATACCAACTTTTCTAGTTTCAGACACTACCAAGATAAATTAGACAGGATTCTTAGCTTTAGCAGCCATATGTCGATTCTGGTGGAGGAGATATATAATAAGTGGGTATACAAATAAATACATATTTATGGACTCACCTTCTCAGTTACTAAGAAGAGTCCCCAACCTTGAGGGCTGGATAAAAATGTTTAGGCTGATAATATGTTGAGCAGAAATTTCTGAGGATACATTTCTCTTTGTAAGAGCCAGTTTGCTTTTTCTAAGCCTCCACTTCATTGAAGGATAAAACCTATACTGCTAAAGCAAAACTGTGAACCAGAAATTACAGGAAATGTCATTTGATTCTGAGTCTTGGAACATTTTATTGTTAAGTTTAGTGAATCATTGTCCACAGCTCTTGGGGCAGGTGTTCCCGTATTTTCTTGGCAATGCTCTGAATCCCCTCATGGGATGCACAAATCATGAAATATAAATAATTCAAAAACAAGTCTCAGTAAACTCTTCCCCTTTCTTCTGTTTGGCATGTTAATTTCCTTTTTGAAGTTTTTTCTGTTTGATAGCAGGATGCAGTTTTGCTTGTTTCATTGCCGAAGACAGACTGGGAGAACTCAGTGAATGCCATATATACTGCAAAGATTGGAATTTCCAAATTAAAAAATAAAATTTGGAAAACTGTATCCAGTGTAGACAAGTTCTTCAACCTTTTTCATCTTTTAAAAATTATATTTTTTGATAAGATCTAAATTCAGCTTCTTTGCAAATAAAATTATATTTCTTCTAGGAAAATAATATCTCAAAACTCTCAGATAGGTAATTACCATAATTGTATTATACCTCTTTTATTTACATAGTCTTATATATTTACATTATTAATCTACATATACACGTTTATTGTATTTTTATTTTATTTTTCTATTCATAAAATGTTTAAAATTAAAAAGTGGAGGAGTTCTGTAAACATTAAAAGCCAGAGAGAAAACAAAAAAATCTCAAACTGCAAATTTCTATGGAGCTAATAGCAGAAAACTTCCTAGCAGAATGTAGATCTTAGAACAATTCTGCAGTTTTGATAAGCATAAGAAATACAACTTTTTATTTAATCACTAATTTAGGTAATTTACCTACGAGCTACCAATGGTTGTATTATATTCTAAAGCTTCTAGAAACCTGATAATCTAACCTTTTCCTTAAAGATCTTTACAATTTGTTACAATTTGTACGAGTATGATTGGCACTGACAAATGAGAGAACGATGTCAAAATACCTTTCATAGCTTTGCAACTTTCTAAACCTGCTTTGTGGCAGTATTTTGATTACTTTTATTATCCTGACTCTCTGACAGTGAACTGAAACATGAGTAAGTAATTTCACCTTTGTGCCTTAGTTTCCATAGTGATAAAATGAGTAAATTGAGCTATTTTAACAGTTTTATATCTGGTAAACTAATTTGTTTGATTTTCCCCACTTTGGTTTGATTATCACATTAAGATATTGATGCTGTATTCATGTGTAAGTGCATATTTAGGTGTGTGCATATGTTGCCATCATAATAGTGGAACAATTTTTGAATATTTTCAGGATTATAGATAACTGAGTTCATTGTTTTGTCATTAAAAGTTCTACCAAAACGTCTCTAACACAGTTGGGAAGTGGATGATGTTGCTGAGGTTATGCTTTTCCCATACATAATTAGGAGGAAAATAAAGGGAGAGGGCAATTTTCCAAATGACTTCAATTTGAATAGGGAATAGATGTCTGAAGAAATGGCTGTCCCATCCACATGGAACATCCTAATTTAAACAATATCTGGCACTCATTTCAATCTGCTCTCCATTCGATTTGCTTGTCCTCAAATGATTTCAAATAAGTAAGGAAATCAAGGAAATAGAAAACATAATTAATTTTAAATTGGAAGGCATGTGTATGGAAGGCATCATCTAAGACTAGGATTGAACAATGAATGGGCATTCGAGTCTGTGACAATTCTGTACGCCTTGCGTATAGTGCAAACTCCTTAGACTAGTGTGCCTCTTAGACCCCTTTGAAAGCTCCTTGGTAATGATATTTTTTCTCAGTTTTTACATGGTTTAGGATGACTATTTCCAGAAAGGAAACCTCAGATAAGACCATATCTTAATGTTATTATTCAACTACTTTCTGATACTACAGTGAGATTATCCTCTAAGAAGATTATTCTCTGTCCCAGTTTTTCTGTGCCAAGTTATCTATGGAGATGATGGTTACATTAGACAGAGATGTGGAAAGACAAATAAACATGAACAACAATGAAAAACCTACCTGCTAGATGACCATTGAGCCACAAAAAAGAAGAGGGATTTCCTGATAGGTGGTTTAAGGATTCTGAAAATTTGCTATTTTAAAAAATGTATGTAGATTCCATATCCCAGCATGGCTATTAATGAGGATAAGATAAATTTCATAAACTTTGCTTCCCCTGGGATGTCCATGCAGCATGTACTCTAAGGGCAAGTTTCTTCTATTAGGAAGACGCTAATTTGGATGAAGCTAAACTTTAACGTAATTTTCCACAGAGATCTGAGGAAACTAATTGAGGGCAAAATGTATTGAAAATATTGAGTGATTATATATTTAGAGTAACACATTCACTCAAGTATAAGTACAATAAAAATAAAACGGAACAAATGACAGAATGGAGAATAGTGCCTAGCGAGTCTCCTGGCTCCCAGTATGCTCACAAAATGTTTCATGGGCATTTTTTTTTTTTTGTAAATAGCAAGAAAACTGGCATTTACATCTCCCAACACAACAGAAATCTTTACTTTGTGTCCTGACTTAAAAGAAGATGTTTCTGATATATTTTATTTCTGATTTTAATCTTGGGCTGTTTAGTGTTCATTTGCTGTGGTAAGGAGACGACAGGGTAGTGGGATGTGGTGGCACAGTATAATTAATCTTCTTTGTTCCTTGAAAGCAGAGGTTACTTGAAAATTGATGTATACATAAGTTTTAATAGATGGAGGTAGTAATGGAAATAGATCTAAAATAACTGCTTTAAAAAAAAAAGCATGGTAACAATTGTGTCAATTTAGTATTCGACTGCACTGCTCTCTTCCATACTGTCTCCCTTTGAATATATTTTAACTGCATGTTTTCTATGGCTGGTAAGTTTGAAGCACATTCTCACTTAGCTCTGAGTAATTCAGAAAAGGAAGTTGCTTAGCATGGATAATGGAGAGGCATTTAGGATGGCAAAAAGGCCTTGGCTTGGATCCAAGTGGAATCAATCGTCATCTGAAGCTATGTAGTCTTCACCTTCATGCTATGGCTCAAGTTAGTTGATTCACATCCTTTTTCCCCCCTTGCTCCTTTCTCCTTCTTCCCACTTCCCTTTTTTCTTCCTTCCTCCCTCCCCTCATCCCTCCTTCCTTCTTTTCTTCATCTCTCCCTCCTTTACTTTCTCTATGAATCTTTCTCTTTTTCCTCCTTTTAAAAACTTACTTTCATCTGTGACACTCCATTCTGTCACTGAGCATTTGGTGCAAAAGTAGCTCAATTGGCCAAGGCCAGCTGGCAGGCAGGGCTGAATGGCTTTCAGGAAGGAGAGACAGTCATTCCAGTGCAGAAAATCCAGGCAGATGCAGGGGAGACGTTGTACTCCATTTTCATTGTTTTCTTGTACTTCCACAAAGGTCTCCACATATGAAATGTGGTGATAGAAATGATAGGAGGGTAGGTAGAGCCGGAGCCCAAAGGAAATCACATGCCAGTTTTCTATTTTCTCTTGAAAAAATTATGAAACCATTGTAGACATTTGCAGTTTAAAATACTTATAACAGAATATGTGTAATTCCAAAAAGTTAGTTCCAACTCAACCCTGATGTTATGTCATTGTGTGTGCTAGACTCCAGATGGTAACTGAAAGCTGGTGCACTACCACACAATAATAATGATAAACAGTACCAGTATTAATTATTACCACACTACCTTTTATAGATGCATGCTCATGTGTATAATGAAGATGTTAACAATATCTTCCATGGAGTGATGGTGTGAAGGATTTGCCCAGCATCTCACAGATTCTGTCAGAGGTAGTGTCTAAATCTAAGGCTGTCTTTATCCAGCTATTCAGCCCTTAATTGGGTAGCTGCACTCTCTTTCTCTAGCAGATAGTAAAATGTAATTGTCCTGCACCATTACTCAATTACACAATTTAATTTTTTTCCCTAAAATATTTTATCATCTCACTTTCATACATTCTTCGTTTTTTAACACGTGAATCCTGGAGCCGATGAACTGATAGTAAGCCACAAGAATGCTACAACTGTGGCCTGAGTTAATCACAGCCATTGGGCTGGAATTTGTTTGGTTACATAAACACGAAGTTTTTACTTGCTTCTCTTCTGAAAATCATTGATTTTGTACTAGGCAGTTAAGATATTCAAATAAATCTCAGATTATCTGATGCCTGAGAAAAATTTTTTCCCTCCAAGGGACATTCAGAATATATTGACTGTTTGGGTTCTGTGTTTAAAAAAGTGAATTACCTTCTTGTTTTTTCAATAGTTATCACCTTCTTTCATCTCTGTGTTTGCATTTCTGTGTGTTTCCTAAAGCAAGTTAACAAGCAAACAAAAAAAATTTTACTTGTGTATAGTAATTACAGATTGTGATTGATAAAAATAAATGCTGCCTTTAGGTTCAGCCTATTCTCTTCTTGCAGGTGAAATTAGGTACAGGGTTTAAGTGCAAAAAAGTTTTGCACATTAATTTAAAAGAATACATTTACCATACTGAGTATGTGTTAGACTTTTCACTAGCAGCTTCTAACAGTAAGAAAGACATTCTTATTCCCAGTTCAATCATCCAATCTTTTCTTACATTTAGCAACAAGTATTTTACGAATGTAACTTAACTCTATAAGAATTTTCAGAAAAGTGTAACCAAGCCTAGGCTTACCTCTCTACTTTCCTTACAATCTACTTAAAATGAGTCTACACTCATTGTGGACTTTTCCTTACCTAGTTGTGCCTCAGCTTCCTGTTATCTGTGCCCTAAGCATTCATTTTTGCTCTGAAACTGCCCTCATTAATGTCACTGATTACCTCCTCTTGGTATAGTTTAGTGAATAAATTTCAGACTTTATCTCAGCTGACCTCCCTGTGGTCTTTGACATTGATTTTTCTCAGTGACTTATAAAATTTTCTGATCTACGCTTCTTTAACACACCATTCTGTTCTCTTGTGACTATGTATTTTGAGACTTATCCATAAGTGTCAAAAGGTGGAGATTCCTCTTCCACCTACTCACCTAGTAGGAAATCTCCATCTTTTTCCCCATGTCATGCTTCTCTTCTCCCTTTACATATTCTTTGCAGGAGTCAATTCCATCTAGTCAAGCTGCCTGTTGATAGTGAAACACAACAAAAATGCTTTAACTCATATTTCCAAAGCAGACTTCTCTTCTGCAATCCAACTCCGTGTTATTTGTGTCAGCCTACTTGCAATCTTAACCAGAGTAGCCATGGTTACCTCTAACTCAAACTTGCAAATGTATGTGTGTATGTATGTATAAATGTGTTTGTATCTCTTAACAAAAGTGGATCTTCCCAGATGAGTTTATGGCATCTTTCAGGAAACAAAAACAGCAGTGATAAATTTTTCCTTTATCCTTAATGTCATGAGTACTAAGAACTGTCAGTGTATTCTTCTAATTTTTTTTTTTGGATCCAATAATAGCTATAGATTTGAGGGTTTTTTTAAGTTTTAATGATTTCATTTCTGGATCAAGAATTGTATCTAACTCGTCTCTTATCTTTGGTGATGTTACTTTCAAATTCACCTCCACATAACTAAAAAAAATTTTTTAAATTGACATTTCATATTGTAACACAGATTTAAACCATTCAGCAGTAATCCCATGCTGATGAGATAGACTCCTAGTTTTATTGTATGCTACACAGGCTCTTCATGATCAGACACTTGAATGAGTCTCTTATCACACTTTTATCATGTTCTAGATTCAAGAAAAGTGAATGATTTGCAGATCTTTGGATGTACTGGTTTTTCCCCTTTGCTCATCTGTGTCTGTTCTCATAACAGACAGAAAGGAGAAGCATTTATCAATTGTCTCCCAGCTTCCATTGGTCAGGTATGGCCCACGTGCATTACTTATGGTCCTTTTGAGTGGCTCATGTGAGAGTGCCATGCAGATTTATGGCAGCAACACACCTGAAGGAGTCAGAGAAGGTGCTGGGGTTGTTGATAAACAAAGGGCAGGAATAAAAATTTTGTAGCGGAGGCCTGAGCAAGGTGCTCTCCAGTTTTACCTGGGATAGGCTTGTCACCCAGCAGGGGCTGGAAAAAGAGAGCATATAAAGTTTTATACAAGAGGTGTTCAATGCACCCATACTCACATTTCAAGACTCAACTCACTATAATTATCTTTCTTGTGTCTTGTCCTCATGCTCTCATGTGCTACCACCACACATCCCTGATATACTTCTATGACTGATGCCATACTGTAGCCATAAACTTAATTTTCTATTTCCTATACTATGATCTGCTTGAGTGAAATGAGGTCTTTTCACTTCTACTGATATCTCTAGTGCATGTTGATAATTTGGTAATAGATCAGATCTATTGATTTTATTTAACTGATGCCAAATATTCTATCATATGGATATGTTATATAATATTTATCCATTTCCAGTTAATATACATTTCAACTATTTCTATGTTTCATTGTTTCAAAGAATGCTACAGTGAACACACAATAATTATTTTCTAAGCCCTAGTTTTCTTTTTCCGTACGTAAGCATATGGAAATTAAGAATACTTTTAAAATTACTGGGACTTGTATTTCTTTTGAAAAAATTGTGAAACAAATGCATTTTCTAGCTGTTAACAGAATATAAATTCTCCTATTTAGAGAAGCCTTTTCAGTACTTATGGTTAGCTAGACGTTTTCTAGATCTTATTCTAGCTCTGTTTATTTACATGTTAACTTGCTACCCTTCCATCTTACTGTATATAACTTTTAAGTTACTGGTCACATTGGTCTATTTATAATTTTAATCTGCTTAAATATTTCTTGGTCCTTTGCCCATTTTGAAAAGGACTGTAGCCAAAACCATCATAATAAAACATATCCCTCTTTGTTCAAAGACCAGCTTATGTCTCTGCATAAATTTTCTTTCTTCTCTTTCACAGATAATTAATAGAAATACTGGGAAATACTTAACTTTACTTCAACCTATTTGAAGTTTATTACCCTTGTGACTCATACATCACAACCACCAGAAATGGATAAATTGTAAAACTGACCAGAGTAAATCTTCCCTTCAAGGACTACGACTCCCAAATCTCCTAACAGTATGTTTTCAGACTGCCCTCTCTAATAACTGTTGCCCACAGAGCAAAAAGCTTTTATATATTACAAACGCTGCCCTGTTTTTCTTAGAGGCTAGATTCTCTCAATTCTGACATGCCTCAGGTTGCTGCACTCTGATAGACTCATTCAGTGCTCTCACTTCATGCCATTAATATGAAATGTTCTGTTTTGACATTCAGTCATTTCAGAAAATGGGCATTTGCTTCACGGGATAAAAATCTGTATCTCTAGAGATCTGCATTAAAAAAATAATAAGTCAGGATGTACTAGAGTACTGCTTATTTAGCAAACTTCCTAATTTCAGTGTGTTGTTGAGTAGACTTTCTAATGGTAAGAATAGATACCGTTCTCATTTTTCTTATGCTCCATTCCTAGTTCGGTTTCTTCTCATCTCCCACTTGTGCTGTTGCACATATTTTTCTGGACAATGTCTTGCTTCTAACAATCTCTTTACATTTTTCTTTTCTTTCCTACATCCGAAGCTAACCCTTGACATCTTCCTCCTTTGCTGCAACAGGGACGGTGGTGCTCAGCGAACGTTCCATTTGCTGCCCCACATTTGAAATGCAAAATTGTAAATACAGCTATGTGATCAGAAATTTAAACGTTATATACACTAAGAAGGAAGCGGGGCAAGTTAACATGTATATAAACAGACCTATGTTGCATGTAGGTAGGTCCTCATGACTAGTTCTGGCTAATGGGCTACCCAGGAAAGTAACAGAGGGTACTTCAATGGAAGCACGGAAGAGGCCAGTTCCTTACCCTACATTTGTCCCTTTTCTTTCTCTCTCTCTCTCTCTTTTTTTTTTCCTGTGTATTGTTCCAAATATTTAAAAAATTTTTATTTTATATTGGAGTATAGTTGATTTAGAATGTTGTGTTAGTTTCAGGCGTGCAGCAAAGTGATTCAGTTATACATATACATATATCCCTTTTCAGATTATTTTTCCATTTAGGTTATTACAGAATATTGAGTAGAGTTCCCTGTGCTATACAGTAGGTCCTTGTTGATTATCTGTTTTATATATAGTAGTGTGTATCTGTTAATACCAAACTCCTAATGTATCCCCACACACACACTTTTCCCCTTTGGTAACCATAAGTTTGTTTCCTAAGTCTGTGAGTCTGTTTCTGTTTTGTAAATAGGTTCATTTGTATCTTTTTTTTTTTTAGATTCTACATATAAGCGATATTATATGATATTTGTCTTTATCTGTCTGGCTTACTTCACTTAGTATGATAATCTCTAGGTCCATCCATGTTGCTGCAAATGGCATTATTTTATTCTTTTTATGGCTGAGTAATATTCCATTATATATATGTATCACATCTTTATCCATTCCTCTGCCAGTGGATATCTAGGTTGCTTCCATGTCTTGGCTATTGTAAATAGTGCTGCATTGAACTGTGTATCTTTTCAAATTATGGTTTTCTCCAGCTATATGCTCAGGAGTGGGATTGCTGGGTCATATGGTAGCTCTATTTTTAGTATTTTAAACCTCCATACTGTTCTCCATAGCGGCTGTACCAGTTTATATTCCCACAGTGTAGGAGGGTTCCCTTCTCTCCACCCCCTCTCCAGCATTTTTTGTTTGTAGACTTTCTGATGATGGCCATACTGACCGGTGTGAGGTGATACCTCATTGTAGTTTTGATTTGCATTTCTCTGATAATTAGCAATTTTGAGTATCTTTCCATGTGCTTTTTGGCCATCTGTATATCTTCTTTAGAGAAGTGTCTTTTTAGGTCTTCTGCCCATTTTTTAATTGGGCTGTTTGTTTTTTTGATATTGAGCTGCATGAGCTGTAGATATATTTTGGAGATTAATCCCTTGTCAGTAGCATCATTTGCAAATATTTTCTCCCATTATGTGGGTTATCTTTTTGTTTTGTTTATGGTTTCCTTTGCTGTGCAAAAGCTTTTGAGTTTATTTAGGTGCCATTTGTTTATTTTTGTTTTTATTTTCATTACTCTAAGAGGTGGATTCAAAAAGATATTGCTGCGATTTATGTCAAAGAGTGTTCTGTGTTTTCCTCTAAGAGTTTTATAGTACCCGGTCTTACATTTAGGTCTTTAATACATTTTGAGTTTATTTTTGTGTGTGGTGTTAGAGAATGTTCTAATATCATTCTTTTACATGTAGCTGTCCAGTTTTCCCAGAACCATTGTAGACACAAAAATTCTCAACAAAATAGTAGCAAACCAAATCCAAAAATACATTAAAAGAATCATACACCATGATCAAGTGGGATTTATCCCAGGGATGCAAGGATTTTTCAGTATCAAAAATCTTTGTGATATACCACATTAACAAATTGAAGAATAAAAAGCATATCATCCTTTCAATAGATGCAGAAAAAGCTTTTGGCAAAATTCAACACCCATTTATGACAAAAACTCTCCAGAAAGTGGACATAGAGGGAACCTACCTCAACATAATAAAGCCATATATGACAGACCCACAGCCAACATCATCTGTCCCTTTTCTAGATGATACCTAGATGGGGAGCTTGGTTCCCTGAATGACCTTGCCCAGTACACAACAGCACATAATAAAGTAGAAATAAATTTTTAAAAACCATCTGCTTTGTTAAGTGCCTCACATATAGGGAATACACTAGCCTATGTTGGCTAATGAGCAATCACAGCTCTCTAGAGTCTTTTGGTAAGAGATTGAAATGTTGTTTAACTTGTCTCTCAAAGTCTTTCAAAATCAAACTCCACTTTACTGATTTCATAGAACTCCAGATAATCGCTACTCTAGATAATTTAATCTATTCAAACTCTTCTATATTTTACTATATCTAATATTATTATTATTTTGTTTTATTTTTACTGTGTTATTCTTTTGATCACAGTCTTTCAATGATTCACTATTGTTTCTACAATAAACTTCTTTATAGGGCTTAATAAATCCTTTATATTCTGGCTTTCTTCAGCCTCATCTTTTGCCAGTCTTCTCTTTATGTTTTTTTTTTTCCAGGCTGGAACAACTGACACAGTTTACCACCTTTATTTTGCAAACTCCTTATCTGTAGGTCTCCACCAAACAGGTAGTTACTCATGGAAGATTGTTCTTATCTCCAGGTTGAGACCCTTCCCATATACTCATAGGGGATGCTGGACTTCTTCCTCAGTAGCTCTCATTACACTGTATTTTCATTGCCTAGTTGCTTCTTTACACACCCCACTAAGCTGTAAGCACTGACTCAGTCTGTCTCATTCCTGTGTGTTCTTACTGGCAATCACAAGCTCTGACACACAAAGGGAACACAGCAGGGTGTTGAATCAAAATATGTTCCCCATGATGTGGAAGTCTGTTCCTCTTTCTCTAAATACTTTCTCATCCCAGTACATATCCCATTGCTTCCATGAAGCCTTCTGTATGATTATATCCCACACGGTTCTGTCATTTTGAGGTGTTCTCATAGAGTACATCCCCCATTTTACCAGCACCCATTTTTAGCATCCTTTTCTTCCTCTTGTTTTATTGCCTAAGTATTTTTTTTTCCAAGTATAGTCTTTGAAAACAGGGACTATTTTGAGTAAATTATTTATGGTATTCAGCAGAAGCTTTACCTTGAGCCAGGCACTATGTTTGGATAAGTATGAATAATGAAAAGGTCTGATCTCAGGGCGTTCAGAACCTAAAAGACAGGACAAAATGTAAACAGATAAATAGATGACAATAGTTTTATTTTTATATTTGCCTGAGCAACTATCTGTGTGCCAAGAGAATATAACTGCTGAAAATGCTTTAATATATGAAAAGGCATAGAAAATGTCTTTCCAGCAATAAAGTGAAATTATGGAAAATATAATTATCCACATTGATTGTCAGTCCTAGTTGAGTGTGGTAAAACTCCAAAGAATAATTATGATGTTCACAATTCCTCACTTCTGTTTCCATAATTTATAAGAAAGAAAGGAAGGAAGTCCCATTACTTCTTACTCATCTCCTTTTCTTTAATTATTTCTCCTCTACTGTACTATTCTTACTTTTCTTCCTTCCTAATTTGCCATTTCAAACCTGTGCAGATTCTACTCTTTCTCTCTCTCTCTCTCTCTCTCTCTCTCTCACACACACACACACACACACACACACACACACACAGTCTGATTAGCTCGCTAAAGTATTTACCTAGTTAAATTCTTCTCTGTTATTTTTGTACATCTCACATGATCTTAGTCCAATCAAAATTATATGGACATCAAAAATAGTGACATTCTTACTATTTTAACTTGTTATCCAAGATTGTGCTGAATTTTTCAGTAGATGAATTTGTGATATTTTAGATCATTTAATTTTCAGGGATATGTTGATTCTAAGCAGACAGAGATAAATATCTACTATTTAATCAACACTGGGATAGTTACAAGAGAAAGATGTAAAGTAAGGGCCTCACTGAACTAATGAGGAAAGAGAGGTGGCAGCTAAGCCAACAGAAAAGTAAAAAGCCCAATTTATTTGACATAGTCTCTATTTAAAGAAAACCTAATTTTATGTTATGAATATTCACCCTCCCATCATATTCTGAACATGTGAAGTTGCTCATAGTTTTAGTTATTTATTCCTCACTTTGTGCTAAAAAGGATTTAGGATAGCTTATGAGGATATTTAAAATATATCAAAGCAACATAGTTAGAAATAGGTATGAAAGTAGAAAAATAACAAGACTAGCAACCTAAAGTCAAACCAGAAATAGAACAAAATATAATACAAGTACCATTTAGTGAAAGTTTTACACATTTACTATTGTTTCTAAGATTTTAAGCAACCCATGTTGAAGGAATTTGGTAGGTTATTACACTGACAATATTTAGGCTATAAAAAAATGAACTGTTCAGGAAGAGATGGTCAAAAGAGGTGGGATATTCTCTTGAGAGGTCTCAGGAAATGCATTGCCAGCCATGTTCTTAACCAACTTGAGATAACAACCATGGTGAGTTCCTTAAAGCAGTTCTTTGTAACATTCTTCTGTAAAAGCTGATGGTATCATATTAAATTAGATTTCAGTGTAAGGCACTGTTTTGCCACTCTGTAAGAGTGGGTAGGGATGGAGGAGCAATAAGATACAGTCAAATATGTAACTTTATACTGATTTGGCTGAATTATTTGTACAGATTATAAAATATTGAGTTCCATAACTTGGTATCATGTTCTTCATTTAATCCTCAGTAAAATTATTTCAAAGTTACTGCTACCCATTGTCTATGTAAAAATTTGGCTAAGATTTCTTGGCCAAAGAAATCAAGACCCACCTGATCTAACAGATATTCCAATTACTAAGTCTGGAAAGAAGAGGTAACTACCTAAAAGACTCTCACACCTACCTTGCCTCTGGTTGTGGAAAATATATACAAAGGCTACCAACACCTAGTAATGACTTTTAACAATCCAACAAATAGAAACAGGAGAACAAATGTGTCTGAGGGTAATAATATGAATAGAACTACAAAGAAAGGTGATTTATACTTAGGAGCACAAATGTAAAATAATACACCTTTTTTTCAAAAATTTCACAGGTAAGAAAAATGCCCTTTCAGGGTTTTTTTGGGGGGGAGGTGATTATTGCCATATTTTTATTTATATTAATATCCAGATGTTGTGAAAGCTGGAGATTTTGGCAGGGAATCACCAAATTTAGAAATGTGGGAACTGAGTTTTACTTCTAGCCTTGCAGTTAGTTCACTTAATTATGTTGTGTCTATCTCCATGATACACCATGTAATGATCATTCCAGGGTTTCTCCTCACTCCAAAAATTTTATGACTGTATTGTCAAGTTGATCAAGTTATTGGTGTTACAAAAGATTCCCACCTGATTACTATGTCCTATTGTGCATAGTCAAACTAAAGAATTAAAGTACAGTATAAAGAATACTTTTAAAAAGAATTAACCTTGTTACTAAGTTGCCTATTGATAGTCCACAGTTAATAAGTATGAAGGGGCAGAGACATTCTCTTTTATGTGACAGTCAGCGTTCTGTGCTGAAACAAGGCTCGCCATTCTTTGTGTAGTCTCTGCCTGAAAAGTAACCCCTTCTCTAGTGGTTCTCTGTCCTGAAGGATGATTTGAAAGGTGTAGCTTAGTGAGGAATGGGAGCCCCAAAACAGTGATTGTGGTGTCTGTTTCCTAATGCTCATTTGGCCACTCACTCATTTCATGACATTAAACAATTTCCTCTTGCTTCTGTGAAAACCAGGTCCTCTATGGAAAATCACAGATTGAACTGAATATTTGTTTCATGATGTGATAAACTGTGTGTTATTAGCTATAAAGCTCATTATAGGAAAAGTGCTTGGAGAACACACTCATTTAATTAGACATTTATTTTGCCTCGGGCATGTTAATAATCATGTCATCCAAACTTAGCAGTAACCATTGGATAAAGTAGAAATGCAGCCATTTTATAAATTAGACAATGAGAAACGTATTTAATATCTCCAAGCATCAAAGTTATGTAACTAGTGAGTGGGTGAGCCAAGACTTCAACTTAGGTATCATGTTCTAAGCTCCCTACACTTACCTTAAGATATGTTGCCATTCGCTGACATTTTTTTCTATCATAATCCAAAGCTCTTTACTTCTAAAGCACCAGAATATCCTCATATTTCATCACGTTTCTAATTGTAGATATTTGTTTGCTTAGAAAAGGAAGTTAACTATTAAAATTCTAATGATAAAGAAATGATAGTTATTAGATTGGGAACTATGTCACTCTAAATTGTGTTTGATAATCTGATAATAGATAATGAATTATAATCTCACTTGGAAAGAATTCAGTGCAACTCCTCATTTAATGAAATGGCTATTTCTCTGTGTGAATTTCATTACAACACCAGAATCAAGGACTTGAGAATTTATTTTTCCTCCTATTATTCAAGAAATATTACAAAAATACAGTTTCAGTATCATTAGGGTGGTCCTCAATGGTGAAAAACTGAAACCATTTCCACTAAGATCAGGAACAAGACAAGATTGCCCACTCTCACCACTCTTATTCAACATAGTTTTGGAAGTTTTAGCCACAGCAATCAGAGAAGAAAAAGAAATAAAAGGAATCCAAATCGGAAAAGAAGAAGTAAATCTGTCACTGTTTGCAGGTGACATGATACTATACATAGAGAATCCCAAAGATGCTACCAGAAAACTACTAGAGCTAATCAATGAATTTGGTAAAGTAGCAGGGTACAAAATTAATGCACAGAAATCTCTGGCATTCCTATACACTAATGATGAAAAATCTGAAAATGAAATTAAGAAAACACTCCTATTTACCACTGCAACAAAAAGAATAAAATATCTAGGAATAAACCTACCTAAGGAGACAAAAGACCTGTATGCAGAAAATTATAAGACACTGATGAAAGAAATTAAAGGTGATACAAATAGATGGAGAGATATACCATGTTCTTTGGTTGGAAGAATCAACATTGTGAAAATGACTGTACTACCCAAAGCAATGTACAGATTCAATGCAATCCTGATCAAACTACCACTGGCATTTTTCACAGCACTAGAACAAAAAATTTCACAATTTGTATGGAAACACAAAAGACCCCAAATAGCCAAAGCAATCTTGAGAATGAAAAATGGAGCCGGAGGAATCAGGCTCCCTGACTTCAGACTATACTAGAAAGCTACAGTAATCAAGACAGTATGGTACTGGCACAAAAACAGAAATATAGATCAATGGAACAGGATAGAAAGCCCAGAGATAAACCCACGCCCATATGGTCACCTTATCTTTGATAAAGGAGGCAAGCATATACAGTGGAGAAAAGATAGCCTCTTCGATAAGTGGTGCTGGGAAAACTGGACAGGTACATGTAAAAGTATGAGATTAGAGCACTCCCTAACACCATACACAACAATAAGCTCAAAATGGATTAAAGATCTAAATGTAAGGCCAGAAACTATCAAATTCTTGGAGGAAAATGTAGGCAGAACACTCTATGACATAAATCACAGCAAGATCCTTTTTGACCCACCTCCTAGAGAAATGGAAATAAAAACAAAAATAAACAAATGGGACCTAATGAAACTTAAAAGCTTTTGCACAGCAAAGGAAACCATAAACAAGACCAGAAGACAACCCTCAGAATGGGAGAAAATATTTGCAAATGAAGCAACTGACAAAGGATTAATCTCCAAAATTTACAAGCAGCTCATGCAGCTCAATAACAAAAAATCAAACAACCCAATCCAAAAATGGGCAGAAGACCTAAATAGACATTTCTCCAAAGGATATGCAGATTGCCAACAAACACATGAAAGAATGCTCAACATCATTAATCATTAGAGAAATGCAAATCAAAACTACAATGAGATATCATCTCACACCAGTCAGAATGGCCATCATCAAAAAATCTAGAAACAATAAATGCTGGAGAGGGTGTGGAGAAAAGGGAACACTCTTGCACTGCTGGTGGGAATGTAAATTGATACAGCCACTATGGAGAACAGTATGGAGGTTCCTTAAAAAACTACAAATAGAACTACCATATGACCCAGCCATCCCACTACTGGGCATATACCCTGAGAAAACCATAATTCAAAAAGAGTCATGTACGAAAATGTTCATTGCAGCTCTACTTACAATAGCCAGGAGATGGAAGCAACCTAAGTGTCCATCATTGGATGAATGGATAAAGAAGATGTGACACATATATACAATGGAATATTACTCTGCCATAAAAAGAAATGAAATTTAGTTATTTGTAGTGAGGTGGATGGACCTCGAGTCTGTCATACAGAGTGAAGTAAGTCGGAAAGAGAAAAACAAATACCGTATGCTAACACATATATATGGAATCTAAAAAAAAAAAAAAAAAAGGTCATGAAGAACCTAGGGGTAAGACAGGAATAAAGACACAGACCTACTAGAGAATGGACTTGAGGATATGGGGAGGGGGAAGGGTGAGCTGTGATAAAGTGAGAGAGTGGCATGGACATATATACACTACCAAACGTAAAGTAGCTAGCTAGTGGGAAGCAGCCTCATGGCACAAGGAGATCAGCTTGGTGCTTTGTGACCACCTAGAGGGGTGGGATAGGGAGGGAGGGAGATGCAAGAGGGAAGAGATATGGGAACATATGTATATGTATAGCTGATTCACTTTGTTATAAAGCAGAAACACACCATTGTAAAGCAATTATACTCCAATAAAGATGTAAAAAAAAAATAAGGTTAGAGGTTTGAAGGTTAAAGTCCTTGTTGGATTAATTTATTTTCCATATCTTTGAAGTAGAACTATTTGCTTCAGGGCAGAGGAGAAATGGCGTCCACACATGCAGAGTCTTGATAATTACTGGCATATTTAAACATCTATGTTTAGATGCAAAAACTTTCCTGAAATATTCATGCAAGCATGGCACCATTCACTTCTCATGACTAATCTGCTTGAGAGCCAAGATAGGCAAGTCAGCCCTAATGTACCAACTTGCACTAAGTCCCTTTTCTATCATATTTTACTTACTTTTGGGCTTGTCAAGTATTTATTACAGCATGGGAGTATTGCAACAGGTCTACATTTCACTCTCCATAATGAGAAATCCCTAAGGGAAATCTTCATTGTCTTTTATGGCTGGAGAGCAATTCATCTTCCACTTTTGCAAAGTATCATTATAAAGTCCTAAATGCAGTGAAATTTTTAAAAAAAGAAAAGAAATATAGTCCAAGATACTAAATATAAAAAGCATATCTATAAAGAAACATCAAAAGGCCTGAATGTTTTATTCAGGGACGGCTGTGTCAACTTACTACATACTGTCTACACAAACATCCTCACAAGAACCTGGTTAAACATGGTTTATTGCTGTCGGAACACAGCCAGACCAGAGTGAGATCACATCTCTGAAAAAATAACAATCTTCATTTCTTCAGCAGATGTTTACTGAGCTTCTGCTGTGACCAAGCACCCTGTAATGGTTGGTGAGAATTACAGAGATGTTTTTGAACTGGATTCTCCTTTTATAAAACTTACAGCCAAGAAGGACCGATCTACCATTTTAAGGTAGAAAGTGATGCATGCATGACTCAGGTGAGGCACTAGAGAGAGAAGTGCTGTCTATATTTAGGAGAGGGCTTGGGAAAAAGTTAATGAAAGAGACAATACAACATATTTTTTAAAAGACCCAATAGAGAAGGAAGCTCACATAATTCCCTTATCAAGTAATATAATTTTAAAATGAACTGGCAGGAAGATAGATGTGCATTTAAGCAAGATGTGCACTGGACTTTTAGGTCATTGTAAGAGCAACATGATTCCAAATCACTGTGTGCAATTTGGTTGTGTGATTTGATCCAAACTTTGTTGATTATGATGATAATAATAACCTGCCTTGAAGAGTGCAGTTAGCTGATAGCTTCTGGGATCCACTGCAGCACTCTAGCCCAGGCCACACCCATCCCAGCAGCTCCCAGCCTGTAATGGCACATAGTAAGGTACTAAAGCATGGTCATTTCTGCTCAGTGCAGGACTGCTCTTGAGCTATCCTTGTGCCAGGGTTCCCTGAGGGGCTGACGAAACATTCTCAGAGCTGCACCACCCTCTGAGTCTCTTCCCATCTTTTCCCCTTCCCCCATTCCTTTCATGTTGTAGTCTGAAAGCTCTCCTAGCCCATTCCAGCTCCTTCTCTCTTTTATCTTACAGGGGCATCAACTCCCCTCCCCCCAAATTTCTTGGCATCTGCTTTCTGGAATATCCAAACTGACTATAGTTGTTACATATGTAGCCTTCAAAAACATGTATTAAATAGTGGGGATTATTCTCAATCACAGTTTATTGATTAAAACACAGAAGAAAAGGAAGGTTAGTTGTTTTGCCTATTTTCACAAAGCTGGCAATGGTGAAAGTGGGATTTAATTTCCTTTCTGAATAGAGTATCTATGTCCTTAAAAATAATTTAGTGTTCAGAAGGAAGCTATTGTGGTTCATTTTGTAGTGAAATATCATTTTGAACTGCCGTAATCACTTTGGACATACTTCTTTTATTTATTTATTTTTTGGTAAACTTAGATTTGCACATGTTCGGTTCAAAAGGGCTTGTTTTAGAAATATATTTTTGTGCTCGATTTGGATTTTTTTCAACAGAAGCGTCAGCATATATCTTACTGGCAGAACTGCCGTTATCTTCATTCCATATGCTCTAGTTTCACCTGCATCCTGATCCCCAGGTTAAAAGAAAAGCACATGGGTGTGATATAGCATAGGCTGTTGTTGCTCTGATGATTTCCATTGTTAAATATAGTTCTTGCTTTTCCTTGGAAGGTTCTTCAATCAGAGTGGTACACTGATTCCTTAGCTTGATATTGAAGGCCTTATTTCCCACAATGCTCAACTCTATGTCTAACCTGTGTGACTACAACAACAGACTTTTGGTTATTCTTCAAAACATTTTCTACCGTTAAGCTTTTTCACAGAGTCTTTTGGCTTGAATATACTATTTCCTGTCTCTCAAAATTTTTTCATTAACAGCCCTTTCTCCTTCTAATTTTAAACTAGGTGAATAGGGCATGGAGGGTAGTGGAAGAAAGCCCTACACATGCCTCAAGCTTCTGTTAGATATACTTTATACCAGAAGCCTTCAACGACTCATTGATACTGCTGTGGTGTCCCTACTATTAGCTCCATAGCCCAGAAAGAGAGACCCTTAAGGGCAAAGGTGTGTCTGTTATAGCACCTCTCACATGGTATAAAGGCATTCAATAATTTTTATTGTAAAATAAATATCAAATGATTTTTATTGTAAAAATGTCTATTTGCATCTCAACTTTGAGTTACCGGAAAATTCGAATTTGGTCATTTCATCTTTGAATCTCCCTCCTCCAGCAGAGTCTTTCACATGGTGGCTGCTCAATAAATTCAATTCAATTTAATTAGGAAAAGTAATATATATGCTAAATGTTATTATCAGTTGTAGACAGTGAAGTATAGTGGGAAGAAAATATTACATTGAAATTTCAGTATTATCTATATCCATGAATTAAAATAGCCACAAAACTATTAAGCATTATTGCCATTTTGTGTTAAAGAATTTCATTTTGTTAAAGATTCCTATTCTTCTATGTGAAAAGTGCCGTAAACTAAACCTTGTCATGAATTGCCGTTCTTCTTCTGTCATTAGATATTAATAGTTACCCAAAGGTTTTTATAGCCATACCATTAATTGGAATTGAGCAGGGGAAATCACCCAGAATAGCATTAATCTCTTGGACCTCTTTTAGTATCTCTACCCTTAGGGGTAAATGAATTCCATGGAGTAGTCATTTGCAACTGGTCAAATTCACCAAGAATTGTAAATTCTCTGGATGACATCTCTAGAGTAAACTTTTTTCTAAATAATACCTGTGTAGCCCAGCAACAAGCTAGACATATTTGTGTGACATTTCCACCTTCATGTATACATAGCATGCCCAGTCTTTGAAAAAGTGTTTGGTAAAATACAAATTTATTTGAAAAAAAATTAAAATGTCACTCATCACTAGTTTTAAAAGAGAAATATTTATAATAGCTGGAAGTCATACTTAGGATTATAACATTTGGGGGTGTAGTGTGTTTGTAGGCAGATGTGAAATCAACATACAGTGGTTGAAGACAAAGAATGTTTCTCCTCTAGGCATTTCTACAAAAGAAGAAAAAAAAACCAACAACAACACTATATAGTCTCAATGTCTCCAGGCAGTTAACATAAGATGAAGATTTAAAAAGAACATGAGAGAGAACAACGTTTCATGATTCAGTGATGTTTCTTGGGGGACTCAGGCTGCAGAAACAGAATATGAACTTCATTTGAGGCTTGCTATGTCTGACCATGACTTCTCTTTTGCCTCTGCACATTAACTTGTAGCAAGTTGCGCCATAAACGCAATGACTTACAAGAAGCAAAGTGACACATTCTTTTTATAAAAGAAAGAAACTCTGTAAAGCTAGAACTGGGAATATAAAACCAAAGTACTCAGCAGATAAACTACAAGTCATTTATCACTACTCTAGGATTTTGTACAAGGAGAGGCTCCAGAGCTCATAAATGTGGCTAGACAATTCCAGTGATCTATGGGGCCTGACCAACACCTTTCTGAACTCTGAGGATCATAAGTTAGAAGACCAACCAGAGTGGAAGCTCTAGGTCTGACCTTAGAAAAAAAAGCAGACGTAAAACAAAATTAAAACTGCAGCGGTCATGGTGGTAAAATATTGTTCATCAGAGGTTTGTAGAATTAAATGAGACTGTCATTGGAGTGGAAAGATTCAAGTTTAAGTGCTTTTCATATTTGAAGCGGCATGAAGTTGACGTCCTTGAGTCCTTTTGAATTCTCTTTGATTTTATTTAATGACATTCCAGGCTTCCATAATCTTCCCTCTGTGTAATCATTAGGATTGGAAAGGATTGAGGACCAGGACACCCCAAATCCAGCAAATGCCAAATTAAATATTGACAGTAGGTAGAAATAAACAATCCCAAACTGACTAGCTTGGAGGAGGACTTTGATTCATTTTTTAAGGCCATAGGTCACGACAAAGAATATTCATTAGGCGTTTCTCAGAATACATGAGTTGTAGTTTATCTTCCTTGCCCTGCAATTCCATGCATCTAGAAAGAAAGGGCCAGTGGGCTTTATAAGTCATCTGCTCAAAAAAACTATTTACTTCACTGATGGGGATATTGAGGCCCAGAGAGCATAAGTGAATTATATGCTGAAAGTTGGAGTAGACTTAAGCCAGGAATAGATGCCAGGTGTCCACACGTCACTATCAGAAAGAACTATCCAAGTTTATTTGTTAGTTTTACTCTTCTTATTTTCCCGAAGAGAAGTTGATATGAATTCTAGGATTCCTGGCTATTTCACAGAATATGATCTTTTTTTTTTCACTTATCTTTTTTGAATGAATGAAGAAATCCCTTAGCTTTTAAAATATTACTGATGCCATAGAGGAAATGTATTAGTGCTAGGCACTGGGTAGATAGAGATGTATATGTCAAGAATATTAACCAAAAAATGGACTTTATTCCAATGCCACCTATTAATGGGTTTAATTTCTTCCATTTCTAATAGCTCATTAGCTGCTGTATGGATTCAGTGGGATGTCTTGAAGTTATCAGCTTCCTGCCGATGGCCAAAATGGTCTCAGGAGCATCAGTGGATGTCTAAATGAAGGTTGACATGTGTTTATATACAAAAGCTGACACAGTTTCGGAGGAAAGGGTTTTGGTACTGATTTGCCTCTTATAAACTATGTGATTTTGGGTACATTACATCTTCTCTCTGAACCTTGGTTTTGTCAGACAATGTTCTCCAGGTACTTTCACGTCAAAAGAACAGTTGATACCTCCCTGAATTTATCATTAACAGTTGACTGAATGATAAGAATTATAACTAAAGATGTTGAGCAGATGACATTTATAAGTTTAATTATTTTCATTGTGAAAATAATTATAGTTGCAGGTCCTTGAAATACAAGAACATTTCACTGAGTAATTGCTTATTATATCGTGGTGTTAATGGGCACCAGGACCAGGGCTTTTCCTTTTATTGGCCACACAGGCGATGTTTCTCTGTTATTCCCTTGCATTGGTATATTGAAGGACGTGGGACAGTGTTATTACTACAATAAGAGCATATTATGTACACTATGAAGTGATCCCTAGACTGAAAATACAGACAGCTGAATTCTGAGTTCCAGTGTTTATGAGAGCTTGAGTAAATTACTCGAAATCACTGGACCCCAGTTCCCACAGTAGTAAATGAGGTTCTTGTGCCAGATTACTTCATGGCTAGAGAACTTTAGTTTACTTCCATCACTAGGGTATTCCTTACCCTGGCCAGCCAGGTAGGCTGTGAAGTGGGAGTAAAATGTGAGTTTCCTTTCCTTATGACTTGTATTTTAACACCCTCTGGTATACTGTGTGGAGGGTATTGTGAGAGTTCACCCCAGTACAGGACACTATCGTCTGTTTGTGAGGCCAGTTAGGGTGGAATTACATGCCATGTATTACCTTTCTTGAAAGATCATGCTAACTGCTAGACTTTTTCTAGGTGCCAGGTGTCTTGGCATAATGATGAGAGTGGTTGCTCCTCTATAATGTGTTGGGGGAGGGGTTAGGATGTGGGAGGAGTCTAGGGTGAATACTTAGGTTCTGTCTTGAGATTCATCATATATATCATTTATTAGGCATCTACTGTCTTCTGAACACTCTGTCTTTGAAAATAAGATACCTATTAAACAGTACTATTTAATGTATACTATTGTCTTTGAAAATATATATACTGTCATCTTTGAAAATAATATACCTATTAAACAGTAATGGGATATTAGTTCAGTTATATCAGTGAGAAAACTGATATAATATAAAATATAATATAAAATATGATATAAAAGTAGTTAAGAGAAAATAAGTAGCTGATGTTCAAAGAAGTTTTTTAATTTGCATAAGATCATTTCTGAACAAATCAACAACTCTAGAATTTGAACCTGCCTCTTACTGTTTCAAAGCCTATCTTTGAATATACAGAGGACAATATGCCCTAATAACATTAAAATCAGTAAAGTCTATTTCAGATAGTATCTTGTGAAACACCTTAATTTTACCAATGAAGTCACTCACTTCCAAAGAAAGAGAAAGGTTTATTTTTCCCAAGGCCAGCAAACATCAGCCCTACAAATAGACAATCAGAATTCCTAGCTACCAAACTAATACTCTTCTCACTAGAGATTTTTTTTCTCAGCATTATATTACAGTTTTCCTTTTTTCCCCAGTATGGAGGGTGCTTATTCTATGAGTTTGCAGATGATGACATCAAGAGAAATAGCGGGGAGTGTTTACATTGATTGAGAACCTATTTTGTGTGTTTTCGGATGAGTCAATTCTGCCTTTTAATCCTTGCCAAATCATGATGTGGCAGAGGCAGACAGGGATGCTGAGGTCAGAGGTTACTTGACTTCCCAAGAGTGAGAGCAGAGCCAGGATTCAGATTCCATATTGGTTTGACTAAAAGGCTGTCTAGATAAAACACTTTGGAAAGTTTAAGTTTAAATTTTTAGTTAAATTTGAAATGTTAAACAGTTGAACTAGAGGATATATTATGTCACTCATTATTTGTTACATTTTATAATGCCTGTCAAGTTCTTTCATTCTCATTTTCCTCCCAGAAGGCAAGAATAATTTCTTTGAACTAATACTGCTACAGTTTTGTTGTGAGTCATTCTGGGTGTGTAAATTCTGCTTGTTTGAATAGTTTTTAAGCTGCTGCAATCTGTACTGATGATTCTGTCCTGTCATACCTCTAAAACCCTGAGAATAGCAGGAAATGCAATTCCTTTAACTTTCTCTAATGCCTAAATAAGAAATGACCATTCACAGAATTGTGAAATTTAATTGTTGCTTGAAAATTAATGATATGAGCTTCTTGATGTCACCATAAGGATATATTTATAGTATCTTTATTGTTTTGGTTTTAATATAATGCAGTACATACTTGGAAATGAGTTTAATGGATTCAGGCAGAGAAGCTTAAATTATTCTTATTCAGACTAGAACCAAACAAGGGAGGAAGGGGGTTTAGATAGATTAAATAGATGATAAACTGTTAGAAAGAGTTCTACTAACTTTTTTTTTGAGGGGGAGTTGAAATTTTATTTTAATATTTTAATTTTTATCGGAGTATAGTTGATTTACAATGTGCTAGTTTCAGTTGTGTTAGCACAGTGAATCAGTTATACATATACATATACAGTCTTTTTTTAGATTCTGTTCCCATATAGGCTATTACAGAGTATTGAATAGAGTTTCTTGTGCTGTACAGCAGGTTCTTATTAGTTATCTATTTTATGTGTAGTAGTGTGTATGTGTCAATCCCAGTCTTCCAATTTATCCCTCCCTCACCTTATCCTCTGGTAACCATAAGTTTGTTTTCTATATCCAGAGTTCTACTAACTCTTAGCAAGGATTTAGGCAGTCAACTATAACCTACCAGGCAGAGAGAGAAAAGTTGCTTCCCTAACTTAGAGAAGGAAATAGATGGATGTAATTCAGTATCTTGGATAGGTTTTTGAAAGGCAAAACAAACAAGAAACACAGCAGGAAAGAGAAGCTCTACTGAAGGTTTTCATATTCAGATCTCACTCTGAATGCTCAATCTGTTGATTCCCTTAGGACCAGTGTTTTTCTTGAGCAAGCTATAGGCATTTGGCTCTTTGGGGATTGTGTGGCATTTTTTCATGTGAATAGATGTTCTTAAGAAAAACACGCTCTAAACTCAGTTGTTCTTTTTGCTCTGGTTATAGTAAAGCTGCATATCATAAAGACTATGTGTAAATATTTTACAATAAAAATTATATAACTTGTTTTGCTTAATATTTAAAGAATTCAGAATAATGTGGTTTAATGAAAAAGCAACGTATAGAGGAGGTAACCTAGAGCGGAGGGGTCAGCAAACTACATTTCCCAGGCCAAATTGGACTGCCTGGAAGTAAAGAATACTTCTAACATTTTTTAGAGTTAAAAAAATAATATATGTATATGACCTACAAAACCTAAAATATTTATTTTTTGACCCTTTGCAGAAAAAAGCTCCCTAACTCTTGATTTAGAATAATGTTTTAAAAAAATATTTAAACTTTACAGCTTACCTCATTTCTATTCTTATTAAAATTTTGTATCCATGAATTATTTTACTCAAGATCACCTTTTGGTGTAAGTAAATTATTACTAGCCCATTTTACAGATGAAGAAATTGAAGTTAAGTTACTAAGTCCTTGATTACTTAGCCTTTTAATGTTGTGGATAATATGAACCTCTAAACTGCATCTACTACTAAAGTATAAAGGCATTTATAATCAATAATTATGTATAGCAATATTTAGCCTGTATGTGAATAAGATGCCATCAAGATGAATACACCTTCCATTTATATCATATAATACAATTTGCTCAAATAACATGTAGATAAAACTTTGATTTGACAGAATCTGTGTAGTAACACCTACACAGATATTTTATTTTAGACATGAGCCGATTATAAACTAAGCATATACTATTATTGTTAAAAAAATTTCTAGCATAAAGAGATTCATAGTCCCTTGGAAATCTGTATTGGGGGTGATCTGGTCCTGCCATAGCTCCAAACCATGTAAGTCACTGTAAATTCAAGGGGCATTCAATAACACACACCTGTATAGTGAATGTGTTGGAATTCATTCACATAAGGGAAAGTTAATACAAAACAAGCTAAGGGAAAGTTAATATGAAACAAACTTACTTAGTATGGAAACAAGAATGTATTCAGGAGATATGAAATTTAGTAAAAGAAAGACTAAACTCACTGTATTCTCTGGAACAGTAATTGCAGTTATTCAAAAACATGTGATGAATTCTGAAAACTGATGAATACTGAAACACTCCCTAAGTGACACACACCAAGCAAGTAACAGACACTTTGTCTTCATTATAATATAACCAATAATGTGGAGGATGGTTTAGGAAGCCTTGTCAGCAAATTTGTAAGTTACACAAAGCTGGGAGAGGAATGTTTCATTCACTGGTAGCGAGTTGTTCTAGTCTATGCCAGTGTATTTTAATCTTTTGTACATTTTGCCTGGAAACATTGTAATATATGTTTCAGTCAGCCAGGAACCATGAAGTTTCAAAATACCAGTTGCAACAACAGCTGTTTTAGACATTTTGCCTGACAGGGTTGTTATCTCAGGTGACGCTTCTAAATGTCCAGATTAATGAAAGCACAGTCTCAGTTTACTTAGCACCAGTCATTAAATTTATAATTCAATAAATTTTATAAAATGATAATTTATATAAAGCATGTACACAAATGCCCACACTTTGCCAGTAAGCATGTGGAGTCAAACGGGGTCACTAAGAACCGAACACAGTAGTACAGATGATAAACTTTGGTCAGTTTAAGGGGTCGGGTATCACCTGGCACATGGGGGCAGATCAAAAAGGCAGAGACTAATATGGCTATAAATCTCAACATTGATCATTTGATCCTTCTATTTTAAGTTCTAGATGAAAACAACCTAAAATACTACTTTTTGGCTATTTCAAAAATGCCCTGAACTTTTTCATGTAGCTCTTGCCATTCTGATGGTTAAAACGGGAAGAGAACACCCATGTGGTTAAAAGAATTTATTGTTGTCAACTACAGTAAAGCTTGCTTAGGTCACATACTACTAACATTCTCTTTATTCTGATGCTCTTTAATCCTTTTTACAAGGGTCACTGTGGGTCCAAGAACTCCTTGAACAGGAGATGTCTCTGACCTAGACTTATTGTATGAGCCCTATTGGAGATGTGGCAGTTGTCCACTGTGTTTCCTGGAACAGTGGAAAAAAAATTAAAAAGAGAGAGAGAGAGAGAAAAAGATTCGGTAAAGGTGATTCTGAGAAAAAATATGTAGCCTTAAATATTCAGCTCACTGATTTGCAAACTTTCTTCTTTTCTAATATATCCAACTCAAGAAATTATAATAGCAGCTACAAAGTAAATTAAAGATGTAGAAGAAAAGAAAAATTAAAGTTAAGAGCATAATTGTATAGTGAAAAATAATCAAACCGATAGAGAGCATCATCAGAAAAAGTTGCCTCTTTGAAAAGACTAACAAAATATACCATTCATTGGCCAGACTGTTGAAGAAACTTAAAGAATATTTTAAAATATTAGGCAAAACAGAGAACTTCGCTACAGCTATATGTAAAAATTATGCAATAAATCTGTGTATCTATAATCTATAACATCAGATTTAAAATTTTTTTAAATATAAATACTATACATAATTTGATGACAAGCTGATAAGAATAGGATAAGAGAGGGAATTTTTTTTACAGATGCTTGACTTTGGGACCAAATTTTATTGATTTGGCAGCTATGTTAGTACACCTTTTTAATTTTTAAAAAAATTTTATCATGGCAAGAACACTTAATATGAGATCGAGCATCATAATAAATTTTTAAATGTATAATATTTTGTTAACTATAGGTACAGTGTTGTACAGCAGATCTCTAGAGCTTATTCATCTTGCTTGACTTGCTTTTTTAAATATTTATTTATTTTATTATTTATTTTATTTTTTGGCTGCGTCATGTCTTAGTTGTGGCATATGGGATCCTCGTTGCGGCATGTGGGATCTTTCATTGCGGCGTGCGGACTCAGCACATGGGCTCTTCATTGCGGCTTCTCTCTAGTTGTGGTGTGCGGGTTTTCTCTCTCTAGTTGAGACGCGTGGGCTTAGTTGCCCCACAGCATGTGGAATCTTAGTTCCTTGACCAGGGATTGAACCTGAGTTCCCAGCATTGGAAGACAGATTTTTAACCACTGGACCACCAGGGAAGTCCCTTGACTGCAACTTTTTGCCCTTTGTTTAGTAACCTTCCATTTTCCATTCTCCCCAGTCACTGGCAAGGACCATTCCATTCTTTGATTCTATGAATTTGACTTTGGATACCTCAAGTAACTGGAGTCATGCAGTATTTGTTTTTCTGTGAATGGCTTATTTCACTTAGAAGGGAACTGTTTAAAATATTGAGATACAAGCTATTCTGTTAGGTACTCTTTTTTAAACAAGCATTTGTAGGTTTTAATTTGATGAAGCAACAGTTTGCAAAAATAATTTTCTAAAGAAATCAGTTTATCTTTTTTCCTAATAAATGGAGTACATTTCTTTGGTAGATGGATTATTTTCCCCTAGGATTTATATGAAGGAAATGCTTTTCTAGCAAGCTTGCTTTCTTCCATTCCCCTCTTATCCTAATACCACAAATAGTAGACTGTTTATGACTTTTGTCTATAATAAATTATTTTGGTGTTACTATTTAATGCATTTTATTTATGAACTATATAGAATGGTCCATGCTTTTCCAACACTCACTGGTATAAATAATCAACAATACTATAAAGAAATAGTATTAATTTACTTAGTAATGAATATAATGTAGGCATACCAGTTTTGTATTTATATTATCTCATTTAATACACATGACAGCCTCTTGGTAAATATGATTCACCATTTCACAGATGCTCAAACTGAGGCAAAGGGAAGTTTGATAAACTTGCCAAACTCTGAGCTATTAAGTGCTTAAGTTAGTGGTAAACCAAATTAGGTATTCCAGAGCCTTTATTTTGGATGCTTTTATTTTTCATATGGTATATCCTAGTAACACTCAGATCTTTTTTTGTTATTTAGTCAACCAAGGATAAATGAATTTGGGGTGAAGTTAGAACAAAATTGAGCCACCAACAAAATGAGAGAGATAATGCATTATTCTGTATCAAGAAGTGAGAAGAAGGATGTTTCCATGCCTTAGGAAATGTCCTTTTGCTACGCATGGGTACTCATAATGAGATCTCAGCACACTTAGTATCAGCATGCTACCTACCATCCAGGAGAGCTCAGCATAACCTGTACTTTGGGGAGTCAGTCCGTGGCATTCAGATCCAGTGGGTTCTGCCTACCAACTACTATCATTCTATTTTTAATCAGCTTAAGGACAAAGTGTTAGGGAAACTGAGTCAGATGAAGAGCCATGTATGTAGCTCAGAAGAAGCAACTTATATTCACCGTTCTGAGTTTGGCGCCTTTGTGAGATCCTGCTTTCCTCTATATTGACTCTGCTGTCCATGTCTGGCACATGCTCTGACTAGATGAAGAAAATACAATAAACAATAACTTAAAGTAGCTGATATCTCTGGAAGCAAGGCTCTTGTCCTACCTCATCTTGCCATGTGTACCTACAAAAGGGTCACAAGGGCTTCCCTGCTGGCGCAGTGGTTGAGAATCTGCCTGCTAATGCAGGGGCGGGTTCGAGCCCTGGTCTGGGAGAATCCCACATGCCGTAGAGCAACTGGGCCTGTGAGCCACAGCTACTGAGCCTGCGCGTCTGGAGCCTGTGCTCCGCAACAAGAGAGGCCGCGATAGTCAGAGGCATGCGCACCGCGATGAAGAGTGGCCCCCGCTTGCCACAACTAGAGAAAGCCCTCGCACAGAAACGAAGACCAAACACAGCAAAAATAAATAAATTAATTACTAAACTCCTACCCCCAATATCTTAAAAAAAAAAAAAAAGGGGTCACAATATTCCTGAACTAAAATCGCTCAGCTAACAGTAAGATGAAAAATTTCAATTCATCAGATCAAAATCTGTAGCTAAGAATATTTGCAGGATAAATTTGCAAATTTGTACTCAGATTAGGGAAGGTTAAATCATCTCAGATACTTACATTGTTTCCCTCATAGCTAACTCTCAATATTTTTATTACCTCCAGTCATTAACAAGAGGTATTAATTAGTTTTTTTTTTACCAGCATACATACATTTGTTTCAAAGTGAATTTTTAAGAAAAGAAGGCTACGATGCAATAATCTTTGCAAATTATCACTATAATTTTTATGCTTGGCTGAAGGTGTTCATGGAAACAATTACAATGAATTCACCTTCCAACATAATAAAAATAGATGTTGTTCACTGAGCACTTATTATGGGTTAGGTATTGTGCCAAGCATTTATCGTGCATTAGCTCATTCAGTGCTCTCCCTACCCTACGTGTAAGGTAGTCTTATTATTTTTGCTTTACAGAGGAACTAATAGAAACTCAGAGAAATTGATTTGCCCAAGTTCATATATGTAGTGAATGGAAAAAAAATAATTCTAGGGCTTCCCTGGTGCCGCAGTGGTTGAAAGTCCGCCTGCCGATGCAGGGGACACGGGTTCGTGCCCCAGTCTGGGAAGATCCCACATGCCGCGGAGAAGCTGGGCCCGTGAGCCATGGCCGCTGAGCCTGCGCGTCCGGAGCCTGTGCTCCGCAACGGGAGAGGCCACAACACTGAGAGGTCTGCGTACCACAAAAAAAAAAAAAAATAATTCTATTCCAAGTAGTTGGTTTTACATCCCATGTTAACAACTATGCTATAATGCCTATAAAAATGAATAATAGTAAAATATTAAAACAAAAACTAAAAAAATACATCCTCGATCAGCCCTGTTTGTTGAATTCAATTATTCATTTTTTCTCATCTTTTTCCTGTATATAGGAAAGATTTATGCATATTTGAAATAGTATCACATGTGTCATTTTATAGTTTCTTTTCATGTGTCTATGATAACACAGTGTCTGTGATATAAATATTATTTTGGAAATCATAATTTTAATGTTTGCTTAAAATTTTATCATATGGAAGAATAATTAATTCCCTTATCCTTGAACTTTGACGTTATTGCTAACTTGATGTTATAGCTAAAGCTTTACTTTGTATTATTTCCTTAGAAAAAGCTACCAGGAGAGTGATTCTTGGGTCATATTCTTTTTTGTGTGTGTGTAGGTACTCAAACTGTACTTATAGGTGAGTTACAGATAGCCTTTCTGAATTTTTTTGCATTGTTGGGGAACACTGATGATTTGCTTTAAGAGCATCCGTTTGTGGCATCTGATTAACATTGATTGAAGGGTTTTTCTGGTTGATGGTCAGTGGGAAGGTTCTCTTCTCCCTCACTGCTCTTTTCAAGTTTTCCTTGACCGTCGTGCCCTATTGAACCTGTCTCATAGAGGCAGACTTGTTCTTTCCCAAGGTGTAGAAGTAACCATGTTTAACTACAAGGAGATCTTTAATAATTATCATCTGTCATCTTGAAGAATATGCTGATTAACAGCATAGGAAATGCTTGTAAAGCATGGTTCAGTTCTTTAATAAACATTGATAAAAGTTTATCTTCACAACAACCCACACATACAAGGTAATAAGTAAAATAACCTGCTGATATTAGTGTTTAAATCTCAGAAACAGATATAATAGGCCTAAATTCACATAGCTAGTAATAGCAATAGACTAGAGGGATCTTTGAAAACGATCTCATGCTCCACCTTTCATGACCTTGGCCCAGCTTTTTTACAAACGTTGCTGTAGCAAACAGCTACACATGGTAATTCTGTTGAGTATCCAAACCTGGAAATATGAGGGAATGAACTCTGCATGAGATAACTCCTGACTAGGTACTGGTATATAAATACTCTCTTCTTTACACTGGGGGGAGTTCCAAGGTGCATTCTTCATAGCTCTTTTTGTGTGTGTGTGTGTCCTCGTTGCTCACATTGGTAACCAGATCCATATCACACTTACGAATTTGTTTTTCCTCCTTCCTGTTTTCCTCTTTCAATTCCCTAAATCCTGTCCCTTGGGGTAATTTCCAAAATTAAACTACCCGTATGAAAACTTTGGTTTTTGGTGGAACCTAAGCTAAAACATGGATAATTTGTGTATTAAATTCAAATGGATAGAAAATTTTAAAAGAAGAGTTTAGGATAAAAATTCTGAAACACAACATAAATAAAAGAAGTCTCCAATATAAGGTTGCTTTTAGTTCTTTGTTTCCAATATATGCTCATTGCAAAACATTAAGATTAAAAACTATGGATTTCTTTAAAAAGAAACTTACTAATATTTTCAATTCCCAGAAGCAACAGCTATTAATATGTTGATATATATCATCCAGTATTTTCATGCATATTAATATATTTTCTTTGGAAATCTGCATGAGATACATGATTTTATTTTTGCACATGAAGATTTGTACATTTCCTTATATAAACTTTAAGATGGGCTTTATATTTGAAGCATTATATTACACCATATGAATTTACTTGACTTTTTTTTACTCTTCCCTAATTTTTGGACATTATCCATACATTTGCACAGATTATCATTGAATAAAATATTTACAGAAATATCAAAATAAAATAATGACAAAAGAGCCACCTTTCTGCTGGGAATTTTGTATTACTTTATATTTCAGCCATTGGTGCCTGAGAGTTCTCCCTTTGCTACACTGTCTTTGTTATTCTGTGTGTGAATGTGTGTAATCTGAAGGAAAAAATGGTGTCTATATTTATTCATAGGTATTTACATGTTTGTTAGTAAGGTTGAGAATTACTTTAATTTTTTCATATCTTATTGGCTATTTTTACTTTTTACTTTTATGAATTAATTTGTTAAGTATTAAAATAGCAATTAAAAGAAGAAGTTTCACCAAGGATTCATAAAGCAGAGGAGAGCTAATTATGAAAAGGATAAGATTAGTGTTCTCAATAAAACTTATTTAAACCCCCCAGGTACACACACATGGAGAGATGGGTATTCAAACCAAACTAAACCCGTCAGATATAAATCTTCCCAATATTTTCATCTTAAAAGGACATAAGAATAGAAAATATTAAGAATCATCACAAAACACAAAGGGGAATTTTTAAAAAAGACTATCACTATATTTCATTTCTTAACTGAACAACATGTACATGTACACTAAACATATACACACAAGCTTCTTTTCGTGCACAGATCTGGAGAATATGGGTGGAGATGGATAGTAAGGTTGTAGGATAATAGTTAAGGAACAAAAAGTTGGATCAGGCTGAACTTATTGATATGGGTCCACTAAGTAGAAATTCAAGATTCGATGTAGCTCAAAGGGTGAGGAAGAATGCTAACATTTGTTTGGTTGTTTGGCTGAAACGTGGATCAAAAAGTGGCCAATACTAAATGAAGTTGAAATTCCAGAACTGCCCTGGGATACTGTGGTAGAAAGGATCCGAAGGCTTAGGGAGATTGGAATGTTAGAGTGGATTTATCATGTCAGACCTGCTCACCCACCCTGAGAGGGTCCAGAGGACACACCTTTCACCATCACTGTGAGAAATAAATTTGTGAGGGGAGCCCAGCATCATTGCAGAGCTCTGTGGTCACTCTTCTCTGTAGGTCAGAAATTGCAGTGGGAACCACTGTCACTGAACTGGGATCCTTAAATGCAATAGGGATAATTGGATTCCAGGGTGGCAGGGGCCAAGAGGTAGCACTTAATCACCAAGGACAAGGTGGGTGTGGTTATCATAATGGACAGCAGAGTCCAAACAGTAATCAAAATAGTCTGACTTGCAAAGACCTGTGGCATCAACTAGTTTGTCATTGTGTCTCTAGAAAAGAAATAGATGGGTAGCCTACTAAATTTTTACTTGAACTGTCTAAAAAGAAGTATCCTAAGTCAAATGAACTAAATTCTAACTTGAATCATCAAAACAGTGTCACACCCCTCGATCAATTCCCAGACTGGAACCAGTTTATAAACCTAGAATCCCTTGAATGAAGGAGAGGCTGAATGCCCTGGAGGAAGGACCCTGTTACACTGCCAAAAGTGTATACTGTTAGTATTACTCCCAGCCTTCCCCAAAGGGACCTATATGGCTTTTTGTCAGGCATTGGGGAAAAGGAACTAATCAGATTCTTCAGGGATTAATGGGTGCTGGTTCTAAACTGACACCAATCGCAGGAGACCTAGAATATCACTTGGTCCATCCATTGGAGCTGGTGCTTGTGGAGGCCAAGTGATCAATGGAGTGTTAGCTTAGATCTATCTCATAGTGGGTTCAGTGGTTCTCTGAACCCATTATGACATTATTTCTCCAGTTCTGGAATGCATAATTGGAATAGAAATACTCAGCACCTGGCAGAATTCCCATAACATAATGCTTCTGCTTAACATATTTATATTATGACTAGTTCACATAAAGATGAAAATGCATGCCTCTTCCCCGAACCAAAATGACTCAAAGCCATGCTCAGTTATTGAATCCGGAAGAAAGCTCTCAATCACTGTACAATGCCCATTACTCCTCTTTCTTGTATCTCTTAACATTATATCAACAGCTCTCTGATTTTGTAAAGTGATCATTGAAAAAAATAGTGCACACACAACTTTTTGTATAAAGCCTGTGTAGACACTACTACTTGCTAGCACTATCTACCATCATAGTCCCCATTATTATTCAAAACTGCAGGGAATTATACATAGGAAGGGATGAGATAAACTCTATTCATGGTTAACATTGCTTTGGTTTGTGCTTATTTTTACGTTCTTGAAGACTAATGTTTATTATTTGCTGTAATAACAGCAGTTGCTGTATATTCTTACTCACATTGAGAGAATAGTAAAATGTAATCTTCCTAAAGCTTGGAATTCAAGTTACTTTTCAACAAAAAAGATTCAAGTGGTTCAGTTACATTTCCCAACACCCCATTTGGTACTGATGTTACTGAAAACCACACTTCTAAGATGTTTAAATTGTATTTTTGTCCAGTGAAGTGAAAAGCTACCATTTCGAACATGGGCTGTACTGTAATTTAGTCCATCAGCCAGTATATTTCAACCTTGTGCAGTTGGCGTTGCTAGAAGCATCTTAAGCACATGATGGAAGTAATCTCTAGGAAATGAATAGGAAAACAATGACCTCCTTGCTAGATGTCCCCAAAGCATTTCTTTTTTTTCCTTTTGAATTTTATTTTATTTTTTTATACAGCATGTTCTTATTAGTCATCCATTTTATACATATTAGTGTATACACGTCAATCCCAATCTCCCAATTCATCCCACCACACCCCACCACCACCACTTTCCCCCTTGGTGTCCATACGTTTGTTCTCTATATCTGTGCCTCTATTTCTGCCTTGAAAACCGGTTCATCTGTACCATTTTTCTAGATTCCACATATATGCATTAATATATGATATTTGTTTTTCTCTTTCTGACTTACTTCACTCTGTATGACAGTCCCTAGATCCATCCACGTCTCTACAAATGACCCAATTTCGTTCCTTTTTATGACTGAGTAATATTCCATTGTATATATGTACCACATCTTCTTTATCCTTTCGTCTCTCAGTGAGCATTTAGGTTGCTTCCATGACCTGGCTATTGTAAATGGTGCTGCAATGAACATTGGGGTGCACGAGTCTTTTTGAATTATGGTTTTCTCTGGGTATATGCCCAGTAGTGGGATTGCTGGGTTATATGGTAATTCTAGTTTTAGTTTTCTAAGGAACATCCATACTGTTCTACATAGTGGCTATATCAATTTACATTCCCACCAACAGTGTAGGAGGGTTCCCTTTTCTCCACACCCTCTCCAGCATTTGTTGTTTGTAGATTTTCTGATGATGCCCATTCTAACTGGTGTGATGTGATACCTCATTGTAGTTTTGATTTGCATTTCGCTAATAATTAGTGATGTTGAGCAGCTTTTCATGTTCCTCTTGGCCATCTATATGTATTCTTTGGAGATATGTCTACTTAGGTCTTCTGCCCATTTTTGGATTGGGTTGTTTGTTTTTTTAATATTGAGCTGCATGAGCTGTTTATATATTTTGGAGATTAATCCTTTGTCCATTGATTCGTTTGCAAATATTTTCTCCCATTCTGAGGGTTGTCTTTTCGTCTTGTGTATGGTTTCCTTTGCTGTGCAAAAGCTTTTGAGTTTCATTAGGTCCCATTTGTTTATTTTTGTTTTTATTTTCATTACTCTAGGAGGTGGGTCAAAAAAGATCTTTTGTGATTTACGTCAAAGAGTGTTTTCCTCTAACAGTTTTAGTGTCCAGTCTTACATTTAGGTCTTTAATCCATTTTAAGTTTATTTTTGTGTATGGTGTTAGGGAGTGTTCTAATTTCATTCTTTTACATATGGCTGTCCAGTTTTCCCAGCACCACTTATTGAAGAGACTGTCTTTTCTGCATTGTATATCCTTGCCTCCTTTGTCATAGATTAGTTGACCATAGGTATGTGGGTTTATCTCTGGGCTTTCTCTCCTGTTCCATTGATCTGTGTTACTGTTTTTGTGCCAGTACCATATTGTCTTGATTACTGTAGCTTTGTAGTATAGTCTGAAGTCAGGGAGCCTGATTCCTGCAGCTCCATTTTTCTTTCTTAAGATTGCTTTGGCTATTCGGGGTCTTTTGTGTTTCTATACAAATTGTGAAATTTTTTGTTCTAGTGCTGTGAAAAATGCCATTGATAGTTTGATAGGGATTGCATTGAATCTGTAGATTGCTTTGGGTATTATAGTCATTTTCACAATACTGATTCCTCGAATCCAAGAATATGGTATATCTCTCCATCTGTTTGTGTCATCTTTGATTTCTTTCATCAGTGTCTTATACTTTTCTGAGTACAGGTCTTTTACCTCCTTAGGTAGGTTTGCTATTTTATTCTTTTTGTTGCAATGGTGAATGGGATTCTTTCCTTAATTTCTCTTTCTGATCTTTCATTGTTAGTATATAGGAGTGCAGGAGATTTCTGTGCATTAATTTTGTATCCTGCAACTTTACGAAATTCGTTGATTAGCTCTAGTAGTTTTCTGGTGGCATCTTTAGGATTCTCTATGTATAGTATCATGTCATCTACAAACAGTGACAGTTTTACTTCTTCTTTTCCAATTTGTATTCCTTTTATTTCTTTTTCTTCTCTGATTGCCATGGCTAGGACTTCCAAAACTATGTTGAATAATAGTGGTGAGAGTGGACATCCTTGTCTTGCTCCTGAACTTAGAGGAAATGCTTTCAGTTTTTCACCATTAAGAATGATGTTTGCTATGGCTTTGTCGTATATGGCCTTTATTATGTTGGGGTAGGTCCCCTCTATGCCCACTTTCTGGTGCATTTTTATCATAAATCGGTGTTGAATTTTGTCAAAAGGTTTTTCTGCATCTATTGAGATGATCATATGGTTTTTATCCTTAAATTTGTTAATATGGTGTATCACGTTGATTGACTGGCATATATTGAATAATCCTTGCATCCCTGGGTTAAATCCCACTTGATCATGGTGTATGATCCTTTTAATGTGTTGTTGGATTCTGTTTGCTAGTATTTTGTTGAGGATTTTTCCATCTATACTCATCAGTGATATTGATCTGTAATTTTCTTTTTTTTTGTACTATCTCTGTCTGGTTTTAGTATCAGGATGATGGTGGCCTTGTAGAATGAGTTTGGGAGTGTTCCTTCCTCTGCAATTTTGGAAGATTTTTGAGAAGGATTGGTGTTAGCTTTTCTCTAAATGTCTGATAGAATTCACCTGTGAAGCCATCTGGTCCTGCGCTTTTGTTTGTTGGAAGATTTTTAATCACAGTTTCAATTTCATTACTTGTGATTGGTCTGTTCACATTTTCTATTTCTTCCTGGTTCATCTTCGAAGGTTATACTTTTCTAAGAATTTGTCCATTTCTGCCAGGTTTTCCAATTTATTGGCATAGAGTCGCTTGTAGTAGTCTCTTAGGATGCTTTGAATTTCTGCAGTGTCTGTTGTAACTTCTCCTTTTTCATTTCTAATTTTATTGATTTGAGTCCTCTGCCTCTTTTTCTTGATGAGTCTGGCTAAAGTTTTATCAATTTTGTTTATCTTCTCAAAGAACCAGGTTTCAGTTTTATTGATCTTTGCTATTGTTTTGTTTGTTTCTATTTCATTTATTACTGCTCAGATCTTTATGATTTCTTTCCTTCTGCTAACTTTGGGTTTTGTTTGTTCTTCTTTCTCTAGTCCCTTTAGGTGTAAGGTTAGATTGTTTATTTGAGATTTTTCTTGTTTCTTGATGTAAGATTGTATTGCCATAAACTTCCCTCTTAGGACTGCTTTTGCTGCATCCCATAGGTTTTGGATCATCATGTTTTCGTTGTCATTTGTCTCTAGGTATTTTTTGATTTGCTCTTTGATTTCTTCAGTGATCTCTTGGTTATTTAGTAACATATTGTTTAGCCTCCGTGTGTTTCTCTTTTTTAGTTTTTTTTTTTCCCCTGTAACTGGTTTCTAATTTCATAGTGTTATGGTTGGAAAAGATGCTTGATATGATTTCAATTTTCTTAAATATACCAAGGCTTTACTTGTGACCTGAGATATGATCTATCCTGGAGAATGTTCCGTGTGGACTTGAAAAGAAAGTGTAATATGCTGTTTTCGGATGGAATGTCCTATAAATATCAATTAAATCTATCTGGCCTTATGTCATTGAAAGCTTGTGTTTCCTTATTAATTTTCTGTCTGCATGATCTGTCCATTGGTGTAAGTAAGGTGTTGAAGTCCCCCACTATTATTGTGTTACTGTCTATTTCCTCTTTTATAGCTGTTAGCATTTGCCTTATGTATTGAGCTGCTCCTATGTTGGGTGCATATATATTTATAATTGTTATATCTTCTTCTTGGATTGATCCCTTGATCATTATGTAGTGTCCTTCCTTGTCTCGTTACATTCTTTATTTTAAAGTCTATTTTATCTGATATGAGTAGTGCTACTCCAGCTTTCTTTTGATTTCCATTTGCATGGAATATCTTTTTCCATCCCCTCACTTTCAGTCTGTATGTGTCCCTAGGTCTGAAATGGGTCTCTTGTAGACACCATATATATGGGTCTTGTTTTTGTATCCATTCAGCAAGCCTGTGTCTTTTGTTTGGAGCATTTAATCTATTCACATTTAAGGTAATTATTGATATGTATGTTCCTATGACCATTTTCTTAATTGTTTTGGGTTTGTTTTTGTATGTCCTTTTCTTCTCTTGTGTTTCCCACTTAGAGAAGTTCCTTTAGCATTTTTTGTAGAGCTGGTTTGGTGATGCTGAATTGTCTTAGCTTTTGCTTGTCTGTAAAGCTTTTGATTTCTCTGTTGAATCTGAATGAGATCCTTGCCGGGTAGAGTAACCTTAGTTTTAGCTTCTTCCTTTTCATCACTTTAAATATATTGTGCCACTCCCTTCTGGCTTGTAGAGTTTCTGCTGAGAAACCAGCTGTTAACCTTATGGGAGTTCCCTTGTATGTTATTTGTCATTTTTCCCTTGTTGTTTTTAATAATTTTTCTTTGTCTTTAATTTTTGTCAGTTTGATTACTGTGTGTTTTGGCATGTTTCTCCTTGGGTTTATCCTGCCTGGGACTCTCTGCTTTTCCTGAAATTGGGCGGCTATTTCCTTTCCCATGTTAGGGAAGTTTTGACTTTAATCTCTTCAAATATTTTCTTGGGTCCTTTCTCTCTTCTCCTTCTGGGACCCCTATAATGCGAATGTTGGTGCGTTTAATGTTGTCCCAGAGGTCTCTTAGGCTGTCTTCCTTTCTTTTCTTTCTTTTCTCTTTATTCTGTTCCACAGCAGTGAATTCCACCATTCTGTCTTCTAGGTCACTTATCCGTTTTTCTGCCTCAGTTACTCTGCTATTGATTCCTTCTAGTGTATTTTTCATTTCAGTTTTTGTATTGTTCATCTCTCTTTGTTTGTTCTTTAATTCTTCCAGGTGTTTGTTCTTTAGTTCTTCTAGTTCTTTGTTAAACATTTCTTGCATCTTCTTGATCTTTTCCTCCATTCTTTTTTTGACGTCCTGGATCATCTTCAGTATCATTATTCTGAATTCTTTTTCTGGGAGGTTGCCTATCTCCACTTCATTTAGTTGTTTTCCTGGTGTTTTATCTTGTTCCTTCATCTGGTACATATTCCTCTGCCTTTTCATTTTGTCTGTCTTTCTGTGAATGTGGTTTTCATTCCATAGGCTGCAGACTGTAGCTCTTTTTTTTTTTTTTTTTTTGCTGTACTTGGGCCTCTCACTGTTGTGGCCTCTCCTGTTGCAGAGCACAGGCTCCGGACACGCAGGATTAGTGGCCATGGCTCACGGGCCCAGCCGCTCCGCGGCATGTGGGATCTTCCCGGACCGGGGCACGAACCCGTGTCCCCTGCATCGGTAGGTGGACTCTCAACCACTGCACCACCAGGGAAGCCCCTGTAGTTCTTTTTGCTTCTGCTTTCTGCCCTCTGGTGGATGAGGCTCTCTAAGAAGCTTGTGCAAGCCCTCTGATGGGAGGGACTGTTGGTGGGTAGAGTTGGGTATTGCTCTGGTGGGCAGAGCTCAGTAAAACTTTAATCCACTTGTCTGGTGGTGGGTGGGGCTCAGTTCCCTCCCTGTTGGTTGTTTGGCCTGAGGTGACCTAGCACCGGAGGCTACAGGCTCTTTGGTGTGGCTAATGGCTGACTCCTGGCGTGCTCATGCCAATCAGTACTTCCCAGAACTTCTGCCTCTAGTGCCCTTGTCCCCTTGGTGAGCCACAGCCACCCCCGGCCTCTGCAGGAGAACCTCCTACACTAGCCGGTAGGTCTGGTTTTGTCTCCTATGGGGTCACTGCTCCTTCCCCTGGGTCCTGATATGCGCATTACTTTGTGTGTGCCCTTCAATAGTGGAGTGTCTGTTTCCCGCAGTCCTGTCAAAGTCTTGCAATCAAATCCCACTAGCCTTCAAAGTCTGATTGTGTGGGAATTCCTCCTCCCATTTTTGGACCCCAGGTTCGGAAGCCTGACGTGGGGCTCAGAACCTTCACTCCAGTGGGTGGGCTTCTGTGGTATAATTGTTCTCCAATTTGTGAATCACCCACCCAGCGGTCATGGGATTTGACTTTACTGTGATCGTGCCCCTCCTATCATCTCACCGTGGCTTCTCCTTTGTCTTTGGATGTGGGGTATCATATTTGGTGAGTTCCAGTGTCTTCCTGTTGATGATTGTTCAGCAGTTAGTTGTGATTCTGGTGCTCTCACAAGAGGGTGTGAGTGCACGTTCTTCTACTCTGCCATCTTGAACCAATCTCCCCAAAGCATTTCTTAAAGGTATTTTTCAGGCAAGAAAAGGCCCAAGATTTCAATTGCATTATGAAAGCAAATGAAAATGAGGAAGATGGTGTCACGAATGATCACAAAGTGAAACATGCAAGGCAACACCAACCTCTTCCACCCACATTGCCTCAGATAGATGTTGCCATAGATCGATAATTCCGAACGTGTGTACTTTGTGATTCGGCAGAGGAGAGATAAGGGAAAGTTAGAAAACTACAGAATAACTTCCCCAGGACTATGTTTTGACTGCTCTGAAGTGCATGCAGTGGCAGTCTTTCTTGTTTTATGTAAAAGTGTGTGGGGGTGGAAAAACAAGAATTATGGCCTCTAGAAGGCTTTAGCTATCAGGGGAAATTCCTACTGCAAAGGCAGAGGAACTGAGTTGGGAAAACACACAATTTATTGGCCCCTAACTCATACTTTTCTCTTTGCAAAGCAACCTCAATAGATAGAAGCTGCTTCATAGGAAAGAAAGAAAACAACAATGTTTTGTGTCTTTGTTTTAGGACTTTGGTTTTGTCTCTCCTCCTCTTTCTTTTTATTTTCAGAAAAAGAAACCAGACCGATACATCTTAATTTTTAGCATTCTGTGGTTTATGAATTGTTCTACTATTAAGAAAAAAATGTATTCAGTGATCAATTTGATAGGATTAATCCATATGAGGTCAGATACTGGCAGTCTTGTCACAAATGCCTGAAGAAATGCATATCCTTGCTTCCCTATACAACACGGATGGCTTTTGAGCTGCATTAGCTTTGGCCTCAGTGCTACACGGTACAAATCAGCATTTGTTTTTGTTTCTGAATTGGAAGCATCTTTGCTAAAAGGTTCTGGATTCTGTGTGCTCATAGACATGTCTTCCATTGTATTAAAATTATGTAACAGTGACAGTAGCCATATATTCCAACATGCATCTGATGGCCCATTTTTGTTTTGTAGATTTAGCTTTATGAAAAGTCTTACAAATAGAAGAAATTCTATCACCTTAAAGTTATTAATTTAATGAATAATATAGTATAAAATGAAACTGTACAAAACTTAAGCGGTGGAAAAAATCCAGAACTTATTGCTACTATGGTTAAATTGTACTGCATTCAGACAGAATGACAAGAAAGAAGTAGATTTAAATAAACAGGTACTTTACTGGAACAGTTGAAAGATAAATCGCAACTACCCCCTGTCTCCATTACTGCTCTCCCAGGGAGAATCATCGTGCCGTATAAGGATAGTAATCAGTATTGACTCTCTGTAGACTTTGTATTGAAAGTGAGTAAGTGGGCTATTCTATAAGTTACTGTTTGTGCACACTATACTGGTTTTCCAAAATCGAGTTAGAAATATTATTCTCTCGTACAAGATTATGGTAAAGGCATGTGAAACATGCTAAAAACAAGTATAGTTACTGAACATCAAGACTTAGGAATTATGGATTTAGTAGTGGCTTAGGCCAGCCTGACTGAAGTAACAGACTAGTGTGGTTTGCATATGAAAACATTCTAATAATAGATAACATTTACTATGGAATAGAAAGAAAATGGAGAAATTGCAGTTCACCATGGTCTACCCCTTATGGCTACTCGAATATCTACGTGAGTCCATTTTTCACACATAGAATATACTGGAACTTTGGCTCTCACTGTACATTGGGATCCACCCTGATTGGTTATTTGCCTGATACATTTTTAGGAGAGAAACACTTTCTTCAACTCAGGGTTTTAGATAATCAACAAAAGTTCTGTTGAAGAATGAATGAATTTACACTTTAAACTGAGGGTATGTTCATTTGTTTATGTGGTTACTTAAATTTTAGCTCTGCATCGGGAAATAGGGTCACAGCATCCTTTCTCTTCGGCTTTGGAACAGTCTCTCCATTCCTTTGACCAGCTTCTATTTCTCTATGACTCCTTTTGGGCCACCCAGAATCAAGAATGGATCTCTTTGCAAAAGAGCAAACAAATAAAATTTTAGTCTTTCCGTTTTTCTTGTTTCATACAGACTGTTTGTGAGCTAGACTTTTTCTTTGTTTTTACAGATACATTTGTTTTGGGGCTTGGGAGGATAATCTCTTTATCATCATCACCTTGTCACCTGCTCTCCCCTCACCCTCCCATAGCAATTAATTTTCTTCTGTTCTTAGTAGATTAGTAGTTGATGGTTGTCCAACAACACATGGGAGCAATATGCAATGAGTTTCATACTCTCTAAATATAAACAAATAAACCTCAGCATGTATTCTTGACTAGTGAATAATACAATTCCTTAAAGGTGCTTTTCTTGTTTTATTAAGTTATAGGCAATTGATTGACCCATCTTACTACTGAGGATATTGTTTGAACATCTATTTTATGTCAAAACATGTTCCAAGCATTGAGGAGAGAAAAGGACACATATACTCAAGTATCACAGTCTTGTGTGGAAGCAAAGTGTGAATATGTTTACTGTGCTACTCAAATCAGAGATATCTCGATTCCAGAGAGATATTTCTGAAGGGTCTTTCTGAAGGTCTGCAAACATCTTTCCAAAGGATGGGGGCAAATCAGGTGGAGGAGGAAGGGACTTCCAAGGTGGCAGAAGAGTGAAAGATTTACAGATGACCAAGTGAATTGACCAGAAGAGTAAGGCACAAACAGAATAAAAGTGGAAGATGAGGCTGGAAAAAAGGTTGGCATCTTATCATGGAGGCTCTTTGATATCTACTGAAGTGAGGAAAAAGTCTTAGGTAACGTGTGTAGGAATGGAGTTGTGAGATCATGGAGGCAGGGCAGTTATTGCAGTAGGCCAGGCAAGAGGTGATGAAGTCTGGATCAATAATGTGTCAGCGTGAAAAGCCTTTCAGTAATAATATGAGCCTTTAAAACCATTTCCTGTGATTAGATTACACTCAGAATATTCAGAATTTAAATGACCTATCAAATTTTATGTAATTATCTTTATGTAATGCTATCCATATTAACCTATATCTACTGGGTCAATGGCCTATTTTTTATTAACTCTAGGCACTGTAGTCTGATAATCCAACACTGTTTTTAACAAACTTCCATAGCACTGATAGAAAGCAGGATTCACTATCTATAACTTCAGTGAATGGGAAGTAATTTACATTCTTGCCAGAAATCCAGTGTTAACAGATATCAACTCCTAGAAGTATACTTGTTATTAAAGTACTAACAGTATATAAAACTCATAAATGACTAATGGAGAAAACAGACTTTGATAGGAAACTAAACTTAAAACGCAAAAAGGACACTATTATTATTGATGTCATTTGTTTAAATTTCCTGCACTAAAAAAGCACTTTAATTACCATATGCTTATCATGTTGGTTGAATTCATTTATAGAGAGAATACAGTCATTAATTGTCATAATTAAGACACCTGAATTCAAAATGTATGGCATTCATTCTAACCTCAGTTGTAGCTATGTTTTATCTCTGACAGTTGTGTTTCCAATCAAATGTTATCTGATTTTTCCCCCTTAATCATTAAGAAATGCTTTACTAATTAGCACATGAAATTCATGCCACATCAGACTGAATTGAATCAAGGCCTATTATCTCGAGCAGTGAGACACTTTGAAATTCTCAGTAATAGGGCATGAATATGTTATACGGTTCATACACATTTCATGAACCTCTGCATTAGCACTATTTTTTTTTTCCAAGACAGTGCCATTAGTTATGCCATTTTCAGGACCTCTAATTCGATCATGCTGTTTAACAGCCTGTTAGATTGTGGTGCTACAAAGTCATACATTAGTTTATCTTTGGTTACACTTCGGCAGATGATTGTATTTGGTTACAGATATCCTGGATGGAATGAAAAAATGTGGGCTAACTGAAAGGTACAGAGTACTGTTGAGATAAACTCTGGCTTTAATACTTTATGAATAGTAATTTAGGATTTATGCCAAATGTCCTCTCTTGGCCCTGCATATCCTCTCTACATGAGGATTCTCTCACTCACTTTGCTCTCTGCCCAGCGGGCTGACCTGTATGACCACATCAATGGGCCCCCTCCATCTCTGGCTTCTCTTTGGGCTTGGCTGATGGGGAGCTCTGGCTGGAGGTCCAAGGGATGGAGGGAGAGAGAGCAGTGATGTCAGGGTTATTATTCTACTCACTCCTTCCCTGTGATGTTGCCTGAGAGTGACTGACCCTCAATTGAAGGTACCTGTTTTGGTCAAAACAAGTCTTTAGGATTCTGTGCTTCCATATCTAGTAAACATCCTCTTTCTCATCCCCTCCCATGCTTCTGGTGTTACTAGTCTTACATTATTGCACACAAAATAATGGCCATTAGGGTGTTAAAAATAACAGCAAAGACAAAAGTTACCAACATAGTTGGTGGTCAACACTGAGAAACCACCAAAAATTCTGGATTTCTTGTCAATGTTTTGTCAATGCAGAACCCACATTTCCACTTGGCAACAGTCCATGGAGGCTACGTGGGTCTGTACCATTTGGACACCAGGAAGGTATACTTGCCATTCGGCCACACTCCTCATCAATTCTATGGCCTCTCTTTTGCTTTATGGCTCGCTTCAATCTTCGGCATTCCTTGCAATGCTTTCCATTTTTTGTTGACATTTAAGTTTGTTCTTTCTGCATTAAAGGGCCTTATAATGAATGGATGGCTCACCTGTGCAGCTCAAACATTCTTCTGGAATTAATACGGTGTTTCAGTCTGTGTTTCCACAGACTTGTAATGAGGTGTTTGTAATGAGGTGGATGGACCTAGAGTCTGTCATACAGAGTGAAGTAAGTCAGAAAGAGAAAGACAAAAACTGTATGCTGACACATATCTATGGAATTTAAGAAAAAAATGTCATGAAGAACATAGGGGTAAGACAGGAATAAAGACACAGACCTACTAGAGAATGGACTTGAGGATATGGGGAGGGGGAAGGGTAAGCTGTGACAAAGCGAAAGAGCGGCATGGACATATATACACTACCAAACGTAAGGTAGATAGCTAGTGGGAAGCAGCCGCATAGCACAGGGAGATCAGCTCGGTGCTTTGTGACCGCCTGGAGGGGTGGGATAGGGAGGGTGGGAGGGAGACGCAAAAGGGAGGGGATATGGGAACATATGTATATGTATAACTGATTAAATTTGTTATAAAGCAGAAAAAAAAAGAATTGTATAATGGTTGGGCGATGAGCCTGCTCCATTTGGCTGGTTCACTCCTTTGATTAGATCATTGGTCCAAGCAATTTTCAGTTGAGCATCTCCTGCATTTTACGGAGAAGAAACAGAAGAAAACTTGAGTTGTTTAAGCCCCACATATAATGAGTAGTAGTACTAAAATTAAAACAAAAGTATGTAAAAAAAAAGAATAGGGAAAAAAGTCTTTTTTTAATATATGCAGGGAAAATTTATAATGCTTATGAAAAATAAAATCTTTCCATAGTTCTAGAACCTGAGATAGCTGTTAATATTAAAGAATTTTAGTTTGTCACATAGTGTTTCATTTTATTATATATTATTTATTATATATAATATATAAATTAAATAAATTTTGTTAAATGCAATATAATATTTATATGATAAGATAACCAAATATTTTACTGTACATAAAACATTAATGTATTATCTTAACAAATTATGTCATATTTCTAGAAATAAATTTAAATCAGTGTCAGGCAATAATTATACAATTTCTATTCTACATTTTCCTTTACTTAACAATAACTATTATGTATATTATTACCCTTTTAAGAATGCATCATATAGATGCCCCATGATTACCATAATCAACCCAATTTTTAACAACCTGTATCAAATATTTTGCTATTTTTATTCCTTGGGTTGATCATTCTTACCTATATATCTTTTGCATATTTTTAGATTATTTCCTTCAAATGTTCATAATATAATCTCAGATGGAAATAAAAATTTAGGCCTTTTAGAAAAATATTTTGACAAGTTTTCTTTGTTCACATAAATAGATTAATTAATTAAAAGTTCAGTTTTGCTATGTATCAGGTACTGAGCAGACTGCACTGTTTTGTTATGTATTAACTTACCTCTTCCACTCAAATAATTATTATCATGAAATCATAAAATTCTACAGAAATTCTATGTAAATATTTAAATATCATCTACTATGTGCAAGGCAAAGCTGTAAGCTCTAATAAGACATAAACTTGGATTTGCCCAACTTCCTTCACCTTATGGACTCAATATAGTTGAGTTTTGAGTTTCCATTGTTGTTGAGTTAATGATTCCCTACGCTCCATCATGCCAGATAACATAAACATGTACAATAACATACTAACATAATAACACACATGAGTAATTTTTTGTGCAATGCATTAGGATTACTTTTATTCATGTTTTTCGGCTACAGTATTATTTCAGCAACCAAAGAAAGTCTGGATGTTGTAAAACCAAGCCTGGGATTAAGTATTGAGCAAAGATATTATTTTGTGATTATGACAAAGCTTTGATTTAATTGTGTGTGTTTTGTGTCTGTGTGTGTTTGCAGGCAGAGCAAAAACTCCTAGAGATGATTAGGTGACGCCCCACGATACTGGAGGCCACAAGTCCTTTGGTTTTCATCTAGCCTGTCTGTTCTTCACACAAGTGAGAAAACTGAAAATCAGCACAATACATTAACTTACCTAATGTCATATAGCTAATTAGTGGTAGGACTGTTTTTTATAATTTATTGATCCAGATGCTGCAGTCCAGATGAAGTTTGAGAACATACTGGGTTTTTGTAGTAGACTTTGTTTTCCTTCTTTCATAGAAAACCCTGAGATTTGCAGTCATACTGTGTGGGGTCCTTCACACTGTCCTGGTAGACTGAATAAAAGACAGCAAATTACATGCAATGTTATTTCAATATCATAAGATATTTTAAAAACAGATGGCAGTGTACATGAAAGATCACAGGAGATAGCAGTTCACAGCAGTAATTAAAAGGATCCTGTACAATAGAAAGGCTTTTAAATGAAGCAGCAAACTTTACATAATTAGGCATTCTTTTTGTCATTGTTCCTGTTTGGCACTGGTTTTAGACAGGAAGTATTTTTTCTGTCAGCAGTATCTTTTTCCCTATATTATACGCAGAGAAGGCATTTGAACATTGTTCCCAGTCAGAAATTGGAAGAGGAGAGTGAAGTAAGTTCCAACTGAATCACTGAAATTCAATAGTTTAGGAGTTTTCCTAAGGCCCAATAGTGAACCCATTCCATCATCTGAAAAACACAACAATAATATCTACCACAAAGATAGAATTGCTTCGTGGAAGAAATGTCATGGGAATTCTTTGAAAAATTAAACATGGCCATACCATGGCATTAGAATAGATTTCACCAATTTGTAGTTCTGAAAACGTGCTTTGTTTCTAAAACAAAGCAGAAACCAAAACAGTAAAAAGGATCTGATACCAATTTCATGGATTGATTTGCTATTGCACAAATAGAACCATAGATATTAAGAAATGGTCAGGATTTTCAAAGTCAACTAGTCCAAGATTTTCAGTCTTATTTTAACACTTTCTGAGCAAATACTGTGGGCCAATCACTGAGTGAAGTACTGTTGATGGCAAAGACCAGGTCAGGTACCTAAGGCACTTATCTCCTAGACTTAACTCTGTGTGTATATACTTTAATAGAGTGTGCTATATGAACCCAAATCCCCTTTTATGGATTAAAAGAATCCAGTGTTTAGGATGGGGGGAGATATGTAATGCCCTAATGCCATACATGGAATTTTTTAAAACCTCCTCTGATGTAATCCTGTACTAACCTCCAGATTCTTGCTTGCACACTCGTCTGGTCTTGAGTTTTGTCATGCCAGAGTCTTGCTAAATTGTGATCTTCTAGCTCCTTTATTATTTGAGACTGACCGCTTTACTCTTTATTCTCTCCTTGACTTTATTGAATGGAAAGTCTTTCAGGTGCGAGAAATGAGATTGGTATTATGTCAGGAGACTAAAGGACAATGGGATTTCTACAAATGTCGAGCTGCTGTCCATTGTCAAACTTTCCAAAAAGAAAAAGGCAGTTTCACTTTTCCCACTAGTTTACCAAAGCCAGATTTCAGGACTGTATGAGATACAGGTGACATTCTTTGCTTGTTTATTCATGTATTCTAAAATTTTTCACCCTTTTGTAATGGAGCTAGGTGGATTGCCCAGATTTCTTTCCTTTTGAGAATTTTCCCTCTGCATCCCATGCAGCTGTGTTGGGCCTGTCCAGTAGCTCCATGTCCTTTGCCTGGGCTAATCAGGGTCCTTTCAGGCAATGTAGTAACATCTGGACAATAGGAGAGAGAGTGCATTTGCTGGGGTCACAGGCTGTGAGCATGGGGTTTCCAATGGTCATCTTCTCTGACTGCATGGAAGAAGCACTTGACATAATTGAACTCACACACTGAGGAAGTCAAGGTGAAAAATGAAGACTACAGAACTCTGATGGCTTCACTAGGGCACCTGATATAGCCCACCTAGATGATGGATGTTTTTGTTTATTTATTTAAAATTTTTTTCTTATGCTCACTTAAGAACTTGCTGAAGGGAAAATTCTGACAAAGGAGATAATGAGTATAACCAGAGTTCCAAGTATCAGGCCTTTTATATGTTTCTCTGAGTTTTAACAGACATACAATATCGGAGTACCAATGGCTTCTCTACTAAATTGTAACGTAAGTGCTAAATTGTGGTCCTGTTCCCCAGTTAGCTATCTCTGAGGAGGGTCTGCCTATCCTGCTGAGGACTGGGGTTCAATTCAATAGGTGTTTCTCAGTGAAGGTCATGCTTAACCAGGTGAAGTAAGGTTTATTCTGGAATGGAGGGGTAGGATGTATTTTGTGTGGAACTAGAATGAAAAACCTGAGTCAAAAAGGAAGGCACATTTTCATTTGATTAAAGAATTACAGTCTAACAATTTCATCTTTGGAAATAGCCTAACAGATTGTCTCCTGCGAGGAAAAGAATGCTGCCCCATTACAGACGGTGGTCAAGCAGAAGGCTGCATGACCTTTGGTTGGAGAATTAGCAGAGGAAATTCAGGCATTGAGTAGGAAATCGTAGCTTCAAATTCTGTGTAAGAACCCATGATTTTTAAAAAAATGCAGATAAGTCATAATGGAAGACAATTATAACAAGCATTATATTTGTTCCTGTTTAAACAGAAGGTTTCATTCCCTGAGCACATGGGTCCTTTGTAGAAGCCATGACACTTCAAAATAAGTCTCTCTGGCAAGAAAGAAGTAAGTCTATTTCAATTTGTAGGAATAATACATCTATCAGAGAACATGATCCAGCACAGCTTAGACATAGGCTACTTGTCAAGCAAACGGTGCAGGACACACAGAAATCCAGCTAAATCAGACCAAATCCTGAGACTGTATTTGAAAATACTATCAGATCTATAATCATAGCTATTACTGATATAATGCAATTTACATCCCAAACAGTGATAAATTAGTGCAGAAATTCTAAAGTTGCTGAAAGCTAAAAAAGCAAGAGGGTAATTATCATGAACAACCTTGCCAGCTAGAAGCAAGCAGGGAACAAGCTGGAGATCACTGATCATCCGGGAGACGGAACTTCAGGAAATAATTTAAGTAATACTAATGGTTCACATTTAGACAAGAGTTTGGCTGCTGATTTTTTGATCATTTCAGTGCATTAGCAAAACACCAGAAAGGAAAGAAAAAAACCCAGTGTTTTCTTTGTGAGACAAATGTTTATCTCTTCTTTATATTTTATATGTATGAAGAAGAAATATTTAACATCACAGAACAAACAGACCCACAAATATATATATACATACATACACACATATATATAGGTGTACATGTAATATGTATATATGTATGTACATATACATGAATACATTTATGCATGCACAAATGCACACTCTTCTGCATTCTAATGTAAACTATACCTAAGACAGAGTCTTTTATTTGTGACTGGAGGTCAATAAATGTTTGCTAAATAAATTAATGAATGCTTACTATTCCAGAGGTTGGGATTACAGTGGAGCATGAAACACACAATTCCTCAGTAAATTCTTTCAGTTGTTCACAGACTGGGGTCAACATTGTTACGAATTCTAATTCCATAATTTGGAACACCTGTTGGGTTTATCGCTCAGTAGGGTGGATTTGCTTCTATTCTCAGGGAGCACAGCATGCTGGATATTTCTAGTTTCCTGGTGCTCTTAGTTGCCATTATTCACAGCTGGCCCAAAGAATGTTTGAGATGCATCATAAGCTTCTGCATGAATGCATCAAAGTCCATATGCATGGGATTTGAGACAACTATTATCACTGTCCATAGTTTTATTTTTTTACTTCTTTGTGGGTCCATAGGTTTGAGACTGCTAGACAAATAATATTTGGATAAGGAAGTAAATAAAATATGGTAAAACTACTTTAGTTGAAAGAAGAAAGTTGATATTTGGTAAGGAAAGTGAGAAAAAGAGGTCTACTTTGACCTGGAATGATTTTATAGGCATTACTGCCCCTTTGTGAAAAAAGTACAAACTTTAGACTTGGAAATTTTCATGAGGAAATCAGAGAGCAAAATAGTTAAGTAGGGAAACAAACTAAGATACCTATTTCATTGCTTAAGGATGCTGGGTTTTTTTTAAGATCCAGCGTTCACTTTAGCTTTGTACGTACAAATGTATTATCCTCCTTACAGGTGGCTAATTAATATACAATCCAACTGTAATATTTTATATACAATGGGCTATTTTATGAAGACAGTCTTTAAAAGAGTTATTCTGCCAGTTATATTGAATTTGTGGTTTTATCTATTAATCATATACATTAATCTAAAACATATAAAATATATATATGCATATAAATACACATATGAATATACGTGCACACACACAAACACATATACACACATACATAGCAGTGCGTCCTTGGGCCAGTGTCTTCATTCTTCTGTTAACCTGATATCTGGGGTTATTGAATTGAGGATAATATAAGACAGAAAACATTTTCCAAATATGAAATCTCTTGGAAGGCCTTAAAACTGAAAAATTTAAGGCATCCTTTGGCACATTACAAGTTGAAGACCTGACAAAAATTACATTTTAGGTCATAGCTTAACTCATATATGGAAAAAAAAACTTTTTAGAAGATTATAGTACACCTGTTACAAAATTAAATTTCTTTATTATACCTGACCTTGAAGATCTTGTCATGGCCTAATGTTATTTAGATTTCACATGGAAGACTTCATGCATCCTTTTGTTCACCGTGGTCTATTCTCTGTACCTTCTCATTTAGTCACTTTGTTTTGACTCATGAAGGATATATAAAGCTGTTTGAATATGCATAGGAGGGCTTGCATTCAATCTAATGTCCTCTATTGGCATTTGCAATTCTCTGAATATTTTAAATGAATAATATATCAAACAGATGGCAAAATTCTTTCTGCTGAAACTCACCTGAAGTATTCCTTGACCTCAAAGTGAGTTTGGTTGACTTGGATATGCAGAATGTGTTCCCACAGGAATTCTGAGTACAGGAGTATGAATGGAATTCGTGGCTAATTTTTTTCCTTCTCTCCAATGGCACCAAATTAATCCCTGAGGTTGATAAATTTAGGCTTTTGTCTATCAGATAATTTGAATAAAATCTCACAAATAAACATGAAACAAATTGACATGGTTGGTTGCACCCAAGTTTCCAAATGTCTTCAGTGGTTAAATGGTACTCAGACTATTTGTGATTTTCTAGGATTCTTAAGAAACTTTACCTTTTATTGTAATTCTTAAATGTATCAGGATAAATCAGATGTTTAAATATCAAAGAGACTTTAAAGAATTGACATACCACTACTTTCAGTGGAGAAAATAGGAAATGAAAATCTCAATGCTTTGTATCCTAGAATTCTACTAATATGACTACTCTCTTGCTCTGGCAGAGGTTAATAGTGGTGTTCTTGGTGGAAGTAGATGCTAGAACTCCTCACACCAGAAATATATAAATATAAACATAAACTGGTAACATGCCCTACAGTGGCACATAGTGTGCCACAGTTCCCTACATAGAAGTTCCCCTAAGATTGAGCACCTATTGACACGTGCATGTGGACAGGTGTGTGGGTATGTATGTGCGTGTGAATAAGGAGAGCAGAAAGAAGGGCTCTTGAGCTACGAAATGATAGAATGTAGTTTTACTTTTTGAGGAAGAAAAGATTATACCCTACCCAGAATTTTCTCTCCAGTTACCTTGATTTGGGTATATACATTTTGGATATTTTCATTTGAGTAGTCATTGGTTATTTCATGAGTTCATTTTTCAATCATTCATGAATAAATGTTTGTTGAATTTATTGATTTTTTTGAAAGAGAAGTCCAAAGAAGATGAGCAGTTAGTAGCATCATAGTTCTACAGATAAAATGGATCTTATAATGCAAAAGCTGTTCCAAAGCAGAATCCTGGTGAGAATGAACTCTTTATCTAACCAAGTTTGAATGTGACAAACCTTGATCTGGTATAGATGTCATCATCAGAATCCTTTCCTGCAGACACACATGTTCAGCTCTGGAGAGGGGTAGAGTTGTGAGGAACACTGGTTTAATTGAAAACAGTTTTTTTCCTTGTGATATATCTAAGTATAATATGGGGCTAAAGATAGAAGTTTTTGAATTAAAATACTTGAATTTGAATTCTGGCTCAACCACTTATGAGATGTGTGACTTTGGGCAGTTTACATAAATTGAGGATAATAATATCTACATAAAGTTTTTGTAATTTTTAAAATAAATCAAATGGGCACCATGCTTGGCACTTAGTAATCACTCAGCAAATGTTAGCATAACAGTTATTATAACTTTTTCTAGTTGAAGCTAAAGGTTTATATATCAGTCATAATTCTTTGATGCATTTGTGCTGTATACCTTAAATCCAAATTATTTAAAGGTTTGCTTTCATGGGCTTCAAAAAATGTCTGCTTTTTATAGGTATGTGTATTTGTGAACTACTCATTGCTTAAGGCTAATGTACTTCCAGGCACCTTCTACCTCATTAAAAATGACTTTTATTTTGTGGTATGAAAGGAAATGCATTATAACCTGATTCTCTTGATATTAATTGCATTCGTTAGAGAATTATTAAACATACGTACACACAGAAGTATAATTCCTGACATTTAATATCCTAGTCAAAAGTGAAAGTTGAATTAAATCTAGGAAAAGTGTCATTTATTTTTTAAAGGAGAGCATAAGGTGATAAAAATAGTCTTTCAATTAATGCTCATGCTCTCAGAGTCATACTTTGGAATTAATATGAGTCCCCAGAAATCTATTTCAACAGGTCATTTGAGGAGGGAGAAAAATCATATAATCATATCTCCTGAGAAATAACTTTTCTTCAAGATGAACTTGAGCTTTTGGACCAAAAGTGACTGGATCAAGAAACGGGCTGAAACAGAAGTAGGAAAAAAAAAAAAAAAAAAGGAATGTTATTCTTAAGCAGGATGGTCCACTTTTGATGAGATTTGCATAAATCCCAAAGTCCAGCAGAGAAAAGTGGACAAGAAAAAAAATGAGATTAAAAATAGTAGAATTCACAAGTCTTAGGGGATTAACAAAGAAACAACAGAAGACTGCAAAGCCATTTCTGAATCCTTAAAGAGGAAATCATTCAAAGCTATTCTGAAATCAAAGAAAACAAAAGTCACTTCTCAAATCCATCCCTAGGACAAAAGGAAATTAAATTTCAGCCCAATTTGTATTGAACTTTGCTTCTAAGAATAAATTGGCTTAAAAGAACATATAAATTCACTTTGGTAGGAAGATACCAGATTATGAGAAAATTTACCATTATTTATGAGTCTTTTGTCAGTTCTTTCAAAAAATATTATCTAAGATTCCATCCACTTGATAATTTCACTTTTCTATAAATTGCCAAGTCTCTAAATTGGTATCCTCAGTGTCTAGTTACATGGTGATTGTCTATTTTAAAAAAAAATAATACATCTGAGGTCATCCAAAATTGCAAGTTTGTTGTTGACTTAAAGGTAGGATAAGACAGAATTTCTGTCTCTTTACTGGATATACATTTGTTTCAGCCTCAAGCCTAAAACTGAAAGCATTCCCTTCTAAGGATTTTATTTTGTTATGTTTTACAGTTCATGTTTGTCTAGAAGTTTTATTTTTTTCCTGATATTTTTTCAGCCAGTGGGACATTTCCAGAATCCAAACTGTATTACTTTGAAGAGACTTACATAGGAAAGCAGTGTTATTAAGAATCTTGATACAAGTTGTTTCCTTAATGCTCATCCCACGTATAACAGGAGGAATCCTATTAAGTGAAAAGCATGGGTTTCTGATCTTGATTTGGTCTAGAAATCAGCATCAGGTGTGTGTGCTAGTGGGGGTGACCCCTAACTACAGTGAATAGAATCAAAGACCTATGTCTAAGGGGTGAGAGTAAGTTTAGGAAGTTCCAGACCAAGGCATCAATTCAAAGGGAGCTGATAATACATTCTCCTCTTCACTGAGACTTCATGCAGTGATAAAGAGAAGAGTTAACAATTAGGGAGCTAAAGAATGCAGAGAAAGTTCTTGAAGCTATACAATAATTCTTCTTAAGCTTGAGTATATATGAGAATCACCTTGGAATCTTGTTAAACATGGTAATCTTCTACCTTGGAGACCCTAATTGAAGAGGCCTGAGTTAGAGCCTGAGGATCTACATGTCTAAAGAGACTCCCAGGTAAATCTAAGATGGGGATATTTGGCAAACTCTGTTTTGAGGCATAGAAATGAAGGTGATGAGGCACAGTGACTTTTTCTCTTTTGTTTGTGTTACCTGTTGTATGGTCAGGCCGTTCAACGTGGCTGTTCTCTTGCTCTCTGTACGCCTCCTGCTCGACCAGGCTCTGCTTCACTCACATGAGTATCCAATCCTCTTAATTACAGGGCTTAGTTAATCCCTGTTAATTGAGCCCAGCTGATGCCAATTCCCCCTATAAACGCCTCCTTCCCCTAGCTCCTCCCCGAGTAACGAAGACTGACGCCATGTTCTGCCTGCAGTCTGCCTCGCACGGTGGGGTGCAGCTCCAGGACCTTCCTTCAGGTATGTAAGAGCCCCCCTGCACCATAAACCGTTGTCACTGTCTTCGGGCTCTTTGTTCATTCTCGGGGTTGGGCAACTACAAGGCTTGCAGGCCTGCGGGCTGCAGCCTAACACCTATTAATTGTTTTTTCCTTTTCTTTCTCTCTCGAGTATGAGTTGCTTGCAGCTAAAAGTTCTTTGTTGTACTTCCTCTTTGTACCTTTATAGTTTTTTTCTTTCCCTCTTAATTTTGCTTTACCAGGATCTTATAAGGGTTTCCCTTCATAAATCAGACACCTTAGTGCAGGAATCAGAAACTACAGCCAGCACCCAGGTGAAATGTGACTATATCCTTTTTTTTTTTTTTTTTTTTTTCTTTTTTGCATACACGGGCCTCTCACTGTTGTGGCCTCTCCCGCTGCGGAGCACAGGCTCCGGACGCGCAGGCTCAGCGGCCATGGCTCACGGGCCCAGCCGCTCCACGGCATGTGGGACCTTCCCGGACCGGGGCATGAACCCGTGTCCCCTGCATCGTCAGGCGGACTCTTAACCACTGCGCCACCAGGGAAGCCCTGACTATCCATTTATGTATACTGTCTGTGGCTGCTTCTGTGCTATAATGAAGAGCTGAGCAGTTGCAACAGAGACCAACTGTTTATTATCTGGAAAGCCTAAATATATACTGATATTATCTGGCTCTTTACAGAAAAAGTTTGCCAAACCTTACTAAACTCATGATAGAGGGCATCATTGGGCCTACTGAGGAGAATATACTAAGTCTGAAAAGGATGTACAGATGAGGGCCTGATAGAGTCAAGAGGTTAAGACGATTTCTTCTAAGCCCATGCATTGGACGGGGCAGAGGATTGTCTAGCAGTGTTAGGACAACTGATCCAGTTTCAGGAGTGGAGCATTATGTACCAGAATCTCAGGATAGAAAGCTTTAGTCAGACCAATTCTTCCCCTAACCACTGCTGAGTGGGTAGCTAGCCATCAATCGTTCATTTAAGTCTAAAATTCTTTTGTATCATCTTGAGTCTCATAACAGGTCCCCTGGTGTGTGGCAGTCAGTGCTTACATAGATAAAAATCAAGTTGATAAGGCATTAGAAAGGGATTATGAAAGTTCGCTTAATTAAAGAAACTTCAGTGGGATCATAAATAATCCGTGCAAGTTATTAACTTTCCACGACTGCTCATCCATACTGAGTTCGAATGACTTCTGACCTATAAAGACCTTAATCTAATTCTGAGTGAATACAGGTCATAAGGGAAAATATGCTTTATAATGCATTGACTATAATCAACAATTCTTTGAAGCAGAAACTTCCCCAAATACACCTAAACATACCCTGCGTTTTCTTATATTCTTACCTCTGGTCCCATTTTTTTTTTTTTTTTTTTTTTAACTTAGAAGATTCACTGGTCACGCTTCAGTCTGTTTTATAAAAAACTAATTGAATGTCACTTTCTCTATAAACTATTTTAGAACTCATTGGAATTATTTTTTCCTCTTTATTCACTCAGTATACTTTAATATTTGCAATAATAGTAGTAATCTAATTTGGCAATTTGAGTTGTGTAAAGTCTTGTATTACTCAGTAGATAATAAGCTCCAGGTGGTCACAGGCCATAGTTTTTTCTGCTTTGAATCCCTCAATACACATGTAATGGTGCCTTGCATGGAATAATCAACATACTAATTGAACTAATCTCAGTTTGCTCTCCTGTCTTTCATAGTTTCTTTTTGATATGTCATTCATATGTAGGTATCTAAGAAAATTTTTCTCAGTAGGAGGAATATATTTTTCTTTCCTCTTATACCTATTTGCGAATTCGGCATCTTTTCTAATTTTGTTAAGTTTTGTTTGCTTATTTTTTAAACATTATCAGAAACTGAACAAAATTAAGTGTTTTGGCAAGAATTACCAAATTTAGTAATTTGTTATCTGTTCTATGTTCTGCATGCTTTTCAATATTATTGTAAGTTTTTACCCAATTTGTGTATATAAAATGGATCACTACATTTTTTTTTTAAAGTAGAAATGTAGAATCTGGAGGGATAGTTTAGAACTTGCTAATGAGATGATTTCAGGAGCATTCAGTGACCCACTAGAGATTTCCAACACTATCTTAATAGCAGTTCTCCTAGGTATAGTCTAGAATAGATTTTCCAAATTGTGCTTCAAAGGATGTTGGTAGTTGTGGCAGATAATGGTTTGGGTAATCATATGTAATTAGACATACTGGTGTTGTTTTAATCTACAAAATTTATACTCACCACTTCTAGATTAGTTATGTAAGAATGTCGATGTGAAAAGGATAAAGTAGGAAGTGACTTGTATTTATCAGAATGTAAAATATTTGCACCATAAAACTAACTTACTTCTACTACAGCTTCCTAAGATAATAGCAAACAACAGTGTCTGTGTCTGTACACACACACCTTATGCTTAAGTTTCTAGCTGAGATGTTTCCCCAAGAGAGAACTAAAAAGCACGAATGTGCTACAAATGAACTGTCACAGGATGCCAAGAAAATGGGTGGGGAGATCCCACTTGTGGCACCAATAGAGGGGCAGCACCAATTCTTTTTTAGACTCCTGCTATACCCAGGAAAGTAGAGATGGGGAAAGGAACACACTAAACGGCATTTAGAGAAGTTAAGTGACTTAGGCCTGGAGCAAACTCAATCCTAAAGGAGGAAAGCCATTTAGGAAACAATAACAAAGGCAAATAAACCTTAATTAAGATTTTGAAATTCAAACCCAACATAGCATGTCCTTAGTTCAATAACTGTGGTTATTCCAATAACTTTAGTGATGGTTGGTTAAAGGATGTTAAACAGGTTTTGTCTATTTGTTTTTAGAGGTTTTCAAAGAGTGGTCTGGGGAAGCTTGGGGTTCCCTGAGACCTTTTCAGGAGGTCAGTGAGGTCCCTCTCTTTTCAACTGCTTACTTCTGTGAGGTCAAATGTTCTTCATTTACTTCAACCAGAATGACTTACACAATGGGCTGAATGCAGAAACAGATATGAGAATCCAGCCATCTTCTATTAAATGAGACATTAAAGAGATTTGAAAAAATGTAAAGCAATACCACATCTCTCACTCTTCTTTTTAAATAAAGGTTGTTATTTAAGTTAACATGTAATGGGTTTATTATTTTTAAATGAATCAATAAATTGAATTTTTTAAATCTCTATTTTATTTTTAGTACATTAAATATCAACAGATATAACCCCCATAAACAAAACCTCATTAGAGTCCTCATTTATTTTTAAGAATGTAGAATTTTCATGAGACAAAAAAAAAAAAAATTGAAAACCACAATCCCAGAGGGAAATCTGGTGTGATGCATTTTCCAAAATTATTTAAACAATAACAACAAGCAACCACACTTTTGTGTGAACCAAGAGTTCCAAAATAATGTCATAACCTTGACAGGGCAGGGGTCATGGAATAATGAGAGTAAATAATTGCAGGGTTTTATTCATCCATCTTTTTTTTCTTCTCTGACTGGATAATTTCAAATGACTTATCTTTGAGTTCACAGACTCTTAAGCTTGATCAAGCTTGCTGCTGCTGCTCGCTATGCCACTTTTTATTTCATTGTATTCTTTAGTTCCAGAATTTATTTGGTTCTTTTTTATGATTTCTACTGAAGGAGCAGTCACCTTCTCTATTCTTTGACGACTGGCTTCGGGAGAAAAATAGTTTCACCAGTCTGGCTAAGGATTCTGAGGCTCTCTATGGAATCACCCACTCTACATCTATTGTTCCCTCTTGGGAGTGAATTACTAAAATTGTGTGCCTTCTCTCAATTCTAGAAAGCCAGGCCAGATGCTTGAGAGCCTCCCATTTGTTTTCCCTGGGAGTGGTGCCCTAACTGTGCCTTCTTCCAGTCCTGCAGTCAGGTTGACTTTATGCACGTGCTCACAAGCCATCTACAAAAACTTGCATTCATAATCCACCAGCACATGCTTAGGGAGCCAGCTGTGGGGGTGGTGGGGAAGAGGATCTGGGTGAGTGAGGCACACAGAACTTCAAGGGCATCCATGGGCCAGCTGGGGGGACCTGTAAGCAAGGCATCCCAAGTGGCTTATGGGGCATCATCCTGATGGAGTTTGTGTCATAGGACTCAAAGTCCTTTGAGTTCTATGTCTTGGTTACTGTGCTCCTAGCTTCTCTCAGTCCTTTGGTGGTGCTGGTCACCTTAGTGTTCTGGTTTGGGTGAGAAAGAAGGGTGTCTCTTGGGCAGTATCTCACATAGCCAGGGAAGCAAGGCACTCACTACACTGTTACTTTCCCATGTAGGAGAAATTGCTAGGGGCCAAGAAATTGCTTTTGGCACTGAGATGTGCCCCCTTGGGGGAGGACTGATATGGGTAAATTGAAACTGTTCTCACTTTCTTCAATGCATTTATTTTCAGGGATTTTTTTTGCTCCAGTGGTGTGCTGAAACTTCTCCGCTGGACTCCTTGACTCCTACAAAGGTAAGGGTGGATTTTAAAATCAATGTTCTATTTGAGGATGATGGTTTAAAAAAAAAAAAACTCCTGTCATCTTGTGGATGTCAATCCTTGGGATTTATATTTTGAATAATCATTCTCAGTTGCTGGTTAGGACAAAGCAAGTTGGGGAAACTTGTAGATGGAAAGAATGTTCTGGATAATTTCTCAAATCGGTCTTAGAACCTATAGAGACTTGTCATACAGTGAACAGATTGGATTGAGTGGAAGGGTCAGGTTTCTTATAGGGCTTAGTGGATCAGATTGAGTTGAGAAAGCAGAGATTTTATGGATATTTGCTTGAAAATGTGGAAAGTGTGTGGAAGACCCAAAGAGGCTTGAGTAAAAAAAAATGGTTCAGATGAATTTCAACTAATACACGCTTGTTTATAAATGGGTGTTGGACAGAAGTATCACTGGCATGAAAATGTCCATGGAACTAAGTGGGATTGTAAATGGTGATTGGGAAGATCTGTAAGTCCTGGCATATCAAAAGTCCACCTGTTCTGTAGATGGGCAGCATCACCGAAAGTCATTACTCCTTTCCCTTTGATAGATGAATGAAAGTGTTTGCTCTTTGGTGTTATGATGTGTACTGTTATGATGATGAGAGTGTAGCTATGGAGAGGAGAAACCAGAGGGCACTAGCTGTAGTGGTGGTACAGTTTGGACAGCAGAGAGAGGATGGTTATTGCAAAGTGGAGAAGGGCAGATGGATGAAAGTTTTAAAAGGTTTGAAGAGCCTTAGTTCCTGTGAGGTAGGTTTGAGATACTGCTTTTAGCCCTTCTCTCTCCAAACTGCTGGCATATATTGGGGCATCAAATGTCCACGAAGTTGCTGTAAATAGACCCTATCTGTCCTTAGCTCATCACTGTTTTGGCCTTAGGGAAAATGTGCCACTAGAGGGCGTAGGAGAGCATGTGTCATCACAGAATTAAGTTCTATATATCACATTAGTACAAGGGCAGATCTGTAAGAACACCAACTTTATGCAAAGGCAGCATGAGTATTGAAGCATCTTGTTTTTAAAACAGTATGACTTACTGTCAATGAACAAGGCTAAATGATATACAGCTCACAGACTGTTCCTCTTTCTTTGTGATGAAAAAGACTGCAAAATAAGATTTTAAGTATTTACAGTTATCTAATAAAATGCTTCATGAGTATTTATGAGGTACTTCCTTAACTAGATAAATTATAATATTAATCAAAATCAAGAATACTACTTAAAGAGTTCTTCCAAGAACCCAGATCATAGACAAAGCTTTTCAGGTATTTCTTAATTCATTAATTCTCAGTTAAGTTGTTTATCTCATTCTTTCTACATGTACAAGAATGCTGCTATTTGACAGGAAGTCAAACAATTCCAATGTGAATTGCTGTTTGCTGGTTTATTAGCTAAATCATGATGACTTAAGATACTGTTAATATTAAATACAATTCCTTCTAAGTGAATATGCATGAATGCAATTTTATTATGTTATGATTTCCTCTCTGTTCTGTGATTGAGACCCTGTAGGAAGCAAATTCATACACCAGAGTTAATTCTTTGCACATCCTCTTTTCTCATCCTCTTCCCCTTTACCAACTGTCCCTTTCTCAGTAGGGTAGGGGTTGAGGCATAGTGTTCTATGGAACGGAGACAGACCATGGTGGAATTTAATGGGTCAGGGACTTAGAAACATAAAGGCATCTTTATCTTAGAATCATCTGTATTAGACCCTGAAAGAATCTCGGTAATGATCTAGGTTGTTTTAACGTTTTGAAGCCCAGTCTGATAACATGTAGAATGAGTTAATATTCCACAAGTGTTTTGAGACAGAGTGCAATAATTACTATATGAAGGAATTTTTATTTTGTTTTGTATTAAGCCTAAGTTATTTGTTTCAGCTAATGGAATCTCAAACAATATTTATAATTGACACTCAAATTTTATATTGTCCCACTCCAAAAGCACTGTTAAAGCTCACAAGGGTAGAGAAAAAAGTAAAAAAAAAAAAAAAATGTTAAACAATATGACCTGCCATGATAAGAATTCTGTTCTATAAAGGCTAGTGACAGCATGGAACTTTACCTGAGCCCTGTTCTTCTGGAAAACAGGAACAGTCAAGAAATCTCCCCCATCCTTTTTGTGTTTCTGGAAATTGTTTATTGCAGAGATCCACTCTTACCCATATGATTTAAACAAGAAGTTATCTTCAAATTTTATGTATCTATAACAAGGCTAGTTATAGACCCTTTAAATTCCCATCCTTTGTCTCATAAATGATTAGTTGAAGTTAAATGGTCCCCACTTAAATGGTCCTTGATCAACTGTCCAGTCATGCAACACACTCATAACTCCCTCACATCCAATTCTTTCTAGCCTTCTTGTCTTAAAAGTACCCAGCATTTGCTTTAATCAAGTATGGTGAGACACAGACATGTAACTTACTGTCATTGCAAGAAGTTTTTTATACTTACAGCTCCTTAGAAACAGGAAATAAAAAGCATGATATGCCATGCAGGGCCATGCAGAGAAGCCCCAGGGTCAATCAGGAGGCAGAGAGAGTGAGTGAACAAGAGACTTTATAGTGATTTCTGCAAGAAGGAATGGGTGGAGTAGGTAAACAGGTTTAAAGTTGGCTAGTATGAATAATTTCAGCATGCTCTGGGGCATGGAGGCTGTTCTTAGTTGTCTGGTACTTGGCTCTGGGGTAAGTGGCCCAGAGTGTAAGTCCTATGAAGGGAGCCTGATAAAGGAGGTGGTTGGGACATGGGTTTATTGACCTACAGCAAATAAACTGCCAGATAATTCTCCAGCAAAGATGAGTTTATTGGGGATCAACAGAGAATTGCTATTTGTGTCTGCAACCATGGTGAGCCATGTGGTGAGCCATGTGCAAGTCCCTGCATGGCAAGGGAAGGATAGCTCTTTTACAGAGGGAAAAAGAAAGTTGGGAGGGTTATAGTAAACAGAGTCCATTTCTTTTTTTTTTTTTTTTTATTGGCTGAGTCCTTGCTGGGAAGGAAGAGGGATCTTTCTTCTCCTCCTTGGGGTCTGCTCTTGTTGCAGGGCATGAGATCTCCCCCTTCTGGTCCCCTGACTATATTTGGTTGAGGTTTCTGTTTATTAATTTTTTTTTTTTTTTTTACATTTACCCCTTTTGATCAAGACCTTTCCCTGAAAACACTGTTAATCAAGAGTCAGGTTTTCTAGTTTCAGCAGCTTCTGTCCCTCAGTGCCAGGAAGGACCTTTCCTAAGTGTAGTGTCTCACATCAGAGAAAAAGTACACAGATTATAAACCTATTGAGGTCACATTTGAGTAAAAGAGGGGGTAGGAGGGAGAACTCCTGAGCACTTTTAATCTGAAGTCCATATGTTATCAAGGTCATAGGCATTAGAGGTTATCTAAAGTGTTATGTCATCATCAAAGGTTTGGCAACAAACTTCCATCATGCCTGGTCTGGATATCTTGGGAAAGCTGTCTCATCAGATATCATCTGCTTCAATTCCAGGAAATCTTTATTTTTAGGTCACTAGGTGATTTGCAGGTCCAGTCAGGGTTCTATGCTTTCTTCAGGTGTGTCACATGAATCCAAGAGTCTATTCTTTGAAGTTTGGTGGCATAAGGATTGGTTAGCAGTACCTGATGGGGGCCTCTCCAGTAAGGCTGAGGAGAGTTCTTCTGGAGGTGTCCTTTCCACCAGACAAAATCTCCAGGTTTACAAGATATGATGCTTAAGGTCTTTGTGCCCCAAGGGCATGCTGTGAAAAGATTGCTCCACCAAAACATGGTTAATTTTAATAGAAGCAATTAGGCCTTTGCAATATTGGAGTATCTCTCCTTTTGTCAGTTGTGGGTGCAAAGAAGCAGGAGCCAGTGCATTAGGTGTCCTGTGACGATCTCGAAGGGTGAGAGGAGAGTTGGATTTCCACAAGGAATGGATCTGAGATGTAGAAGGAACAACAGAAATGCTTTTGGCCGAGGTACTTGGAGGACCTGTACACATCTTGCCAATTGAGTCTTAATAATGCTGTTAGTGCGTTCAGCTAAACCAGAGGATTGAGGGAGGGTGTAAACACAGTATAAGTGTTGTAAAACTGGCCAAACAGCACAAACTTGTTGAAACACCTGGCCAGTAAAATGGGTTCCTCAATAACTTTGAAGTTTGAGAGGAGTTCCCCAGGTAGGGATAATCTTTTCCAAAAGGACATTAGCCACAAAAGAGGCAGTAGCCTATCTGCAAAGAAAGGCTTCTTGAGCCCAGTGTGAAAACATATGAACTGTGACTATAACATATTTATCCATTAGATAGAGGAGGTAGTTGTATGACATTCACTTACCAGAACTCAAATGGTCAGTTAGGCAGTTTGAAATATTTGGGAGTGTATGAAGAGGCTTCCGTAGGTTGTACTTGAGACAAGTGGGACAAGTGAGGTAGGCACTTTTTGTAGGTTTGCTAATTTTTCCCCACTAATCATGAATGAGTTATTAGACCATGGTTTCATGCATGTACAGTGGCGAGGAGTGGGAATTTTAGAGTCTCCAGTAAGACTGAGTTATTTGGTCCAAACGAGACCTTTCTCTTTTTATCAAACCAACAGTTGTTGAATTTCCAATCTTGTTTCTCCTTTTCTGAGGCCAATTGTTGGGCTTCTCTAGCCAGTTTTTCTAAATTATCATTTGGGGAAATATCCCTTTGGACCATGACAGAGGTTTGGCTGCTGTTGAGCCCTTGAAGGGCAGCATTCCTTGTGGAAATACCAGCAACATGATCTCTAAACTTCCAGAGAGTCAGTTGAGAATGCCCCGTAATCTTAATAATAGCTCAAGTGGCAGGTAAAAGTATTGCACACTATAATTGCTAAACATAGGGGCCATTTAAAATTTTATTTCTGCTGAAAGTAAGAAAATCATGTTGCTCCCACAACATCCCCAAATCATGAGCTACTTCAAAAGCACGTATACTAACAATATAAATATTGGCAGTTTAGCATACCCAGCACAATATTTGCCATTGCCACATTTTAAATAAGAACCATCAGAGAACCATGAGAAGGCAGTGTTATCCAGAGGACTTTCTTGTAGATGCAGGTGGAGTCAGGATGTGGTCTGTCAGTGTTAAGTAGTCGTGAGGGACTTTGTTGATGATGGAGGAAAGAGTAGTAGGGTTAAGGTTATAATAGTATAAAAGAGTTATGTGAGGACCAGTTAACCAGGGGACTGCATAGTAGGTGAGGCAGCTGGAGAAAGGTTGAGCGTGTTGAGAATTCAGAACATCTTCTACTGTATGAGGGACACAGCTGGTTAAAGGGGATCCCATGATCACTTTCTTGGTGGCCTTAACCAAAAGGGCAGTGGTTAAGGGCATGGTATCCCCATGCCACAGGGTCCAGTTGCTGGCTATGAGTTGATGGTGGTTTCTGTGTTTGGGGTGAATACCCCAAAAGCATTCCCTTCCTTTTCGTATATAAATGGGGAAGAATGGGATCTTATCATTGGACTGCCCAACGGCAGATGGGTTCATCAAACTCTCCTTTGAGGCCTTAAAAGCTATGTCATTCAGTTCTTCCCATAAAATTGGGCTGGGATTGTTATTGATGAGTAAAACATACAGAGGTTTGGCTGTAAGAGAGAAATTTGGGATCCAGTTTTCAGTAATGACCAATTAGCCCAAGAAAACCTCACAGTTGGTGCTTAGTTTTGGGTTTGGGGAAACTTAGGACACCATGAAGCTTATCTGGATCTAGGAGTAGGCCTTGTTCTGGTTTCAGATGTCCTAAATATTGAATCTGGGTTTGGGCAAACTTCAGTTTTTCTTTGGCGACCTTTATGTCCCTCTAAGGCTAAAAACTTTAGCAAGTGGATACTGTCTTCCTGTGAGAAGGCTTGAGAAGGAGAGCAAAGAAGCAAGTCATCCACATATTGTAGCAAAATAGAACCTCTAGGGAACTTTATATCATCCAGATCAGCCTTTAGGATTTACAGGAAATAAGAAGGACTCTCAGTAAAACCCTGAGGCTTTACTATCCAGGTGAATTATTTTTCTTCCCAAGTGAAAGCAAAAAGATATTGGGTAGCTTCATCAACTGAAATACTAAAGAATGTACTGCATAAATCAATTACAGTAAAGAATTTACTTTTGGTGGGAATGAATGTTAGTAACTTGTGAGGGTTCGGAACAACAGTGTGTCACAGGCTAACAATGTTGTTTATTGCTCAGAGGTCCTGGACAAACCTCCATCCTTTGCCCTTAGGTTTTCTCGCTGGTAAAATACGAATGTTACAGGGACTTGTATAAAGGATGGTGAGGCCTTGAGTCTTGTAATCTATTATGGGTTTTATGCCATAAAGAGCCTCTTTACTTATAGGGTATTGATTAATTGTGGGAAGAGGTGAGGAGTCTATTTGAATCTTGATGGGAGACGTGCTGTGAATTTTGCCAATATCGGTTGTAGATTTTGCTCATAAGGAAGGTGATAGCTGATTCAGTAGGGACACATGATAGCTTTTCAAGAATCAGCTCTAGTACTGTTAGAGATGAGACAAATGAAAGATATCAAAGGGACATTTATTCACCTGGCTGGTTACTTTGACTACTATCAAATTCTCGAATTATTTTCACCTTTCATAATTCTCTAAGTCTCAGCCTAATCAATGGGTAGGAGCATAGAAACTAAGGAGAAAAGGGTGTGTATCTATCAAAGGGTCTAGAAAGAAGGGAAAACATTCAGAAGCAGGAAGCTCTTGAGGTCAATTAGAGAGCCCCCCACTGTTCGAGCTGTTTTGGTACTCTGAGGCAGGGGCTGCTTTATAGTAGTGGGGTCAGGCACTGAAAGCATGACCCCAGGTCCATTAGGACTGGAAGAGATTCATCCCCTCTCTGGAGAAACGTTCCTCCGAGCTGATGAAGAGGGAGGATTGGGAAGAGCCCCTGTTCCTTGGAGCCCCATCATTGAGAATTGGGAGGATGTTGGGAAAGCTGGTTAGAGGGCTGGAGGTACCTGAAGCACTTGAATTTGTAACACTCTCTTTTCTAATTTCCTGGCTCTTTGCAATAATAGCAGAAACTAGGAGGGTTTTTCTTTCATTTGGGAGCCTTTAGTCACTGGAGTTGAAGTATAAGATTAAGAATGGTAGCCATCTTCCTTTGAGGTGATTCATCAAGAGTGTAAGAGTGTAAGAAAGCTGGTTTGCTACATTAACTCTGCAGTGGACAGTTTCCCATTCCATCCTGGTCCTTTTTTTTTTTTTTTTTTTACTAGAAGGGAAAGTTCTCGTTTCAGCCCATTAATAAACATAGAGTTAAAAGCTGCCTGGATAATATGAACATCTGAAGGAAGACCAGAATTTACTTTACAAACTGAGGTCAATTGTAATACTCATGAACAGGTTTATCAGATTTCTGTGTGCAAGACTGAATATTTTTTTCCAGTTAACAGGCTTTGGAAAAGCCCTAGGAATTGATCAGCGAAGTCGTCTGGTGATCGGTGAAGCCTGATCATATGAGTTAGTGGGCTGGTCCTCTGGTTGTAATTCTAGGGACCTTTCAGTATTTACCCAGTTAATGGTTTTCATTCAATTGCTGGCCCTGTCCTTCTTGGACAAGCGTACGAACTAGCTGAGAAACAAGCTTGATAAGTTTGAATGGTTATATTATTAAATTCCTCAGCAAATCTTTGAGGACCTTTTGTTACTTTGGGAAAACCTTTGACTGGCTCACAGTTCAGCTTTATCCAGAGGATATAAGAAATGAAAGGAATTAGCTTTTGGATCCTCAGAAAGCTGATTTTAAAGGTACAGTTTCTGATAAATTCAGAGGAAAAAGGAGTGGGGAGAGTTTGAGAGAACAGGGGGAGTTTAGCAAGAGAATTAGTGTGTGGGGAATTGAGGGTACAGTGGAGGCATATACAGCATAGAAGGGAAGAAGGAAGGTGGCACTGGAGTCAGAGTCTGAGACAAGTCGAGGAAGAAGAGGCTGAGACTTCAGGAGCCATTTTATCTTTAATTATTTGTTTGCCTCAGTTCATCTTAACATCTTATTTTGCGGAGATGCAATTTTGGCCCCTGATAACATTTGGAAGCCTCGAAACACCAATCAAAATAAGCATTCCAGTCAGTGCTGGAAATTTTTGAGCAATTGTAGTCCAGTTTGAGTTTAAGAAAATTAAGTTTGAGGATTTCAAAAGTTCTCCATAATGACCATTGATATTCTAAATTGCCTTTGGACAGGTCAGGTCAGTCCATTTAGTTAGAAATGTGCATGAGGAAGGACTGAAGTTCTTAAAAATAAAATCAGCCAGAGTCCCTGTGTGTGTGTGTTGGGGGGGCTCTTAAAATATTTAGGCAGCTGGGATCATTTTTCAGAGGTTTTTCTCTAGCGTCAAAGAATAATTTTCAAATAGCTTATAGCTCAAGCAGCTCAATTCAAACAGCTTTCAACTCAAGCAGCCCACAAGCTAACACCAGCCAGTTCTTAGGAAATAGGTTGGTCCGAGAGGAACCTGCTAAAAGCTTCTCAGCCAGTGTCCGGAGAACAGCCCCTATTCCAAAGGAATGGACAGAAGGGTGAAAAACTAGCACAGTTTCAGTGAAACAGCCCTTGTTCCTGAAGAAATGGCTGCTGGCTTCTCAGCCAACTTTGGTTAAAACGCTGATCTCAAAAGCGAGACCAACGTGTCAAATGAGTACTTGGTTACAGAGCAAAGCCCTAACCAGCAAGAACAAAACCTTAAAATAGAGCCCAAATAAAGGGGCTTCAAATGCAAAGAGGGCATGAGCTCACATCAAGGAAAAAGACATACCTTCAAATTCCATGATTGATGAGAAAAGCAGTGAGCACAGTAGGCTCAGTTGTGGATACCACACTTGTTTGCTCACCAGCCCCAGAGGCTTTGAGGGTCTTCTCTGCTCTACATTGGTTGGTTTGCATATGAAAGGCATTCACTGTCCAGCAGGCAAATGGTTTACTATCTCTAGGAATTGGGTAGCCCCAGTTGGGCCAGTTTCTGCAAGATCAGCAAGTCCTCAAGATAACAAAGCATCAAAAATACAGAATAGGAAGATATGATTAATAAAATTGTTTACTCCTCCCTATAAAAGAAAAACCCTTTCCTGTCTGACCTTTGAGATCCTTGCAGATGTTATGGCCGGAGCATTCTCCCTATCGCTATAACCCTCCTTTCTTTATTAGAATACTTTTTGTGAATAAAATCTCTCCTTACCTATGTCCAGATCTTCTTATTTGATACCAGGAAGACTAACCATTGGGTTTAGCTTAGTCACTTTTCAGCAAGTTGGGGTGGTGATGGTGGATTGTAGAAGTTAGGCTAAATACAGGCCTGTAAGGGACTGAGCCTGTTCCATTGTGCTTTGTCCTAGGAAAAAGATCTTCATTTTAAACAGTTTTATCAGAGTCAGTGTATGAGTCTCCTATTGCTGCTGTAATAAATTACCACAAACTCTCATTTTTTAACAAAATAAATTTATTATCATACAATTATGTAAGTCAGAAGTCCAAAGTTAGTCTCACTGGGCCGAAGTCAAGGTATCAGCAGGGCTGGTTCCTTCTGGATGCTCTAGGGAGACTCTGTTTCTTAACATTTTCCAGTTTCTAGAGGCTGCTTTCATTCCTTGGCTTGTAGCCACCTTCCCTCTTCAAAGCCAGCAACAGCCAGTTGTGTGTTTCTTGTAATATATCACTTTCACTCTCTCTCTTCTGCTTCTTTCTTGCACTTTTAACGGACGCTTGTGATTAGATGAGGCTCATCCAGATAATCCAGGATAATCTTTCTATTTAAATGTCAGCTAATTAGCAACCTTAACTCCATCTGCTGCCATGATTCCCCTTTTCCATGTAGTGTAACATATTCACAGGATCCAGAGATTAGGTTCCTTGGGCATCTTTGGGAGGCCATTATTCTGCTTGCCACAGTCAGGTAAAAGTGTCCCTTGAATAATAGTCTATTCAGCCCCATCAAGGCCAACCTAACTGCTTCTCAGAGGACTAAAAAGTAATCTGAGATGGTCCCTCAAAATGAGTTTAGCATAAAGGAAGTCTGAAAGTGTTAATAATATATGTAGTTTAAATAAATTAACGAGTATCATTACATGGACCAGAACCTAGCCCTTGCTCAGGTCTCCAGCCTCGGGTTTAGTATGCATTCCTATGTAATTACTGTAGGCACTTAACTACAGTTGACAGGCCAAGGGTTTCAGCATTGAAGCAGAAAGTGGCAGAGCTGGAATTTGATCAGAGGTTTAGCTGTGAGACCTTGAGACAATTATTTAAAACTTTTGAGCCTCATTTGCCTCTTCTGCAAAACAGGGATATAATTATCTACCATGAAATACTTGGTGGTACTCATGAAGATAAACTTACACATATCACATAGAAACTATAAGATATATTCTTAATAATGAATTTCACATGTAACAAGAACTTTTACCTCAAGCTCCTTATTTGTCTCACCTGGACTATTATAATATTCTAATATTTTACTCCTACCATCTTCACCCCACTTCAAGTGAATTTAAAATATAGCATAATTACAACATAAATCAAATCATGTTGTCCTTGATTTAAATTGCTCAGTGACTTGACATTGCATGTCACATTATCTAAAAGGATGCATTCATTCATTTCTTTGTTCATTCAGTTAACATTTATTGAGTATCTTAGGCTTTTAAAAAATGTTAGTAGGCTTCCCTGGTGGCGCAGTGGTTGAGTCTGCCTGCCGATGCAGGGGACACGGGTTCGTGCCCCAGTCCGGGAAGATCCCACATGCCACGGAGTGGCTGGGCCCGTGAGCCATGGCCGCTGAGCCTGCCCGTCCGGAGCCTGTGCTCCGCAATGGGAGAGGCCACAACAGTGAGAGGCCTGCGTACCGCAAAAAAAAAAAAAAAAAAAAAAAATGTTAGTGAACAAACCACAATTCTAGACCAGAGGGATTTCAGATAATTTGTCTATGTTCCCCACTAAAGAGTGAATTATAATCTAAGATAATGGGACTGGAAAAAAAGGAAGAAAAAATTAGTATAAAAAGTGTTTGCATTAACACATTTAGATTGGTATGTGTGTGAGAGAGACTGGTCTAGCAAATTACATAACCTGTAAAAAACATGGGAAAGGCCACAGGAAAGTAAAAATCATGATCAATTTCATCTTCACAGTTAGCAGTGCACTTCAAACAACCATAATTCTCCATAACAGGGCTGTAGACACTGCTTTTAGTTGCAGCGTCTGTGGATTCCATGATTGTAAATTTTCCTTTTAGTAAGGGATCATCTGAACAGCTTTCTCAAAACAGGCAGACTTCTTTGTAATGTGATTTGTTTTAGGAGCTGTTGTGGTATTTGGTCAGAAACTCCAAGCAATATCACCACAGCTATAACTGAAAGAAAAGATGACACATCAGATTAAAGCAGGTGGATGGCCACTTTTTACCAAAATGTTTGTTGATTCCACATGATCTTCCTCAAAGGAACCCTAAAAAATAATTTCATAGCAACATGAGACCACATGGTGTAGGAGAAGGAAGATGGACTTTGAAAAGAAATGATGTGGTTTACATTCTAGCTCTTGAACCAACAAGCTGCATGGCATTTGACAATTAACTTAGCCTTTCTGAATCTTCATTTCCTTACCTAGAGATAGATAATATTTGCATTAAAGCCTTTGTTTTTTAGAAGATTTAAATATGTCCTATACACTACTTAAGGAATATCCGATTAATTCTCTTTGATTTCTATTCCTTGTTTGAATTATTTTAATAAGTTGGCCCTTATTCAGGAGAGAAGGGAATCTGGAGTTCTAACAGAAATTCTTAGAAGGTTAGGAATTTCTGGGTAATATAAGAAGAGAAAGTGGCCTTAAATCATATTTCAAAATATTAATCTTTATTTCACTTATTTCCAGCAGCTGGAACTCAGTTCTAAATTTAAAAATGTTTGCAGTCAAGAACTATGTATCAGACCTTTTTTCTTTTTTAAAAAAATTCTCAGAACCTAAGTCAGCCTTACACATGGAAGGCATGCAATAAATATGTTGATAAATTAGTAAAATCACATTATAAGCAAGACCAATATTTACTTGTAAATAAACAAATACAAATAAAGATTAAAGCTTATTTAACATATGTCTAGTAATCAGTATTATACTAAGAACTGCCATTATTGATATATTTTATATTATTGTTTTACAAACCATTTAGTACAAGTTAATAACTATAATGGTAATTTGGTTTTTTCTTTAAACTTTTGTTTTGGGAAAGTAAAAAATTTAGTTTCAGGGGCTTCCCTGGTGGCGCAGTGGTTGAGAGTCCGCCTGCCGATGCAGGGGACACGGGTTCGTGCCCTGGTCTGGGAAGATCCCACATGCTGCGGAGCGGCTGGGCCTGTGAGCCATGGCTGCTGAGCCTGCGTGTCCGGAGCCTGTGCTCCGCAACGGGAGAGGCCACAACAGTGAGAAGCCCGCGTACTGCAAAAAAAAAAAAAAAAATTTAGTTTCAGTGGTTCTCCTTATTCTTTGAAATGACAGACATACATTTATCTGAAGAAGAGATTGGAAAAGAACTTAAGATAGCCTCTCAAAGGGGACCATTTTGGGAATTCCCATGTGGTCCAGTGGTTAAGACTTGGCATTTTCACAGCCTGGGCCTGGGTTCAATCCCTGGTCAGGGAACTAAGATCCCACAAGCTGCATGGCATGGCCAAAAAAAAAAAAAAAAAGAAAAAGAAAGGAAAATTTCTACACAAAGGGGACCATATTGTCACTGACACTGGTTTTGTGAACAATGCCCGTATATTGGTCAAAGCCTTTTTATATCAACAGTAATCAGGAATATATATTTGTGTATAGTGGCCATGGCCAAGATTATTAAAACAATGTAAAAGCATGCTTAGGGGGAACTTGTATAACATAACTCAGGCCAAATAACTTTTTGAAGCTCTAATGTGGTGTAAAAATTTAGAGCTGTGAGAAACTAGAAGATTGAATAATCCTCATTCGCTCAAACTGACGAATGCCACAGCTAATTTTGTATTAACAGAGACTTCCAAGTCACCTTGCATTGCGTCATCCAACCTGCGTTAAAACTGCTCAGGGGATGCTTATACTGTCCACGCTTCCTGCTTGTGTAGTGTGTCCTTTAGGATAGTGCTGATATCACGAGGCTTCCTTTCAGCTGAGTTCATTCTCTGCCTCGCTGTTTACATAACAGCAAATAATTTCAAATTCAACTCTTAAATTGGTCAAATCTTTCAAATATGTGAAGAATTGCCTACCTGTAGGATTAATAGGTCAAATATTGAAGTCGTCAGAGCTCCTGAATGTGTCTACACTGGATTCCTTCTTTTCGTTACATCCAGTTTTCATCTTAGCTCATTTTAACAGGCTGACCCTCTGTACAGTGGCCTACATCAGTGCCCACTAGAAAATCTCAAAGTGTCTTTTACTCATCCTGTGTGAAATCAAACTCAGTGTTCCCATTAAACAAAACCAAACAAAAGCAAACTTCCCACATCTGTTTTATTCCTTCTGTTCCACCCTCCCTGTACTGCTAGAAAGATTTTTCACTTAATCATAGGAGCAATGGGAATCTACTGTAGAGTTTTAAGCATATATATACAATTCGTATTTTTAGGACCAAAATACTTAACATGGATGGCAAGGCCCTTTATGTTTTTTCCTTCTTGGCTTTCTGCTCATAAGTGACTTTCCTTTTCCATGCCTAGGTCTTTACATGCATTAAATCCTCTATGTGGAAATATCCTTCTTTATACTCATCCTTACCTCACAGTGGCTTAGAAACTTTTCCCTAGATATCAGCTCAAAATAGTAGGAACATCATTTTGAACTGCCTTACCAGGTCTAGTTCTTCTATTATTTGCCCTTAAAAGTCAGTATTTGCTTCCTCCATGACATATACCAGAATTTTATTTGTACGTTTAAAAAAAATTATTCCACTGCCTATCATCTGCAGTAGACTGTGACATCTATTAAGGCTGGAATATTTGCTGTCTTCTTCACTGTTTGTATCCCCAGTGTCTCACTAGCTGGGACAAAGCAGGCACTCAATAAGTACCTGTTGAATAAAAATAAATGCTACTCAAAAATCACTAAACAACTTTAAAGTGATTGCATAAAATTTTAAAGTATAATTTATAAGAAGGTTATATCATGACTCCTATACAAATATATAAAATGAAAACCTGTCAAAGATGTATGTAACATTAATGGGGAACCAGGAAGATGCTAAGACTGGGTTCACAGGTGAATTTGGAAGACAGATATAATCAGGCAAACAGGAATGCAGAAATGAATTTAATAAGTGCAAAACTGGCTAAAAGGCTATTGGGTGATAAAATGTAATGTTTGGAGTCATCTTTTCTACAGATTGGAAAGTCGATTTTATCTTTACTAGACAACATTCATTTTTATCGCTGTGGACAATAATTATTTGCATGACATTCAGTTTTCTACAACTCCTACCACTATAGAGGAGTATAAACAAGCCAACTGAAAGACAATCAAAGGTGCTTATCCTATGGAATCAGATAATCCCCAGAGGGTCCCCACTCCTCTGAAAGGATACCCAGTAATCTTTCTTGCCCTTTTCTAAATATTCAGTGCTTTTTCCCAAAGAAAATATCTTCACTTCTGCAAAGTTTTCTAATTCTATTCTCATCCCCTTTCCAGAAGCCTAGAGTACTATTTGGACAAATCTGTTAATCCTGTTAAGGTTTAATCTGTAGATCATAAATCTAAGAATCTATCTCTTAATCCAGCTGCCAAAAAGTATTTTGAATACTTTTGCTTCAGTTAAAAATTCACAGTATCCAGATAAATAATTTTATTAGGAAGAAAATGTCATGTAATTTACCCACACTTATCACTTGTCTCTTTCTGGGGAATGAGGCTGACAGTATTGAAAGACAGCCAAATCTACATTTCTCACTTTCATAGATGTTTCACTGAGTCTTTTCAACTGATCAAACAGGATATGGTTATATAAATTATTGTAAAAATATTTTTATGAAAACGAAGATAAAGGCCAGAGGGGTTATGTTTCTAAAGCATATTGGTACAAGGGGGAAAGAAATGTCATTCAAACCAGAACTGACACAGCTCAGTTTCTCCAATTGATGATTGTGTGATCTGAGCAAATGACTTATCTTCTCTGCACCATAAGATAAGAAAAGATATTCTCATTGTTGAAGCCCCTAGATGTCTCAAATTCCTGATCCTTTGGACTCCTAAGCCACACTCTTGGCTGACTCTGAAGCCTTGTGTTTAAGATCCCACTAGCTAAGGCTTGCAGGCAGACTTCCACTCTGAAATCTTGCAGTTTCCTTGAGGCACTTGTCAGGAAGCAGGGACCACTTCCCCCACTGTCAGGGAGCTGAAGGAACCTATAGCACTGTCTTTTTTTCCTCAGTGGGCTATTATCTCCTCCTTCTCTCTGTCTTCCTGTGGTAGATTATCTTCTGTTTGCCTTCCAAATCCACTTCCTACCCCTGTCTACCCTGCTCTGTATCCTAGAAGCCTGATGTACATGGCCAGCATCAAAACGTTTTGCTTTCTGCTATCAGTGGATTTTTGGCAGGAGATTAGAGAATGGGATGGAAGGGAAGTGAGATTAAGGTATTTATTCCCCCAGTTCTGCCCTTGCTGAATTACTATGGGTTGGCTACATCACTCTACTGAAGGCCACAGCTCCTCTTGGGAAGATCTTCCATGAAGCTACCTACTCTGTATTTTGTTCAGCTATTTGAAAGCCTAAGAATAGTAATAGTTCCACACTCTTGCTAGCCTTGGTGCATTGCACTAATCATGGTTGTTTTCCCTAAATTCTGCCTGGATGTTAACAAGCAGTCTTCATTAAGTGCTTCTCAATGGACCAGTTTGAGTGTACTATCATACTGCTGCAGGGACCCTGACTGCTACATTGAAGTATACAGCTCAGTCTCAAGGGCCATTGACTTCAGATTGCTTCTTCTTTACCCTTTCAACATCTTGGACTTGAAAAAAGGGCTGGTTAACTAAAAAAGATGAAAACAGGGAGGAAAAAATAGAAGGCACCAATTTAAACAAATCATTTTGCCATACCATGTTAATGAATTAGGTTCCTCACTCTCCTGGCCATCTATATCATATGTATCTTAAAAAAAAACAAAAAACACACTTTCTGTCTCTCATCTCAACTCCCTTTACTAGAAGAGAGACAATACACTAACACATCTAGAACAGTAACAGAATGTTTAAAGTGTACATCAGCCACGTGTTAGATTACTTGTCAAGGTTACTTGTCAGATACTCTTACCATCTCTTCAGTTACACTTGACCTTCCAGATATTTGACCCTCTCCTAGTCAGCTCAGGCTGCCATAACAAAATACCAGAGACTGGGTGGCTTAAACAACAGAATTTTATTTTCTCGCCGTTCTGGAGGCCAGAAGTCTGAGGGTGCCAGCATGGTCGGGCTCTGGTGAGAGCCCTCTTCCTGGCTTCCAGCTGAGAGAGCGAGCTCTGGTTTCTCTTCTTCTTATAAAGACACTAATCCTGTCATGAAGCCTCACCCTCATGACCTCATCTAAACCTAATTACCTCCCAAAGGCTTCATCTCCAAATACTATCACATTGGGGATAGGGCTTCAACATATGCATTTTAGGGGAACACAGTCAGTCTATAACAGATCCTAGTTTATCAGCTGTATTACCTTTATTTTTTTCTTTAAACTTTCTTTCCAGTTCTTATAAGACAGAAGTAGTCTCTATATTCTTTTTCCTATAACAGGTGGTTCTTTCCTTTCCTCTTTCACTTAATCTCCCATGTCCTTCGGTGGTCTCTGTCAGAATTAGCCATTTTTTCCTCTGTGCCCCCATTGCTATATACCTCACTTTATTGGGTGGTTGCAAGTCTGTTTGCTTTTAGGCTATTAACGCATCTAACAGTTAACAATAGCAATAAGAAGAGCTTTACCATTTATTCAGTGTTTACTTTGGTTCTACATCAGTGTCTTCATACGGTTTTCTTTAATTTTCATAACAATCCATTGAGGGAGGTATACGTTGAATCACCATTTTCAGATAGGTAAGCTGAGGGGAAGTTACTTGCTGAAGGTTATACTTTTAAGAGGTAATAAAATTTAAACCTGTGTGCTTGACTTGGTGCCCAAGCTCCTAACCACTTTAATAACAAAAGGAGCATAGGAAGGCAGCATGATGTCACGGCGAAGTAAATAGACTTTGAAGAGAGAACACATCTTCAAATCCTGGTTGTTCTCTGATCTAGCACGGTGACTTAGAGACTTTTATAAGCACTCTGTGTCTCAGGTTCCCCATCTTTAGAATGGCACAGATAATGCTTTTTAACTATCTCTCAAGGTTGTGGTGAGGGCCAAGTGCATTAACACATGAGGGACCCTTAGAGTAGCCATTTAATAAATATTAGTGTTATACTTACTAATAATAGTATTCTAGGAATGAGCCAGATTCTTCCATAGTAGGAAAGACCAGGAGCTTCAAAATCCTCACAAATACTGTAAAAACATTCTTCACATGGCATTAAGTTAGTGATAGCCAAAGGAGAGTTTCAAATGTCTCTCAAACATAAGTGAAAAACAAGCAAAAAAAAAAAAAATCACCTTTCCCTATGAAGCTGCATCTAGCTCCTTCCTCTTATTGCTTCTTCATTTCTGAAGTGGAAACATTATCAGATCTTATCAAGAAGCCCCACAGACTTGGATCTCCTTGAGCAGAGCCCTTGTTTTATAATCTTTTTCATCTTAGACTTGAGGACAGCAGTTCCAACAATGGTTGATGATTGCAGGGATAAATGAATGAATCTACAAAGTGCATGGTTCAAAACCTGTGTATTGTCTAGGAGACTAGCAAGTGGATATAATCACCACCTCACCCCTTAGACCAGTGGATAAAAATTCGCTATCTAACTACCTTGGATTTTCATAGCTTAATTTTATTATTTTATTTTTTTTCAGGCATAAATTTTGAACTGGATGCTTTGCTTGGTTGGTTTCTAAAAGCAGAATGCAAATTTATTAATCTACTCTGCCACACTAAGATAATCGGTATATTCTAAGTCTTTATGGTGAGCAAATGCCTTTAGCATATGAGAAGAAAAATTTAATCAGAGGGTAAGAGCAATTGGAGTAAAGAGAAATAAATGAATTAGACTAACCAAGTGCTTTAATTATTTTAACAAATATAAGCCTTTTAGTAGGTCACGGACCTCCCCAGACCTCAGCATCCTCATCTTAAAAGAGAATTGAGGGGCTTCCCTGGTGGCGCAGTGGTTGAGAGTCCATCTGCCAATGCAGGGGACACGGGTTCGTGCCCTGGTCCGGGAAGATCCCACATGCTGCAGAGCGGCTGGGCCCGTGAGCCATGGCAGCTGAGCCTGCGCATCCGGAGCCTGTGCTCCACAGCGGGAGAGGCCACAACAGTGAGAGGCCCGCGTACCGCAAAAAAAAAAAAAAAAAAAAAAAAAAAAAACTTGAATTACACATTACCTCAAGTTCTTTGAAGTTAAAATAATTTATTATTTTGTGAAATATGTAACCTTTCCAATGATTTCCCATACACAAGTACACCCACCTCCTCTTTCCTAGTCTTAATGCTTAGGATGGGAGGTCCACTCTACTTTTGTGATCTGAGGAGATTCTATGGGAATATCTCAGCAAATAAGAAAACAAGTATCTCTTGTTGCACTTGAGCTTTTTTTTTTTCTTGATAATATTAACCGGTTTGCCCATTTGTAAATCCAAACAAGACTGTAAATGGCAGATGCCAATCCCAGCCGATAGCTAACCTTCCCTTCCTTTTCTTTCCAGCATCAGTAGAAAGATAATTCAATCATATGAGTGAGCTAAATGATAATTTGAACTAAATATCAAAATAGGGATAGGCAAGTAGCTAATAATTTGCTAAAGCCACCAGAAGCTAGGCCCATCTCTGCTCACATGTATGAGATTCTTGTACATAAAAGTACCTTTTTCAGTTCAGAGAAATATATATCCCCTTTTTTGGCGAGTGGTTGTTATTGTTCCTTTGGCTTTTGACAAATTTATAAAAGCAGAAACAACCCACATGGTCTTCTGGAGAGGTAATTTGTCAAATACGAAGATTTATATCAAGGCATTTAGCTGCCTAAATAATACACAAATATAAAAGGCTAGATTTTAGACAATTTTCACTTGATGCTGAAATCCTTCACAGTATTTAAACGTGGTGCATGTAGCTACCTCTTTCTAGACAGCTTTCTTTGATTAAGCTGGTGGTGCCTTGTGTTTCTGCTATTACAAAGTCAAATGATTTGCTATTGATTTTGCTTTGAACCTGTAGTAATGATATGGTGTTGGCAGAGACTACAATGAATGTGGATCCTAGTGTTGCCCCAGGGTTTATTCTCAGCCTAAGCCTTTTTCCCATGTAACCAATGTGGGTTATTTTTAAAAATTAAATAAATTTGAAAGGATTCATGTTATCTTCTTGCTCCCAGTAAGCCCAGAATTTTCAAGGTGCTATCTTAAGATGAGAAAAAACCCTCACACGTAAGTAATCCTACTGGAAAGATTATATGGGATTTGGTCTAATCCTTATTTTTTTCTACATTTTTATCTTTGGCTTTCATCAAACTAAATCAATGAATATGACTAGTATTGGGGATCTTCTTATCTTAATGGACTTTTTAAAACATCAGCTAAAGCTTGTTATAGTTCTAATTTAGAATCCTAACTCTCCTTAATGAAATGTATTCCTAAATTCTCATCTAATATTTACTTGGAAAGGACTTCGTAGCTTCAGAAATTTCTTGAGCTAAAACTATGTTTGTCTAATTTCTTTGATTGAAATCTCCTTTAGACTATTTATTTACCTTGTAATTATATTACTCCTCCTTTGATATATTATAGTTATTTTTTTTACGTTTTGTAAATTCACCTGTTGCCTCTCTGGGTTTAAAGTCCAATTTAGACTGGAAAAGAAAGACAACAGTTCTGCTAAGTTACATCGAGTGTTTACCGTGCACTAGGCTGTTGGTTAAGCAGTTCACGTATACACGTACTCAATTTTTGTGACTCCTCCAGGATGTAGGTCTTCTTACCTCATTTCAAAGTGAGGAAACTGAGGCTTTGGGATCTTAAGCTCCCCAAGTTTACGATTCTTAGAGAAGAGGGGATTTGAACAGCTTTGTCTAAACCAGTGTATCAGCCAGGAAACTTGCAGGAAAGAAATAGCACAATCTAACTGGGTAGTTTCACGGAGAGTTTAATAAAGTTACCGTTTACAAAGAAGGGACAGGGTGCAGGGAAATCACTAGGTATAGAGCAGCTCTCTGGGAATAGTAAGATCAGGGCGTCTTTTTCATCCAGAGATCTGAAGGTACAGCAGAAAGACGTGATCCCTGGAAATCGGAAAGAATGAGCTGGGACCCCTGACAGGAGCTGTCCTTTGGTCCAGCCTGAAGTGACCCATGAGAGGGGTCCATGACCTCCGGCTGGTGCTTGCAGTCATGTGACCTCAAAGGAAGCCAAAGAGGCATCGATATAGTCCATATTCACCTTCCAAGAACACAGAGCAGGGTGAAGAGGGTAGGGGGAGTAAACCTGCTTAGGTAAATTACAGATATCCAACAAACTATTCAGTCCTTCGGTGGTGAGATCTTAGGACTAGCTGTGTCAGAATTCTGAGTGTGTGCAAAAAAACGATTGCTGAGTCTAAGGGACAGTGCCTAAGAATCTGCATTTTAAAACAGGGGCCATGGGAGAATTTCTATGATTCTGTGTAACTTCTTAGAGAAGCAATAATAACTACCTTGAGATTTCAAAAGAATTATTATGTAGAAGAGGTATCAGACTTTAATGTGGGTAAGAGAAACCAAGGACTAATAAGTGAAACTTAGAGGACGGCAGGTATCTGTTCAATACAAGGAAGAATTATCTTGTAACCTAAGGGCTGATCTATGAATGAGACTGTCTTGTTCTTATTATTGGAGGTGTTCAAGCAGTAAATATTTGATGAGATAATAAATGTAAAATACTTTGAAAATGTAAATTTAGGTGATGATAATGATGGCAGCAGTGTTGAGGAAGAGAACCACAATGACTTATTTGCATTGAGAAGCTGAATTGTAAAATTTTAAAGATGTTAATAGTGAAGAAAAGGAACAATTATACTGTTTGACACTTACAGTGCATCAGGGTGCCATTCTAAGTGCTTTATTTTACCTTAACCTAACGTAATCTGCAGCAACGCTGGCACAAAAATATAAGTATCCTCATTTACAAATGAGGAAAGGCCAGCTTAGAAAAATTATGTAGAAAGTAGTAAGAACCTCGGCATTTTGGTTCCTAAAGTCCTATCTCCAAATGCTGTATTGCCTTTGTATTGGGCAGATTGAATTACTGAATCTCTTGCATAGGACAACCAGAGTATGGTGACTATTACTACCTATTCCAGTTCCAAGACAGACATAGTTTATTGAATACAGAACAAGTAGCCATTAGGTGATACCACTGGTTCACCCCTGGAATGAAAACTAATCATCACCCTTGTTCAGAGTCAATAAATATTGTTAAGCTAAATAACTCTTCCACAGGCTGTGGTAGGATGTAGATGTCTCAGGAATGCTCTGGATCATTGTTTGATACTGTAGAATTCCAAAGTGTTGAGTGGAATGTTCAGAAATCTTCCCCTGAGACTTTGGAAGCTTTGAGGGCCATTCCTGTTCTTAAATTTAATTGCCAAACATCTCTTAGTACTGATGTTCGGGCTTCCTTATTTCCCTGCAAGGAGCCAAGTCAGCAGTCCCTAGGATGAATTCAGGTCTCTGTAGATATTGGGAGCTGGGGATGTTTTGCTTTACCCATTTCAGCGATCCCTGGAGAGTGATTCATTTGTATAAAAAAAAGAGCAACTTGAGAGGGAAATGGTCACAGCTATTTTAAAGAGCAAGCTCATTTTTGCCTCTGCTAGACTATGTCAGAAATGAAGTGCTTTTATATTGTGACAACTGCCTGCCTTCTGCAATAGCAGTCCTCACCATTATCAACTTCCAACAAGACTTGGGGTACAAACTGAAAGACAATTGTAAGATATTTCAGAAATTGACTTGGATATTGAAGATTCAGTTAGACACATGTCTTTGACTTTGTTTGCATAGCTGTTGTAATATGTGCTCAGTGAAGGGATTTCAGGTATTAATGTAAGAATGAGAGGGGGAAAAAAATCCGTGTGATACTTGATGATTCTTCACACTCACAGCTTTATCACCCAGCCCGTTTCTTTGAAGGGAAAAGTCCTTTTACATATACATAATCATCCTGATTTTTATGACTTCAGTGAACAGATTTGGCTTCTCATAGTTTTCTCTTGATTGTCTATTATTGGACTCAGATTACCTACAACTTTGGAGCATCTCTCTGTCTATATCACCTTGGTGTGTGATTCATGTTTGCCTTTATTTTTATAAATATCTTATCTCCTTTATTCAGAAGTAAACTCTAGAAGGGTAGGAACTGGCAATATCATTTATGTATTTTGACATTTCCCAGCATAAGGCTAAGCCTAGAGTAACAACTCAAAACGTGTCCTTGAAATGTTGGCATCAGCTAAAGGAGCTAAGAACTTTGTCTAGACTCACAATAGAAACACAGAGCTGTGGTTGCAAAGCTGGATCCTGGAGCTTGTTTGCACTCTTTCTATTTATCTCCTTCCATGAAGGTCATGACCAGAGCAGAGCTTACTAGGGAAGCATGGCAGTGTTGGGGGAGAACATGGGTCATCTGGAATAGACTTTGCTCTTTTCTAAGAAGGAGAGTGAAGAGTTTGTCCATGTACCATTTGATCTTCCTGGAATTGAAACTCTGAAACCTGGGTCCAACCTCAGCTAAATCATAACATCTAATACTCGTTAGTGCCATTAAAACAAAACGATCTCTTTCCTACAGCTTCATATATTCCGATTCCCCCAATTTTACCCACTATTAAAACATGGCTTGAATATAACTTCTAAAGAATAACTTCTGTAGTCTTTAGAGAAGACAAATCAGCATCAGCTAAATCCTTTATTCCCTTAATATAATTATCATCACTTCCCAAATTATTTACATTCTTCTTTGGGAGAGAAAACAGTTTTGAATGAATATCCCTCTCTTAGAATCCTCTTAAGACCTAGCAGGGTGGTAGACATATGGTACACTCAAAAAATACTCTTCTTTGACCTAATTCTTACATATTAGAGGGGACTGTCTACTAGGGTTTTCCAGAAGGAGAGCAAACAGTCTTTCTCTTCACATTTTCAGTTCTCTTGGTGGTATTTCTCACTAAGGGAAGAACATTCTAGGAAGACTAGCACTAGGCCTAAAAGTGAGCAACTTCCCTGAAGTTTAGCCTTCATATTATTGGATAATGGTTTAGAATTGGGAAAGAATGCCAAGCTGAGGGAAACAAAAAAAACGTTTATTGGATCAAGCTGACAAAGGTTGAATGACAGGATCACAGATCATTCTCTTCAAGGTTTTGGAAATGAGACGTTTGGTCTTTGTCCTCTCTCAGACTTGTGGCTGCTCAGAAAATATTTGTTAAATGAATGAATGGATGAATATACTAGGCACTGAGAACATAAGGTACTTAGGAAGGTTGATATAATTATTGCCCTTAGGCTATTTAGAAAGAGACAGTCCTTTAACCTCTGGGTTATATGTACATTTTCTTTCACAGACAAAATTTCTAGCCATCAGAGTTCTTGTCACCCTCCTCTACATGGTCCCTAGACATCTCTCGAGGCTTATATTGTTACTGTCAGTTCTACCTTCTAATAAACTGTATATATAGAAAACACTAGAGTCTGGTAAAATTATAGCCTCTTTCCAAATAATTCCATAATGACAGATATACACAGAATGATTTCTACAACTGAGTTTCTATTGAAAAACATTCCATCTCATATGGTATTTTTAAAAATTTTAAGGGAGAGGTATAAATTGTGAATCCCAAAGCAGCAACATATAGTAATTGTAAGGCAATGCTGTGGGTTTGCAGCCACTGTAAATTGTTTCAGAAATCCCTGTGGAGCAAGTAGAAAATGAAGAGGAAAAGTTAGTGTTAAAAATAAGGGGAAAATAAAATAAAAAGGCAGATGTGATGCGCCCACTTTCAGGTTTGGCACACTGAAAATGGACAAAATTATTGTGGGTGTAAAAAAAGTAAAAAATGTTTTGTGAAATTATTGTGGGTATAAAAGGTAAAAGTTTTGTCAAATGCTAACTGTAAGCTTGCAACAAAATAAATTCAGAAATAGACATTTGAGATATGACTGAAAGGAATCAAACTTTGGATGGCTTCCTAATAGGAAAAAAGTAACTAGCCTCATTTAGGGGGCCAAAGTAATTCCAGATGGACAGTTGTTTCATGGAGACTACAGTCTTTGGAGATTATATTCTGAGATAAGTAAAGAAAATTTATGATTTATTGGAATTGATTTTGGAATCAATTCCAATCAATTCAGAGTTGATTTTGGAATATTAATGATGTATAAACAGTTAATGTGCATTTATTGTGTTCCTGAGGTTGCATAATTGATTGAGGCAAATGCAAATAAGAGTGCTACTACTTTCCTTTCAATATGTAAAGTTTTCTTTTCTGCATTGTATCAGTTTCATGGCCATTTTCCTTTGAAGAAGAATAAATGACCAAAAGGAGCCAACATATTCAAGTAGTTAGAGTTGGGGACTGGAACTTTTGTTATGTAAGCTTAATAATTAGTCTTCATTTTATTGCTGGCTCATGAAGGAATCCAGTGTCTCATTTGGTAAGCTTAATTATCCCCTCTGGTGTTTTTCCATATTCTATGCTAAATATGAAGCCATGATGTTATATCACTGAGTTGGAACTGCTAGGCCATTAAAAAAAAAAATACTGCAAGCCTTTCAGAATTGCAATTTCCAAAGGAAAAAGACCTTAATAATAAAAGCATCTAACTGAAGACACTTGGTATTAGACTGGGGGCAAGAAATGGAAGGGTGGTTCCATGAACCTTAAATTTCCCATCATGATTTATGCAACATCACTGTGCCTAAGAAACCCTTCTTTCACGAGTCATTTTATTGGTTAAGGAAAGATTATTATCTGCAACGAGCATGTTGAGACATTAGTTTCTGTCCCTAGCTTTGTAATTTCAGTTTGGAGTAACTACTTTAAAAATGTGTTAGGTTATAGAACTTTTGCATCAGTAACCAGATCTATAAATAATTATGTATTCAGATATGTAATGAAAGAAATATTTAGGGTATATGGATGATGGGATGCCACTAAATCAAGTACTTTAAAAATATTAAGGAGAGTGAATTTGAGTAATTTATTTCAACAACAGAAAAGTTCACTGCTACAAATCTATTCCCCTGATTTCCAATAACAATAAGGAAGAAAGGAAAGCTTCCCATTTTTGACCCAGCCAGAATTGGAGTAGGCAGTGGGTATGAATTAATCACCATCACAGTCATAGAGAAGAGAAGCAAGGCAGAGGAAAGAGAAAGCAGATGGAGAGTATTTGGGAAAGTTGAGGTGTCACAGGGTATCTTAAAGATTTGACTAATGATACTGAGATGGATTCCATGACCTTTCACTTATCCACATATTCTCAATTGAAACCAGGGAAGGGGTGGATTAGCCTGAAGATTCAAATCAGAGATAGCGCTCATTTTATGTCCGTTGTGTACATAGATATATTCAGCATGGAAACGCTGAAAGAAGAGGATCTGTAACCATCATTGCAAGTTTGATCTTTCCATCTGGACTATGACAGGGTCAGGACTAGGATAAGGCAGAGCGGCACTGAGCGTGAGCATCTAAGGAGGCACTCATTTTCAGGGTTATGCAAGTGCAGGGTTGGCATCTGCATCCACCTGAAAGTGAATGCCTCCTTAAATCCTGGTTGTCTCAACTTGCCTCATCCTAGCCTTCACCTGTATGGTGAAGTCAGACTATTATTTTGCCTATTAACTTTCTGACTTCGGGCAAGTTACATAAATAGGTGGTAGACTGAGAAGGATAGCATCTTGGGCTCCTGCGACAGGAGAGCTGAGTGACACATTTTCGTGGTTGTCATGATATTGATTATTGTAAGCCATTTTAGGCTTTTTTATTAGCTTGCACAGGTTGAATGATGCCTCTCAAAGTCAAAATTCTTTTTGTTCTTAGCTGATCTCTCATTTAGGATCAAAATCCTAAAGGAAAAGAGTCAGAGTCTTGGGTTTAGGATGCTTCCAAAAGGCTTAGGAAGCCCTTCTGTGTCCTCTGTGAAGGTGAGGATGTAGGAGATGAGCCCTACAGGTACAGGGCAAAGGCAATGTCATTTGGGGCTAAGAGCGCTAGTTGATGGAGTTAGTCTGTTTCAATTCAGATCCCACGTGTATTAGTTGGACAAATAATTTAACCTTTAAGCCTTAGTTTCCTTGACTACAAAATAGGGGCAATAATCTTCACAACAACATATTAACAGAGAATGTTTTAAAAGTGTGTTTAGAATTGTACCTTGATACACTGGAAGTACACAAAAGCAGTGGGGCGTCTGCCTGCTATATGACAAATTATGTGCTACAGGTAAATAGGAAACACATAATTTAATCAAGGATCTTACAGCCCAGGAGGAGAGAAACTGGGCAGTGGGTATAAAAATATAGAAATGGAATTGAAAAAATTTTGGAGGTAAAACCCACGGAATTTAACGATTGGATATTTGAGTTGGAGGAGGAAAAAGTGTCAAGCTTAGCTCTTGGCTTCTGCCATGAGCAACTGGATAAATGGTGGGAACACTTAATGAAATAGAGAACGCTGAGAAAGGTAGATCTGGGGGGAGTATAATGACTCCTGTTTGAGGCATTTGCCACTCTGAAAAAAATTAGAACTGTGCTTTTCGTGGGATACAGGAGCCAGTTACTGCCATTGCCTGCTCATCTCCATTTTCTGTTTGTACGATCGCTCTCCTCATGCCACACAGTACAAACATTGTCCTCCAGTTAGATCTTTTATTTTCCTTTTTTTTTTTTTCTCATTTTTGGTCCATCCATCAGGAGTGCTTCCTGATTCTTTCTATTTACCTGCATACTAACTATTCTTTATGACCATCCTGGCTTAGAAGAGGACATCTCTTATTGAGCTGCTGTTGTGCTTGTCTATAGGATGTAGCAAGATTAGCATGGGCTCAAATTTAGGGTTTGCTACTTACAAGGTTGTATCAGCTTGGAAAAGTTAAACTTCTAGAACTTGTTTTTTTATCCATAAAGTTACCAAGGTTACCACAAAGGATAACTGTAAAAATCAGATGAAAAGTTTTACACAAAGTGACTAATCATGATGCTGACACTTGGTCAATGCCCAACGCTTTATCAAATAATTATATATTTTATAATTTAAAATAGTTTTCCAGTAGATATGTGTAGTTCAATTAAATTCATAAAATGAAACATATATTGCACACTCATTCAGCATGTATTTATGAAAATTATGTTCCAAATATGGTGCCAAAGAAAGTAATTTCTCTTGAGTCTTCAAATTACTCTGAATTGATTGCACATAAAATGATTGCCTTATGAACCTTTGTATTGGCTGGAACATCAGAGGCCTTTTAGTACAATCATGACCCATTGTGCTAACCTCCCTTATAGCAACCATGATTGCTGTTGATCTGGGCTTTCCTTAAATGTTTTTAATTTTTATTTTTTTAAGAAATTTATTTATTTTTGGCTGCGTTGGGTCTTCGTTGCTGCGCACGGGCTTTCTCTAGTTGCGGTGGGCAGGGGCTACTCTTTGTTGTGGCATATGGGCTTCTCATTGTGGTGGCTTCTCATTGTGGAGCATGGCCTCTAGGCGCACAGGAGCTCAGTTGTAGTTGTGGTGCATGGGCTTAGTTGCTCTGCATCATGTGGGATCTTTCCGGACCAGGGCTCGAACCGGTGTCCACTGCATTGGCAGGCAGATTCTTAACCACTCCGCCACCAGGGAAGTCCCAGATTTTTTTTTTTTAATTTATTTTTATTTTATTTTTTTGCGGTTTGTGGGCCTCTCACTGTTGTGACCTCTCCCGTTGTGGAGCACAGGCTCCGGACGTGCAGGCTCAGCGGCCATGGCTCACGGGCCCAGCCGCTCCGTGGCATGTGGGATCTTCCCGGACCGGGGCACGAACCTGTGTCCCCTGCGTCGGCAGGCGGACTCTCAACCACTGCGCCACCAGCGAAGCCCCCAGATATTTTTCAATTAAGTTTTTTATTTTGAAAGAATTGTGGAATCACATGCAGTTGTAAGAAATAAAGCAGAGGAGCTCATGTATCCTTTACCTAGTTTCCCTCGATGGTAAACTCTTGTAAAACCATAGTACAATACTACAACCAGGATATTAACACAGAGTCCAAGATACATAGCATTTCCATCAACACGAGGATCTCTCAGTCGCTCTTTTATAGAACACCTACTTGTCCTCATCCCCAGTCTCTCCTTAACTTGTTAAACCACGAGTCTTCTCTTTACTTATAATTTTGTCAATTCAGGAACATCATATCAATGTAGGTAGGTAACCTTTTGGGGTTGGCTTTTTCTCAGTCAACATTCTGTGGAATTTCATCCAGCTTTTTATGTGCATCAATAGTTTATTCCTTTTTATTTCTGGATTATCCTATGGTCTAGATGCGCTACAGTTTGTTTAGCCACTCACCTGTTGAAGGATATCTGGGTTGTTTGCAGTTTTAGGCTGTTAAAATTAAGCTGCTATAAACATTTGTGTACAGGTATTTGTGTGAATAGAAGTTCTCATTTCTCTGGGGTAAATGTCCAAGAATGCATTTATTGTAGTTATGGTAGTTATGTTAGTTGCGTATTTGGTTTTTTTAAAAGAAATTGTCAAGCTATTTTCCAGAGTGGCTGTAAGTGTGAGTGATCCACTTTCTTCACATCCTTGTCATCATTTGGTATTGTCATTAGTTTTTATTTTAGCCATTTTGATCAGTGTGCAGTGATCTCATTGTGGTTTTAATTTACATTTCATAATGGCTAATTATGTTGAACATCTTCATGCACTTATTTGACATATCTTTTTTTGGTGAAATGTTCCTTCATGTCTTTCATCCAGGTTCTAATGGGCTGTTTGCTTTTTACTGTTGAGTTGTGAGTGTTCTTTATATTTTCTAGATACTAGTCCTTAGTCAGATATATGGTTTGCAAACATTTTCTCCCACTTGGGTAGCTTGTCATTTTATCCACTCAGCAGGGTATTTAACAGGTTTTTAATGTAAATGAACTCTATCAAAATTTCCTCTCATGGATTGTGCTTTTAGTGGGAAGTCTAAGAACTCTTTGCTTAGCCCTAAATCCTGAAGATTTTCTTCTGTCTTTTTTTTCCAAAAGTTTTATAGGTTTACAGTTTACATTTAACTCCATGGCTTATTTTCAGTTAATTTTTGTTTAAGGTGTAAGACTGAAGTTGAAATTGCCCCCTCTTCTTGGCCTGTGGATGTCTAGTTACTCCAGTATCATTTGTTGAAAAGGCTAATTTTCCTCTGTTGAAATATTTTTGTACCTTGTCAAATATCAGTTGGGTATATTTATGTGGGTCTATTTCTGGGTTCTGCATTCTGTTTCATTGACCAATGGGTCAGTCTTTCAGCTCATACCACATAGTGTTTTTTTTAAATTGAAGTATAGTTGATTTACAATGTTGTATTAATTTCTGCTGTACAGCAAAGTGTTTCAGTTATACATATACATACATTCTTTTTTATATTCTTTTCCATTATGGTTAGTCACAGGATATTGAATATAGTTCCCTGTGCTATACAGTAGGACCTTGTTTACCCATTCTATATATACTAGTTTGCATCTGCTAACCCCAGACTGCCACTCCATTCCTCCCCCACCCCCTCCGCCTTGGCAACCACAAGTCTGTTCTCTGTGTTGGTGAGTCTGTTTCATAGATAAGTTCATTTGTGTCATATTTTAGATTCTACATATAAGTGATATCATATGGTATTTGCCTTTCTCTTTCTGACTTACTTCACTTAGTATGATAATCCCTAGGTCTACCCATATTGCTGCAAATGGCATTATTTCATTCTTTTATGGCTGAGTAGTATTCCATTGTGTATATATATACACCACATCTTTATCCATTCATCTGTCGATGGACATTTAGGTTGTTTTCACATCTTGGTTACTGTGAATTGTGCTGCTGTGAACATAGGTGTGCATGGTATCTTTTTGAATTATAGTTTTGTTCAGATATATGTCCAGGAGTGGGATTGCTTGATCATATGGTAACTCTCTTTTTAGTTTTCTGAGGAACCTCCATACTGTTTTTCGTAGTGGCTGTACCAGGTTACATTCCCACCAACAGTGTAGGAGGGTTTCCTTTTCTACACACCCTCTCCAGCATTTATTTGCACTTTTTAATGATGGCCATTCTGACTGGTGTGAAGTGGCACAACATAGCCTTAACTACTGTAGCTATATAACAACAGTTGAAATCAGGTAGAACAGTTCCTCTCAATTCTTCTCTTTCAAAATTGTTGTGGCTGTTCTAATTCTTTTGCCATTACATATAAATTTTGGAATAATCTTATCTGTATCTATGAAAATTATGCTGACATTTGGTAGAAGTTACATCAAACCTATGTGTAAATTTGGGAGACTTGACATCTTCTCTGTGTTGACTCTTTCAGTTTAGAACATGGCATGTCTCTCCATTTATGTAGATCTTTTATTTCATCAGGTTGGGTAATTTTCTGCATAAAAGTCTTGGAGATGTTTTTATTTGCACCTAAGCAGTTCATGTTTTGGGCAATTGGAAGTGGTATTGTTTTTAATGTTGTATCCTTATGTTCATGTTAGTATATAGAAATGTACTTTACTTCTTTTTCTTTTCATTTTTCTTTGCTGCTTCTTTTCCCCCCCCCCCACCTGTTGAACTGGCTAGAATTTCCATCTCTGTGTTGATGTAGTAAGAAGGAACATGCTTGCCTTTTCTTGATGTTAGAGGGAAAGCATTCAGTCTTTCCCACTGAGTATAGTATTAGCCATAGGTTATGTGCCCTTTACTGAGTTGAGGAAGTAACTCACTATGTATCTGGGGGGCTTCTACCATGAATGGCTATTGACTTATATCAAATATTTTTCTGTATTGATATGATCATATATTTTTTTTTACTTAGTCTGAAAATCACATGGATTGCACTTCTTGATTTTCAAATATTAAATGAGCCTTTCTTCCTGGGATTAACCCCTACTTGGTTATGGTGTATAATTTTTTGTGTGTGTTATTGAATTCTGTTTGCTAATGTTCATGAGGAATATTGGTCTGTAGTTTTCTTTTTTTGTACTGTCTCTGGTTTTGGTATTAGGGTAATACTAGCTTTATAAAATGAATTTGGAAGTGTTCCCTTCTCTTTGTTTTTTTGGAAGAGATTATTTAGAATTGGTGTCACTGCTTTATTTATTTATTTATTTATGGCTGTGTTGGGTCTTCATTGCTGCGCGTGGCTTTCTCTAGTTGCGGCGAGTGGGGTCTACTCTTCATTGCGGTACGCGGGCTTCTCATTGCGGGGACTTCTCATTGCGGTGGCTTCTCCTGTTGCGGAGCACAGGCTCTAGGCGCGCAGGCTTCAGTAGTTGTGGCATGCAGGCTCAGTAATTGTGGCACACAGGCTCAGTAGTTGTGGCACATGAGCTTATTTGCTCCATGGCATGTGGGATCTTCCTGGACCAGGGCTTGAACCCACGTCCCCTGCATTGGCAGGCGGATTCTTAACCACTACGCCACCAGAGAAGCCCACTGCTTTTTTAAATATAGTATTTGGCAGAATTGTCCCGTGAGACCATCTGAGCTTGGAGATTTCTATTTTAGGAGCCTTTTAGTTATGAATTCTATTTTCTTAGTATTTATAGGGCTTTTCTAATTATCTGTTTCATACTGAATGAGTTGTGGTTGTTTGTGTTTTTTGAGAGACTGGTTTATGTCTTCTAAATTGTCAAATTTATATGTAGAATTCTTAGTATTCCCTAGTACCTTTTTAATGTTGGCACTGTTTATAGTGATATGCCCATTTCATTCTCAGTGTTGGTAATTTTTGTTTTCATTTTCTTTGTTTTGCTAGAGGTATTTCAATAAAGAACCAACTGTGTTACTGAGTTTGTCTATTGTTTTTCTAGTTTCAATTCATTGACTTCTGCCCTTACCTTTATTTATTCTTCCTGCTTTCTTTGGGCTCATTTTGCTCTGCTTTTTTCTAGGTCCTTGAAGTAGAAACTTACATTATTAATTTGAGATGTTTTCCTCTTTTCTAAATGTATACATTTAGTACTATAAATGTTCACTGCTTTAGAGATGTCCCACAACTTTGATATGGTCTATTTTCATTTGTATTCAGTTCCATTTTTATTAAGTTCAATGTTTTTTTTTAATTTCCCTTGACTTCCTGTTTGACCCATGGATTATTGAGAAGTGAGTTTAGTTTCCAATTGTTGGGCAATTTTTCTGTTGTCTTTCTGTTATTGATTTCTGTTTTCATTCCAGTTTTGTCAAAGAACATACTATATAGTTTCAATTGCTTTAAAATTTTTGTGATTTTTTTTGTGGTCCAGAATATGATCTAACGTGTTACATGCTCTGTGCACTCCAAAAGGATGTATATTTTGTTGTTGTTGGGTAGACTGTTCTGTATATATTGATTAGATCCTATAAGTTGATGTTATTGCTGAATTGGTGATTTCTTGTTTGGTTCTTCTATCAATTGTTTAGAGAAGGGCATTCATATCTCTAATTATAACTATAGAATTGTCTATTCCTCCTTTCAGGTCTATCAATTTTTGCTTCCCCTATTTTGCAGCTCTTTTGCTTGGTGCATACACATTTTGGATTACTATGTCTTCTTGGTGAACTGACCCTTTTATCCTTTTTAGTGTTCCTTTCTGTTTCTAGTAATCTTTTCTCTGAAATCTATTTTATCTGATATTAGTACAGCCACTCCTTTCCACTGATAAATGTTTCATGATGTATCTTTTTCCATCCTCTGAATTTTCATGTGCCTCTACAGTTATATTTTTATATGCCTATATAATTATATTTGGAGTGAATTTTTTTGCAGACAGTATATAGTTGGGCTATATTAAAAAGAAACCTCTACCAATCTGTCATTTTATTGGTGTTTTTAGACCATTTATATTTAATGTAATTATTGATAAGTTAGGGCTTACGTCTGTCATTTGAGGCTTTTTGTTATTGTTGTTAGAACTCATTGATGTTTTCTGCTTGCTGATTTCTTAAGCCCCAAATTCTGGATATGTGAGGCAAAAACAAAACCCAGGGAACTCACCACTATGTTGTTCCTTGAGTTCTGAGGTCCCTAACTGGTCTTTTTCTTTCCACATGTCAGAGTCTTATTTTTTTCATCTATAATGCTCAGGTTTTCAGTTATATCTAGTAGGAGTAACAGAGAAAGGTACATCTGTTCCATCTTCTTGGATGGTAATATTTTAAAAGAGGAAATTCTGTGCTTGACCAAATATTTCATTTCATTTTCAATTTTCAATTTCCAGGTTAGTATTCTTTACATTACATTGAAATGCTTCATCTACCTGCCAAGTCTATGTGTTAGTTCTGTCTCCTTCCTTTCCAGTGATGCCAAATTTCCCCAGACACACATACACACACAAACACACATACTCATACACACAAGTCCTTTCTCCCATTATTTAAAATAGATGACAGTGTTCATACACTAGGATAAGATTCACATTTTTTTTTTTTTTTTTTAGCCACGTGGCTTGCAGGATCTTAGTTCCCTGACCAAGGATTGAACCTGGGCTCTCAGCAGTGAAAGTGCAGAGTCCTAACCACTGGACTGCCAGGGAATTCCCAAGATTCACATTAAAAAAATTAATTCCTTCTAAGTCTTAAACTATTTTATATTGATTTTGTTTTTGCTCCGTTCCTAAAGAATATAGGCTAATATTTCTGGAACCACACTATATTATTTTGTTTGATTTTGTTGAGCACCTACTATGTGCCAGTCCCTGGAATCCTCAGCAACTCATCTGGAAGGTAGTTATTCATCCATTTCACAAATAGATACCTATTAGACGTTCAAGTAGAGATATCAAGTAGGCAGTTGGGTCTACAAATATAGAATTCAAGTTAGAGGTCAGGGAAAGAGAAATTTTAAGTTTTCAGAGATAACACAGTATTTTTTAATTATGGCCTAATATGAAATTACTGAGGAACAGGGTGTATAGAACAGTTGCAAGAACCCAGAGTGATTAGTGTTATTTACTAAGCAATAGGGAAACAGGAATAACAGGGACACAGTCTCTGTTCTGATATTACTTACAGTATGAAAGTAAGGAGAAGAATAAATCTCATCTTATTTCTCCTGCTTAAGAAGTTTCCATGTTGTAAAAGTCTAAATTTAAATATTGTTTTGCATGTCACAAATGGTGAATTCTGCTCTAAGCTACTGTAAGAGAGATGAAATTGCACACATCCCTATTTTTGTGTCCTCTTTGATTATTCTATTCTCATTACCTGTAATATCCTCCTCCTTCCTCCTTTCTTCCTAGCTAAACCCTACTCATTTATAACTAAGCTCTGACATTGCCTTCCCTGAAATGTCTTCACAATTACCACTAGTGCCCCCTTTCTAACATTCATTATTTTAAAATTATAACAAAAATTATAACTTAATATAGACTGAATGATACTATATTCCTTGTCTACTGTCCATTCTAGACTTCCCTGCCCCTTGGCTAGCACTTGTACTGGTCTAGGTCGGTGACTTGCCTAGTGAGTAAACCAAGCCCATAGGAAATGTGAGCCCCTGGTGACACTACTGGTCTGTGGGGTGCTTTACACCTCTTATCTCATTTAGTAGATGCACAAACTGAGCAATAGATAGTATTTTAATTGTCCAACAACAGAAAGGTATTGAGACTAAGATTAGAATTCTTATTAAGGGGATTTATTAAAAGAGTGCTCTTAAGAGAATAGAGGAAAGGGAAAAAGCATATGGCAGATAAGAAAAGCAGGATATGGCAGGGGAAAAAGCTAAGCAAGGATGTAGACGTGGCTGGGAATAATTTAAACCTTGTGTCTTGGGGAGGTCTGGACCATTATTTGTACCACAGAGATAGTCCCACCTTGAGGCAAGGGGTGTTAGCAATTTTTCCCCTTATTAGTCAGTTATTGGTAGCTGACTGGTCCCTATAAGGAGTGTGATGTCCTGGGAGAGGAAGCTCCATTCATCCAAGGAAAACTCTCTGCAGGTAGGGGGCATTTTGTGACAGTCATCATACATAACACCTAGAGGGTGAGTGCACTGGCCCAGTGAAGGGTATCTGGGCAAGTACCAAAAGCATCTAATACAGTTCACCCCCTTGAATTAATCAGATCTACTTGCTTTTCACATTAAATTCAGTCCATCCATGCCGAGCTTCCCTTTTCTGGGAAAATGTGAAGGGGAAGATTATTGACAAAAACTTGATCCCTCAGTACTGACTCTACCACATGGGATCTGTCAGGTTGTATGGACCAAGCTATAGGGCTTTCTTACTATAGACTAGACTAATACAGAGCTACTTCTTGTTCTTAAACTAACTCAAAATTAACATCCTTCCATGTCATCCAGTAAACTCATTAGAATAATATTCCCTGTATGGAAGTGTGAAAGAGGCCTGACGACTGTTGTACATGTCTCTTAGAGACAGGTGGTGCCAGGTGCAATAATGCACCTTTTGGAGGGGGTATGTTAGTATGCTCCAGAACTCTGGACTCCTAAGAACTTCACCAATGTAATAGGCTCCTAAACCCTTGTAGGTTCTCCCAAATTCTAGAGATTATGTGTTCTACCAAGGCATCCAGAATACTTGCCACTTGTTGCTCCTCGGTTACAGTAAGCATGGTGTCACCAAATAGTTGGCCAATGTCCTATTCTGTGGGTTGTCTTGATCAGCATTGTTCAATAGAAATTCACAGCACACATATAATTTAAAAATGCCTCATTAACCATACTACAGAAAAACAAAACAAGTGAATTTAATTATAATAATATATTTTACTTAACGCCATCTGCCCACATGTAACATTTTAACATGCTGTCAGTACAAAAAGTTATAACAGAGGGTATAACTGATGCTTCTTTTCCCCTTGCCCTGGGTCTGAAAAGTGATCTTTGGATGAGGTCGGACAGCCTTCCTCTATCACTTACTCCTGTACAAGGAAGTCAAAATAGAATGTGTAAGTATATGGCCAGTTATACTCTCTCAAAGAGAGAAGCTGATAGAGGGAAAAGACCTGGAAACAGTAATAGGTTTCCTTTACTATGTTCAAGGGCTAAAACATGAAGTAAGTAGCATGAACATCCTAGATTCTCCAATGGTTCCCATGGCCACAAAGGCTATGCAGGTTGCTACTTATAATTTTACCAGTTTCTTTTCATCTTAAGAAAGCATAGCCAAAAGCAGGAGAGCAAGCATGACATCATTACAGGAATAATCTAGAACAGGTTTAACTAATAAAGAAGTGAACTGCCAACTTTAGTATTTTATTGCATACTATGACATGTTATTCCCTCCTAAGACCTAAATTTATGGCTACAGTCATTTACAGTAGAGCTGTAAATGACATTGGATATGATCAATTCTGATAATCTCATTTTTCTGATGCCCTCCCAGGTAAGCCTTGTAAATTTCTGGATTGGCAACTCTTTTTATGTTTCGTGTTCACTAGTTGCCTCTGTTCGCTCAGCATTTATTTTTATGTTTAAGAAAAGGAAGTGGATTATATTATAATTGAAAGCCACCAGCACAGGCAACCTAAATCCAATTCCTCTTCATTTCAGTAAAATTTCACATTTCATTATGATAGAATTAATTTGATGGCCAAATCTGGAATGTTACTGCTATCCAGCTAGATTTGCTTCCAATTTAACATCCTAACTATGCTTGTAAAATAGACAATAAAACAATCTTTTCTGGTTTGGGAAATACTCTTTATTCTTCATTTCTCTCAGCTCCACTGTAACGTCGTAGCTGAGTTTTATGGAACAGTCACTTTCCTCATCTAATTACTGCAATTCTCTGGTAGACGGCCTCCCTTGCCCTGCAATAGAAAAATTATCATATATACACAATTCCACTGCCAGCATCTCATCCTGCACATGCGTCAGTGAGCAGAGCTACGTTTTCCCTCTCTAAATTGTGTTCTTGCTAAATTGACAATTTTCATGTGAACCAATCAAGTCTTTCTTTGACATTCCAGCAAATTTCTGAGAAAGTTAATCTTGCCTCATAGGTACTCTTCAGGTTCAGATTCCAATGCTTACCCAGGCATTATTTGTCCTGTCCTTCAAAATGCTCTTCAAAATGCAGGTGAGGAACCACTGGCTCTTGCCAGATAAACTGGCTGCTTTTTTTTTTCACAGAAATGTATCCCCAACTTTATGAGAGGAGTACAAGCTGATCTTCACTTATATTTCCAGTCTAATTTTCCACTATTTCCAATATGAATGTTGTGTTTCCATTTTATCGAAGTCTCACAGTTCCCTGAATATATATGCTATTTTCATGCACCTGTGCTGCTAGGACTGTCTTCCCTCTGCTGAAATGCCATTCCCTTTACTTCTGTTTAACTTTCATTCATCTTAATGTCAGCTCAATAAACTTGATTTATAAAGCCTACCCTGCCTTAACCTCTCACACATTGATTATGGCACTTTTCATATTGCATCATAATTACTGGGTCATATAGCTTACCTTCTCCACTAAATCAATCATTTAGGCTTTGGAGTAAGAAATGTAGGTTCAAACCCCAACTTTACGTCTTAGTCATTTTCCATTGTTGAGAAATCACCTACACATAGAGGTTAAGAGCTTGAGATGTGACATCAAACAAAATTCAGGACTGACTCTTGTCTACATCACTAAAATGCTGTGTAACTTATGGTCAGTTTCTTAAATTCTGTTAAGTCTTAGTTTGCTCCTCAGTACAGTAAGAGTAAGAAAAGTACTGACCTTAGAAGATTGTTATGAGGAATAAACGAGATGACACACAACTCTGAGTCATACAATGAGTGTAAGGAAAATAAGCTATGTGATTAAAATGTCCCAATTTCTCATCTGTGAAATGGGGATAATAATCTATTCATAAGGCTATTGTGAGGAAAGTACCAACATGATACCTGATGCTTAGTTGGCACTCAATAAGCTTTATTGAATGCATAAGTATTGGTATATTTAGAGGGTCTTTTGGAATGTGGCCACAACGTTTTTCTTTGTTCCAGCAAGAGGTTATTGTGGGAAAAGCTAAAGTTACGGAATTGGAGTATTAATATTCCTTAAACATAAAGGAATTTCCTTCACTCATACCTCTAACATTCCAAATATAGAATGCTAAGCAATGTTCTGCACATGTTTTGAAATATGAGACGTCTAGTGTACTCCACATTTTAAAAATCATCGGGGCTTCCCTGGTGGCGCAGTGGTTGAGAGTGCGCCTGCCGATGCAGGGGACACGGGTTCGTGCCCCGGTCTGGGAAGATCCCACATGCCGCGGAGCGGCTGGGCCCGTGAGCCATGGCCGCTGAGCCTGCGCGTCCGGAGCCTGTGCTCAGCAAAGGGAGAGGCCACAACAGTGAGAGGCCCACGTACCGCAAAAAAAAAAAAAAAAAAAAATCATTGATATATCAGAAAGCAAAACATTTATTAATTTTGTTATTCCCAGAATTGCAACATTTTTTATTTCCTTGGATAAAATCTACTTTCAGTATATTATGGGTTACATATACTTTAGCTTGCCAGATAAAAAGTCAAGTCATGGAGAACACTATTTTGAGTCTCAAATGACTGCTTGGGAATAAACTTTTACAACCTAACCTATTGGTACTGGTTATATTTTTCTTCTATAGAAAACACACACACATGATAAGAGGGAATTAAAAAACTTGATGGGTTTTTCTAAGAGCATACTTTGCAATGAATTCTTTGAAATTTTCTTTATGATTATGTTTGTATTAAAAGCGAGAAAAAACCCTTTTATTAAAAAAAGGATAATGTTTTCTGTAGAACACTTGCCCATCTGCACCAAAAGCATTTTATTTCCAAGCTGCTATTAGTTTATACTGAATGCTTATTCAGATGGGCTTCCACAGACTTTGAGTCATCTCTTTTTTTCTTCAGTGCGCATTGAGCTGTGTTTGAAACAGGAGTAGTTTTCAGCTTAAATGAATACTGCATCTTGATAAATTCAAGTGAATAGCTAATTCATGTATATTCAAACTGCATTATTTACAAAGCTGGGGTGAGTCTTCTGAATCCTTTTATATTGCTTTTCTTTGTTTTTGTTTTTTAATAGACAACCTATATGGTGAATAAAAAAATTTCAGTAGGGCTGAAAAGGTTGATTTCGAGGTATTGCACCTAAACTGAAATTGCTTTCATTTAGCTTTTATACTTGAACATTTTCTATATTACTAGAAATAATCTATAAATTAGTGGTAACCTATATGATCTTGGTGAAGTAGGCATGATGATCCCATGCTTTAAATTAGGGTCTTCAGAAAATTTATTGTGATGAGAGAAATAAATATGAGTAACATATATTGATATTTACAACTTCTTCTTCCCTTCTTCCTCAGAACTATTTTATCTTTTGTGTTTGGGGGAGACTTAGGCTTATCAAGAGAATGGATGAGAGAAAAAAATGAGAGAAACCAAGACATATGTTATTGACTTTTAAAAAATGGAATATAAATAGAATTAATATAGAACAGAAAGAAGGGAGGCCTAAAATGAGAAAAGGGATAAAGAAGGCAAATAAAACAAGGCTAGGTAGTATGGAGGGAGTTTTCAAAGATTTCTGAGGGAGGGAGGGAGGGAGGGAGGGAGGATGAATATTAATGAGAATGAGAAAGAATGCATTAGTTTGTGTTTGGAGGCAATCACTGCTCTAACCTTGTAAAGATCATTGGACCTTGTGTGAATTTCCTATTGCTGTTGTAACAAAGTGCCACAAACTCGATGGCTAAAGATGACATACATTTATTACATTGCAGTTCTGGAAGTCACAAGTCTAAAATCAGTCTCAGTGGGTTAACGTCAGGGTTCTCAGTGGGCCTACATTCCTTCAGGAGGCTCTAGGAGAGAACCTATCTCCTTACCTTTTCCAGCTTCTTCCAGAGGTTGCCTATGTTCCTTGGCTCCTGGCTCCCTTCCATCTTCAAAGCCAGCAATGGCTGGTTGAGTCTCATGTTACATCACTCTGACACTGGCCCTTCTGCCTGCCTCATCCACATTTGAGGACCCTTGTGATTATACCGGGCCCACCCAGATAATCCAGGATAATATTATTTTAAGGTTAGCAATCTCAATTTTATTTGAAATAATAGCAATCAATTTTATTTGAAAACTTAATTCCCCTTTGCTATGTGACATAACATTCACAGGTCCTGGGGATTAGCATGTGGGCATCTTTGGGGGTCATTATCCTGTCTACCATACAGCAAACCTATAACCTTAATTTTGCACAGGAAAAAGCTGTGCCTGAAGAATAAAATCCCCACCACCCCAAGTCAAAGTACTATAGTAAGTACTATTGCAAAAACATTCAGCCACCATGACTCATTAAAAAAAAAAAATCAATAATCCCTTGAACTTCAATTATTCTGATGGCTTTGTTTTGCCCATAATGGATAGTAAATAATTTTATATTCAAAGATGAGTGTTTATGTTTCTCATTATTTTTTTTTATTATAAATGTCTTTGATCTCTGCGTTCTTTTGTGGAATGTTTTCCTATTAGAGTTATGGTGAGAAACAAACGATTTACTATGGCTCACGATCATATATATGGCAAACTAGGAGCTGTGGCATGACCTCTGCCCAGCATCATGAGAGAGTATCGTACAGCATATCAGTAACCCAGGAAAAGATCAAAATTCAAAGTATGGTTTCCACTGAACGTGTATCACTTTCGTACCATCGTAAAGTCAAAGAACTTTCAGTTGAACTGTTAAGTTAGGGACCATCTGTACCTCCTTCCCACGCCAGGGCCTTGGCCTAGGCCCATTTAATTCTGAGTCCTGGCACAGATAGAAACTGGGTTAACGAAAGTTGGACCTGGTAATGTGGCTTGAGGCAAAGGAAGAAAAAGCTGATCTCAGTACAATGGTATATTGGAGTAGGGTTAACACGTAGCCTGTCTTAATGTATCAAAGACTTGATTTTCTTGGGTGTTCATTTCCCATATAGGATGTTTCTCCCCATTTTCCCCTTAATACCTATATCTTCATACACATGTTCAAATGCACACTCGTGACTTTGAAACACACATACACATACACATACATGCCATAGAGTAAAACAAGTGGGAAATGAATGGTTATCCCTTTTAGCAGACAGGAAGAGACACGAGGTCAAATTTGCATGGGTGGAGTGAACATATCAAGTGGTCTCAAGGACTAGGCCTGTGGATATATAGCTGTCTCTTTGCTCTGTCCTTCCAAACTCATTATCTCCTACACACTCTTTATCTATTGGCAATTACAGCTTGAACCTGAAAAAATGCTGTTTTCTGACATTTTTTTCCCTAGAATTTCTGTGAGCTTGTCTAACTAGCAGTGTTTAATAATGGCTCCTGTTGCCTGTCCTTTTCATTATCTGGGGGAAAATGCTGAGTTCACACTTGATTTTTTTTTTTTGCAGGCAGATTGGTCCAATTATTCATACTTTAGTTACTAAAATAAGCCATTTGAGCAAAGGTCTTCTTTTGCAGATGACTATTCCCTCCACTTTTGTGTATATTTATTTTACTTTTGTTATTGTTTTCATTTTTCCTCAATGCAGTGTTAACAAGAGGGACCTACTGCCTTAATTGTAAGAAAAGTGAGATGTGTCCTTTTATTGGCATTAACAGCAATTGGACCTGTCACCTGTCATAACCCTATTCTTTTTGCTCAGAACTGATAGAGCCTGGTTTATCAGACCAGGCTTCCAGGCACCTTCCCACATGTACAAGAAATCAAGGGCTCACAGGGGCCCTGATCATTATGAAGATATTCCCCTATGGGTTTTAAGCTGGAAGGGCTGGTTATGCCTACATTGGTGTCCTCTGACTTTCTGGCCACAGGGTCAGAATTAACAATGCCCAGGATTGCCACTCTCTGTATGTCCCAAGCGGCTTATTTCCCTGATTATAAATAGCCCATCGTTCTCTTCTGTGTGCAGAGACCTTTGGAACTAAGATGCAGGGTGCACTGGGGCTTGAGCTGGAAAATGAGAAATAATGAGAAACTGAAAATGTACTCATTATTATCTTAACAAAATATCCTCTAATTTCTTCCAGTGGAGTCTGAACTTTAGCCTTTCAATTCTAAAATTGAAACTGCTCTAATTATTACAGTTTATGTTTACAAAGTGGTGCTGGCTTCTAAGCGCCATACTCGTTACAGCATCTGTGCTTTCACTGATGTCCTTTGCTTGGTCTTTTCTTGTCTGACCCATCTTTGAAGGTCCAACTCCTGTGTGAAGCCTTCTCCAGTCCATCCAGTCAAGGAAAGATAGTTTCCTGTGCTATGAAGTTGCCCTGTGTTCCTTATTCCTGTTCTTTAACCTCATCCCATTCTAGCAGGTATCATTCGAGCTAGTTATGTACGCCTCTGACTTTACTAGAAGTTGAGCTCCTCATGATTGGAGACTCTGACTTGTTTACCTGTGGACAGGTGGTATGTTCCAGGTTTTTTCCCCACCTTTGTTCCACCCATCCTTGTTCCTGATGGAGAGAGGTATTTTATAACAGTGGCTATTTAAGATTTCTATGTAGAATGATTTTTATTAGCAAGGTGGAGGTTTGAAGATTCTCCTCACGAAAGATAAGCTAGGGGCCAGGATGAGTCCTAACAATCTCAGTGGTAAATAATAGCTTCAAAGTTAAGTTAGGATCTTTAAGGGAGTGAAGCAGAGCAGAAACTGAAAAGAGAAAAGGGGACAAGGAACAAGGGGCATTAGTCTGTGGCTAATGCTTTAAGGACTGAATGTAAACCCAGTGGAACTGATAAATAATATCAACACCCTCGTTTGGAATCCTGTTCCGTACCTCTGAGTGCAGTTATAGCCTATCTGGTTATAGGTTATATCTGTAAGCCCTTTGAAAATACTGTGGGACAAAAGAACAGGGTTTTCTAGATAGACATGGATGGACAGAGAGACTGACAGATGCTAGTTGCCCAATATAAATATTTGAAAAATTCTATGGCAGTGGCTTACAATTCCCGAAAGAACATTACAAACATCATTTCATCCTGAGTTCATTCTCAGTCAAGTGAGCATGACAAAGAGTGGCTTAGTGTAATCCTGTGCTCCACATCAGTGGAGTCATTAGCTCAGACATGTGGAAAAGGGTAAATACATGAGATGCTGGAGTGGAGGAAAAGCCTGCTTCTGCTGTTCCTGCGCCGTGGACCCTGACACAATGACTCTTTGTTCAGGGCCCAGACTTGGGTTTCAGCGGTGGCTTATCACAGTCCAGCTATGACATGATCACACTTGCCTAGGGCAAAGGAAGCAGAGGCACTGGATTTGGATGGGCAGAACACGACAAATATAAATTTCTTTTTTTGGGATAAACAATCATAGAGGGCACATGAATACAGGATATTTATAGTCACACATTGCTGTGAGAATGCGTTTGAATGACTACAAATATTTTAGATAATAGTTTGGTCATTTTAACAAATATCACCAATGCATAACTCTTCAGCTAGCAGTTCACTTCTTTTAAAGAACCCATCCTACAGAATCAGTAGAACCAATGCACTGGTGTGCATACAAATCTACAGTATTTTTTATAGCACTCCCCACTTTCAAATAAAACATTTTGGAACTTCTTCCTCAAGGAGAATAATGGGAAAAATGTCAAGTCATTGCTAAGAAGTATCATGTAGCTATTAGAAAGAATAAGGTAGATATTTATATATAGATCTGAATGTATGTTACACTGAGTATAAAATGTATACTACAAAGATACAGAAACACAAATGCTCCTATAGGTACAGGCACACATATAGGAATTTTTATTATCAAAAACTGCCATAATATATACATATTCCTGTGTGTTTTTATAAGCATGAAGGAAAGTAGGGAAGGAACTTTCTAAAACCAGGTTGGTTAATCAGTTGTATGTGCTGTGGCATTTATAAAGAGGTAGTTCACTCCAGTCTTGGAGAAAAAGAAACTGAATCTTGAAGTTAAGTACATTTTCCACAGTAATAAAACTAGATAGAAGTAGAGCTGGTACAGGTCTTTAGATATAGGTCTACCAGAACTACGCTTTCTCCTACAAGTTATGCTATTATTGCAACGTATGGGTATGTCTGTGTGTGTTCTGTAACTATTTGTGAAATAATAAAAGATGTCACTTTATAGTTTGTAGAAAAAAGGTTGTCTTTAGAGTCAGAAAATGTGGGCTTTCGTCCTTCTGTACTCAACGACATGTCTTTGATCTTAGCTATTCATTTAAAACCTCTGAGCTATTGTTTACTCATTTCTGAAAAAGGAATAATTCCAGCCCATATGTCCTTACAAGACTGTTCTGAGGTTGAATAAATAACCTGGATAACATGAAAGTAGACTAGATTACAACCTCCATGAAAGCAGAGGCTCATGTTTCTTTTATCATTGTATACCCGCCACATAACACAGTGCTGGGAGCATAATCACTGCTTCACAGCCCTTTTACAATATCAACTTTATCGAGGTATAATTTCCTTAGAATAAAATTCATAAAATTACTCTAAATGTAAAGTATATGATTCTTGCCAAATGTATACATTTGATAACTGCCTGAAGACAGAGAACATGACCATCACCACAGAAAAGTTCCTTATGCCTACCTGCCCCGGTAACCACTGATCTGACATATCCCTAAAGAATAGTTTTTCCAATTGTAGGATTTTATTTTATTATTTGAAGAACAGAAGGCTTTAATTTTAACAAAGTTGAATTTGCATATTTATTTGTGCTTTAAAAATAATACTTTGTGCTATTTTGTCCTAAGAAATCTTTGTTTACCACTTTTCTTCTAAAAGTTTTATAGTTTTAGCCTTTGCATTTAGGTCTGTGTTCCATTTCAAGTTAAAATTTTCTGCAGGTGTGACATAAGGGTCGTGTGTGTGTGTGTGTGTGTGTATGTCTATGAATAAACAGTTATTTCAGTACAATTTTTTGAAAAGCCTATCATTTAGCCATTTGATTACTTTTGTCAAAAATCAATTGATCAGACATTGGGGAAATGAAAATCAAAACCATAATGAGATGCCACTTCATACCCTCTATAGTTACTAAAATTAAAAAGGTAATAGGGCTTCCCTGCTGGCGCAGTGGTTGAGAGTCTGCCTGCCGATGCAGGGGACACAGTTTCGTGCTCCAGTCTGGGAAGATCCCACATGCCATGGAGCGGCTAGGCCTGTGAGCCATGGCCGCTGGGCTTGCGCGTCCGGAGCCTGTGCTCCGCAACGGGAGAGGCCAACAGCAGTGAGAGGCCTGCGTACCACCAAAAAAAAAAAAAAAAGTCATCTGTATATGCTACTTTTTGATCTTTTTGTAGACACAGGATTCCTATTGTCCACATGTTGAATTCTTTCTCATTCATCAATATCAATTATTTCCCTTTTGTAAGTAATAGTAAAAGTAATGATTATTAAAACAAAATAAAAGTTTGTCATTCGTTGACTGCTAAATACCTCTCAGGTACTCTGCTAAGCACTTTAAGTTATATTACTCAATCTCTATAACAACTCTATGAATTATATACTTGATTTTCTCATCTATAAAATAAGGCTACTTAGAAAAATCAAGAATTTAACCAGGGCTTCCCTGGCGGCGCAGTGGTCTGCCTGCCGATGCGGGGGTCAGGGGTTAGTGCCCTGGTCCGGGAGGATCCCACATGCCTCGGAGCGGCTGGGCCCGTGAGCCATGGCCGCTGAGCCTGCGCGTCCGGAGCCTGTGCTCCGCAATGGGAGAGGCCACAACGGTGAGAGGCCCACACACCGCAAAAAAAAAAAAAGAAAAAAAGAACTCAACCAAAGTTAACACAGTGTTGAGAGTTCAGCTAAGTTACTCCATAGTATTGCCACCTTGGTATGCATTTTGTTTGGCCAAATTGCCTGCAGTGACCTTACGCTGACATTAACCCCCTCATGCAAGCCTGTGCCCTAGATATCAGCCAGAGTCACAAGCAAATATAAGTTTCTGCTATGACTTCCCCAACAGCCCTTGTGACCAGCAGTCTTCCCTGACTGCCAGTGCCTGTATGCCTTACGGAGCCCTTAGATAAGACCCCTGTGCCAAGCCCCACTCTTTTAGTTTGAATTGATCAGTCTGTCCCTAGCCTGGGAATCCCAAAGCACTCCACTCATGGATCCTAATAAAGGCGTCTGCCCCATGTCCTGTCTCTCTGTCTGCACTCTGCCTTGACCTCTCTGTGTGGGCCCTTGAGGTGTGCCCTGCATGTACTTTCTCCAGGATCTGTGAGCTATACACTTGTCTATTTCAGTTTCTCTTGTGGCCTGTTTCTGAATCGATGCTCACCATCCAGCTCCTTGTGTTCCACGTAACAAATGTTAATTTAACAAATCCATAACACAATTGTGTCAGTGCCAATAGTAACACACAGGTTCACCCGTGTAACTCAGAAGCTGAGTCCTAACTATTATGCCCTGTATCAGAGCTGATTACTCCCACCCCATCCTCCCTCTGCTGTGTCAAATGCATGCCTCCATGACTGCATTTATCACATTGTATCAGTTATTAGTGTTAGTATTCTTTTAGTGTTTTAGGCATGGTGCAGGTCGCTGAGGATGCAGACATAAGACCTGGCCCATTTTCTTAAAGATGTCATACCCAAGCCTGTTTCCACTGCTTTCACTCTAAGACTTCTTTCCGCTTTGCAACCAGAATGATAGTTCCAAAATTCAAACCTGATATGCCAGTTGCCTGGTTAAAAACCAACTCATGGCCTCCATTGCTCTTGGGATCAAAATGGAAATCTTTAACACAGCCTGTAATACAATCATGGTCTGGCCCCAATGCAGCTTGGTAGCCTCCTCTCAGACCTCTCACCCTGTTCTCTGCTTCAGTCACCCAGACCTTCTTGCAGCCCCTCCCTTGTGTCATGCTTCCTCAGACTACGTTGCCTGGAAACATTTACTACTCTTTACGCACATGCTTTCCTCTGCCTGGCATATACCTGTCTCGTAGAGTTTGCTCTTAGTCAAGCTCCTGTCTTAACTTCCTTAGGGAAGCCTGCCTTGACCTTGAATTATGGAAAATCTCTCCTTAATACATACAACCCCATGCAGCTCTTTTCTGATAATAATTTCATACTTTGTGGTGTGATTGAGTCACAAGTGTAAATGTCTCTTAAGATTCTAAGCCTCAGGAAGGCAGGAACTTTCTTTTTTGCTTGCCATGATCTAGCATCCTAGGTACTCAGTTCAGTTTTTGTAAACCACGTGGTTGGTTTCATTCTAATGGAGGGGTGTACAGGCATAGTGCACAGGAGTACACAGGCGATGTATGTACCACGATTAGCAAGTTTGCACAGGCGAAGAAGTATGTACCATGATTAGTAAGTTTGCACAGGCGAAGTATGTACCATGATTAGCAAGTTTTCCTCAAGGGAAGTTTACTTGTCTTTTCTTATCTATCATGTCTTCTCAAACATGAAAAGAATCTTAAAGTCACTGCATTCAATTCCCTGTGACTACTTGAATTCTGATCCTATTACAGACCTCTAATCTCCAAAGAGGCTGATAATCCAGAGCAAAAGCATGGGTAAATGAGCCTTTGGAAAGCTGCCATTTTCCAGACTCAGTCCTGCAGTGCTGATTCAACCTGGCTGTGCTGTCCACACGTTTATTGCGGTTCTAATTTTTTCTTAAAATATGGAATTGTGATAGATTTCATCATTAAAGAAACACTGAGAAGTGCAAGGCAGTTACTGTTATAAAAATCACATGACAAAGAAACAGAATTTCATTGGTCCTGAGCAACTGATCAAGAGTACATGCCCAGTTCTAAGAGAAGACAGAGATTAACCCACAGACACTGTTTTCCCTGTAGGATGTTTTGATTAAGTGTGTGTTAATACTTTTGGCCCTGCTGCTTGCTAACACTACAAACTTGGAACATCTACATCCCTGCTCTGTTCTTAGTTGCAAAATATGTGTAAGTGGCAATAATGTATATATATCACAGCTATAAATGTTAACTTAATAATAAAACTTATGAGCATTATTATTATCATTAATAATAGTTATTATTAATGATAATAATGTAGTTGTTTTCTTTTAAGCCCTGGGGTTTCCCCATGGTTGCCTCAGTCAATATTTGAGATACTTGAATAATAAATTTATATTGTATCTTTTTCTTAAACCTGTGTGCTTTAGAGAACTGAGAGAACCTATTGGTTAAAAGCTCAGCCTTTCTGGTCACACAGAGTAGGTTCAATTCTTTCATTCCCAGCTCTGCAATTATTAGCTGACAGACCCTTATCAAATTGCATAGCTCCCATAAACCTCGGCGTACTACTTATCTGTAAAATGGAAATAATATTTATCCCATAGACTTATTTCTAGTGCTAAGTGAAATATATAAAATAATTACCCCTTTTTGAGCTCTTTCTAAATGCTGGGTTAATTGTTACAGGTAAAGTAATTAATAATAACCATAATGATCATTATTGTAAAAGACACCACTCCCCATGAGGCAAGCCAAATATATATGAAGTAATTTAGCAATATATTTTTCACATTTTAAGGAGCATTTTTCAATTTAGCATTTATGGTTGTCTATTGTCTACGGTTGTCTGTTCGTACAAAATGGGCATGAATCTACACCAGTGACACACAAAAAATCAAATTTAGGTTGCTGGTAACACAGTTTCCAATGTCACTGAATATTTCAATTCTGGAGAAGAATGAACAGATTGGGTTTCTTTCACCAGGCAGAGGAGGTGGCTTGAGGCCTTGGTTAAATGGACACAAAAGAATAGCTCCTGATATCAGTGTAGTTGGAATCTCATTGCTATTCGTGGCTCTTGCTGTCCCTTTGTACTCTGCACTTTCTAAGGCTCCAGGCATTTCTTTTTGGGTTTCATTTTCATTTCATTAATTTTCTGATTTTTTTTTCTCCTCAGCCTGGAGACTTGAATAAAATTTTTGCCTTGTTCATTCAAAAGCAAGGGGCAATTTCTTTCTCTCCAATAAGATGGTGGGAATGTCCTTGTTTATTTGCCTTTTTAAACTACTTCCAAAGAGGTTTTTAGGCAACTTGTAGTAAGAGTTGAAGATATTCATAAGCCATTTGCACAGGTACAGGTCAAAATCAGGTTAAGAAAGAAAAGGGAAAACTACATTAGGAAAAGCAAGCCAAGAAAAGTGGCAGCTTTTAATATATAAAACTTCGTATTCTGTATTTCTCTTCTTCAGACGATTGGGGGAACCACTTTCTCTGCATTTTTTGTTTGTTTGTTTTTGGTTTATGTGTGCCGTGCCCTTGAGCATTATTTAAGTTAAAATTAAGAAATACAGTTGACCTTGGGCTTCCCTGGTGGCGCAGTGGTTAAGAATCCGCCTGCCAATGCAGGGGAGCCGGGTTCGGGCCCTGGTCTGGGGAGATCCCACATGCCGCGGAGCAACTAAGCCCGTGCGCCACAACTACTGAGCCTGAACTCTAGAGCGCGCGTGCCACAACAACTGATGCCCGCATGCCTAGAGCCCGTGCTCCATAACAAGAGAAGCCACCACAATGAGAAGCCTGCGCACTGCAAGTAGAGAGCCTGCTTACAGCAACGAAGACCCAACGCAGCCAAAAATAAATAAATAAAATAATGAAATTTATATATATAAAAAAAAGACAGTTGAGTTTTAACCCACATGGGGGTTGGAGCAATAACCATTCCTGCAGTCAAAAACCCACATATAACTCACAGTTCACACTCTGTATTTGCGGATCCTCTGTATCCACGGTTCTGCATCTATGGGTTTAACTAACCACACATGGTATAGTACTGTAGTATTTACTATAGAAAAAAACCCATGTATAAGTACACCTACCCAGTACAAACCTGTCTTTGAAGAGTCAACTGTAGTTATAGGAATGTTCATATTTTTGAGGCATAGCCTTCATTATATCTTTGTGTCCCCTCTAAAGTCCCACTTACGAGATGCCCTTGAAATCAGTTGTAGAGAATCCTTGAGGAAATAGGTTTTTTCTCTATTTTGATAAGGACAAGTAATATGAAAACCATATACCCCTTTTTCCCTTGACTGCCAGGAAGCTCAGAATCTGATGTTCAATGATAGCCACTGCAACCTCTAAGGCTGGCATGTTGCCCTTTTTCTGTGGACTTGGTTTTCTTATTCTATTTTTATATTTTTCATATACATATCTTTTGTCTTTACTATTTGTTATAGAGTGAATATTTGCATCCCCTCAAAATTCATATGTTGAAGCCCTAATCCCCAATGTTAACTGTGCTTGGAGATAGGGACTGTGAGGAGATGATAAAGGTTAAGTGAGGTCATAAGAGTGGGGCCCTAATCCAATAGGTCTGGTGCCATTATAAGAAGAGGAAGAGATACCAGAGCTCTCTCTTCGTTCACCACATGAGGACACACTGAGAGAGCAGCCATCTGCAAGCCAGGAAGAGAGCTCTCAGCAGGAACTGAATCAGCTGGCGCTTTGATCTTAGACTTCCCAACCTCCAGAACTATGAAAAATAAATTTCTGTGTTTAAACCACCCAGTCTGTGGTATTTTATCATGGCAGCCTGAGCAGACTATTACATAATCTCTTTCTAAAGATTTTAATAGTGTATTATAACTAATTTATCTGCCTGCTAAGAATATGGTACATAATTAAAAACTCAATCTCTTAGGTAGCTTTCATTTTGAAATATCACTACAACTTCTATTACTGTTACTGCTATTAATATTAATAAACACTACTTAGTCATAAGGATAGAGACAATATTGTTTTTAATCCTGTATTCCTACAGGAATTTGTATCTGTGTTTATGCATAAATTACTGAGCAATATTTTTTAAAAGTTCATGTTTTGGAGAACAGGTTTGTGAAATATCTGAAGAGATGCATTCACCCTCACTGAGAGGGTCCATAAAGTTGATACAGAGCTCTTTACCTGCAATTTTAATGGAGATATATGAGGAGGCAGTATAGTCTAGTTCTTACATGTAGCTTTATAATTGATGGACTATATAGTTTTGGAACCAAAAACTCTTGGAGTGAATAGTTAATAGGTTTTATTGGCTTATCTGATATATATCTATATATGGGCTGTATATGTATATATATATATATACACACACACACATATATACACACACACGTATATGTTCACCTTCTGATTTTATGAAGAAAAAAAGATAAACACTTGAATTTTCTCTTTGATCATTTTCCAGAATGGTGCTGACTCTCTATCATCCTCCAAAAATAATAGAGTTTTACTTGTGTTTTAGAATTACTATGAATTCAAGAATTGATACCTGTGTGTTTCAATGCATTGAATGTATTAACTTACTGGTGCTTAAATTGTCCTATATTTGGCTAGTGGTACCATATGCAAATTGATTCCACATGAACCTATTTTCCTTGGCAGCTTCCCTGCTCTGATCCATGGTCATCTTGATATTTCTTACTCTAGAGCTGGAGTGAGCTGCTTCTTTATGGAAGGCTTGCTCCTTGTAATAGGAAATGATATTTTAGAGACCACACTAAGTCTTTAGAGGTGCTTATGGTTACTAGGTTTTTTCAGTAGGCAGTGTTAGAATATAAATTTTATTTTGTTTTTAAGATAAAATATGTCATTTGTTTATACTGACATTTTCTGTTAAATTTCAGGACCATAAAGGTTTTTTTTTTTTTATCTACGTTGATCTCATACTTTTATCTCCTTTCTTCCAATTTGAAAACTTGGTTTTCAGTGACATCAACATAAATACCCATTTTCTTGGTCCTATAATTCTCACCTATGGAACAATATTAAAATGACAGTATGTACACTACCACCCATAATATGATTATTAAAAAAGCACTTTGGGATTTTGTTTGTAGTCATTTTGCATCAAGGTATACCCCACTAGGAACCTGTTGTAAAAGTCCTGTGTTTTATAGGCCCTTGGAAGAATTCCTCTCTTTTGCTGAAAATGCGATACACAGTTATGTGTTCACTTGTTTAATTCTATTCCTGATTTTTTCAAGACTTTTAAATTGTGTTTTGTAATAATGTAAAATATTTACATTGTTTTACAGTCAGATCAAAACACGGTATTCAGTGTAGTATAGACTAGACTGTCCCTGACCCTTTCTATTCAGTTCCTGTCCACTCCATACATAATCTATATTGCATTATATGATTTATGCTTCCATTTAATAGAAGAGGTCAGTGTGTGTGTTTGCATGTATGTGTGTGTGAATACTCTTATCAGTAAATAGTATCGTTATATTCCTCTCTTTATTGCTCCTTTTTCATTTTGCAGTATTTTCTGGAGATCATTTCATAGTTATTTATAGAGTTATTCTGTATTACAGTATATAGTTCCATAATATTCTGATGTGTAATTACACAGTAGTTTACAGAAGTTGTCTTCTATTGATGTATATTTGGGGTTTTTTCCCCAGTATTTTGCTATCACAAAAGTGCTGAGGTAGTCTTGCGCATATCTTTTTAATATTTTTGCCTACGTATTTTTCAGTAAGTTCCTAGAAATCAGATTTCTAGATCAGAGTAAATGCATGTCATTTGCATTCCCCACTGCATGAGACTTTAGCTTGGCTTTTGCCCATGGTTACTTGGTAACTAATTTAAAGCTCAAATCTTCAGTGAAAATCTGAAGGGTACATGGACTATGTATTGCTTGAAAGAAATCACATGTCATGTGTGGACTGCAAGGATGCAGATCCTTCAGGGCTTCCATTCAAATTGCATCATCTCCTAGATTTAATATTTAGGATAGATAGCCTCTCTCCTCCATCTGCATTCTTGGTCTGGATAGATTAGTGTCTTTTACACTTCAATAATCATCTGTGCTTAGCTCTACCATAGCACTTGTATTACTGTGCCATAATTATGTGTCCTGTCTTAGACCATGAACAGTTTGGTGGCATGGATCATGACATGCCCATCTTTACAACATCAGTGCCTAATACTGTGGCTTGTACTTCATAGGAAGTTAATATATGATTGATCAAGGGTTTACATTGGTCTTTTGAACTTTCCTTTAGGTTTTTAATGTCATATTTGTACATCTTTTTCAAATGCATATAAAAGAAGTTAGGATATCTTTACACTTAGGGGATGCTGCAGTGAGTTTGAATCTGGGAAACTTCATACCTCCATGTCTTCACCTGATAGATTGAAAAATGTTAACACCATTTATTGGTCAGTAGCAGGATTCTTTTTTATTGTTAATGTCTCATAAATGAGTTGAAATGAACTATGTACAGTCCTTAGCAGACCTGATTCCAACACAGTCTTTCTATATGTTTCACCTTCAGTAAAGGTACAGCCTAGTTACTCAAGCAGGGGCATCACAATCATTGTCTACTGATGTCTCAAGGCACCATGGATTTATTGTAACAGATGGTCCACACGCTAGACCCTTCTTAAAATTATATGAGTTGGTATATGCGTAGTAGTCATTAAGTGTCTCAACTGCTGAATCATGGAACAATTACAGCGAATCGATAACACTGCTCCTGTCCTATTCCTTAACAGAAATATGCTAGCATAACACTTGTGTCTGCTGCAGATGGAGTTGAAGTTACAGTGGCTGCCATCTGCTAATTTCAGACATGGAAGTGTTAATGTGGTGCAGCAGTCTACTCATTTCTCATATTATCTGATTTTATAGTGATCAACTAAATTGAACAAACCTTGTACTTTGAGGTATTTTTGTTTTCTTTAAAACCAGAATAATGTGAGAAGTTTCATTTTTACTGCCTAAGATTATATTATCCTTGGAATATAAGCATTCATAAAATAAGACATGCATATATGAGAAGCAAAAAAAAAAAAAAAAATTAACTACTGCAAAAGCTAAGACCTGCCTTGCAGCATGGGGCAATAGAACAGGTCAGACTTTGGTCTGAGACTTGGTTTGTAGTTGTTGTGTGAACATGGACAGGTTAATTAATTTCTATGTATCAGTTTCCTTATTTTTGAAAGTAATGACATTAATTCATAATAAAGGGCCATGATAAAGATTAAATGCAATTAAATATATAAAGAAAAAATTATGATATTTGATCTTATCAACAGCTCCCATTTATTTTGTCTACTATCAGTTATACAGTAAGACATTTATCTAATATTTGAAAACTTTTTTGTGATAGCACTTTTTATTCCTTTGGGATACACACTAACTTATTATCATCTTACTTTGGAAAAATTCCACTAAACATTAGGCTAAAAATTTAATTATACATATATACACGAAATATATATATGGCATATGTTGTCTGACATGGAGAGAGAGAGGAGAGAGAGACAGAGGGTCTTAAGAGAACATTAATCCCATCATAAAGGTCCCACCCTCATGACCTCATCTAAACCTAATTCCCAAAGACCCCATCTCCAAATACCATCGCATTGGGGGTTTGGATTTTGAAAGGGACATAACTCAGTTCAGAGCAACCCCCTTGAGTTTCAACATATCACTTACTCTAGCCAATGAACTGTGTGTAGAAGCTTTTAATTTCCAGTACTGGAATCTCCAGCTCACTCTTCCCCTGCTTTAGTGGTCGTGGAATATTAAGATAGAAACAGCCTGAACTTCCCATGAAGCATATAGATGGTACTTCTTAGAGGGTTGGTCAGGACCCTGTGATCTTTGCATGACCAAAAAGTGAACTTTGTTGTGTTAAGCCACTGAAGTTTTGGGTTTCTTTGTTGCCACAGAATAACCTGTCCTGTTTCTGCTTAAAAGAATACCCAGTACACAAGTGTCTTTCCCCTAATACAATAATTTAGAAATCTGGAATCTACCAAACTACTTTTAAGTTTGTACTATTCTTGCAAAAAAAAAATAATGTTCATGAAATATAATTCGTAAATTAAACAAGACCACAGTGGGCTTTAAATGACTTCATCAATTCAGTTCCAGTCACTCTGAATATTTTAAGAGGTAAAACTGAATTTTAAGAATATTTAAAACTATTGTTTTTACCAATTTATGCTTTTTTTTTCAGATGATAAAGTAGGGTGCTGTCTTGAACATTACTGGGATGGGTGCAAAAACTATGGCTCAGAAAAGCATGGAAGGACCTGAATTTTTATTCCACTCTTATGAATTGGCTGGGAGATTTTAAAAAACATTTCATTACTTGATGAGATTGATTTTTCTCATCTTTCAAAAGGAAATATGAGTGATAGCCCATTCCACATCCCGGGCCTTTTGTGAGGGCCAGATGAGGTCAAAGATATTTTAAAACTTCGTATGTTCTTCTTAAATGTCTCAATCAGTAGACTTATTTCTTATTATTTGTGCTCTCACAATTAGGGGCGTTTAATTTCCTTTATATGACAAAATACAATCTTAGTCGTGTTGTTCCCTGCTCCCTACTGCTTCGGAATGAGGAAGTTGTATATTCACTATTCACCAAACTAATATATGGAAATTTCAATTTTGTCAAAAAATTTTAAACTCTTGTTGATAACAATAATTAAAATCCAGTCAAGGAAAAATAGTTCATCATGGCACACCTGTGAAAAATGGCACTTAATTGAAGACTAAATGTGTTAATATTTGGGAAGTGAATTAACAAAATTTAGTTTTCATGATTAAAAAATTGCCTTTACTTAGTTGATTGTTTTATGTAGATTCCATAGTTCTCAAAACTTCCAGGAGCTTAATTTCAACAAGGTGGTGGTTATCTATGTACTTTATAAAAGCTCTTTTATTTTTTTTTTAAGACAGGCAAGAACACTCTGCTTCCATTCCACTGCACTGTTTTTTCTTCTGACACACACTCATTTTGTCTTAGATTTAAAATAAATAATAGAACAATCACACAAATGTGTGAATAATCCTTTACCATTTGTAATAATTTTTCCACATACTTCATTATTTGCCCATCTCAACTGTCTTGTGAGATTAGTCATGTTCTTTTACATGAAATCAACGAGGAAGCTGAGATGTGATAAATTTGGGAATAGACTCTCAAATTCAGGTTTCCAAATACAGTGCTATTTTTCCTGCTTCTCAAATACCATTGTCCCATAAACATAAGAGAATTTTATGTTTAAATCCTTTACTGCCCACCTTGCATCTATACATTTTTTCTTCCAGGTTTGTAGCTCAGCTTGGTTTAAAAAAAGGAAAGCATTTTCTTATTATTCTCACAAAAATTGTATTTCTTGGAAAACAGAAAGCCTGTCCTATTGCGTTTGTGTCTGTCCAGAATCCTCACTGTCATTTATAAATGATCAGAGACCTGAGATTTTTCCTGGTTATACTTCAGTGACCACTGTTTTATAGCTTATCTGCCTAACACTTTGAAAATCTGTTTATGTGCAAAAACATCAAATATAGTTGCCTTCTGAATGAATTACACGTTTGACTTTGTTTTGGTCAGTTTGCAAATGCCTTTCTTAGAACTATAATATTCTCTGTGTAATTTATGTCTGAAAAGATTATATCTTATTTTGCATGCTAGGATTTCTTTAAAATTATTTATTATTCATGTTACATTTTAAACTGGTGCTGGTCTATGCAGACTTTAAATGTGTTTGTCATATATCATTAGTCACTATGTGAAATCTCTCAGTAATAGTTAGCCCTTGAATTTTCTGCTGCTAAGGAGAATTTAACACTGATTGATGGCAGATCATTTAGCTGGTTGGCAGACTTTTCCATTTACGGTGGGGAAATTGCTCTTTTCTTTTTCTTCATTCCTTGTGCTGCTTGTGCCGAAGAGTAAGACATATGTGCCAGACTGCATGCGAGAAGCAGCTCTGGATTGACAATATGGAATGTCTCTTTTACAATTATGATTTTATCAGTTTCCCAAACTGTACAGGGAATGTCAAATATCTACAATGACATTCTTCCATTATTGTAGGCAGTTTATGTGTCTCTTGTATTCCAGCTCCTCATATGCACTGCATAAGCTACCATCTCATGCATGATAAAGTGGCCCTAAGCCCAGAAGAAAGAGAAGTTTGTATTTTGCTCAGAAATCCCAGGTATTTTGCTCTGGGCTGCAGACCAGCTCTGCTCACTTTTACCTTTTCCTCCTCTACACATGCTCAGGAAAGAGTTCTCCATTAGGCTGTGTTAGATATATTTGTTAGATATTGGCCGCAAGTAACAAAAAATTCAACCTAGCATGGCTTAAACAAACAATGCATTATTTTTCTTATAGAGCAAGAAATCCCAAAGTGCATGGTTTCTGTCACTGGTTGGGTGGCTCACAGATGTATTCAGTGATACCAGGTTTTCTTGTCTTTTTATGCCACCATGTTTAAACATAGGCCATCACTTTCAGATGACCGAGGTCTCTGGTTGGGCAAGATTCTCATCACTCTTCTTCATTTTTAAATGCAGTAACATGTGGACATTGTGTGAGTGGGATTCAGTTAGCTGCCCTTTACCAAGAGGTCTCTCTAATTTGACTTAGTGTTGCATTTAAGAGTCCTGTGAAATGTACTCTCTATTGAACATTCGTTCACGTAACAAATATTTTATAAGCACTAAGTATGTGTCTAGCACTTATCTTGGTACCAGGAATAAACCACTGAATTAAACATGCAAAAATCAGTGTCCTTATGGATCATATATTCTCCATCCAACTTAATTGTCTTCTTGAAATAATTGCTTCACAATAAACAAATAAGTGCTACCTCCTCTATAAAATTGTCTTAGTACTTTGCCTATAATGCCTCATTTAGTGGTGTGCTCACACTTAGCACTGACTCATACCAACTTGCAGGAGTCGATTGTAAAATTTTCAGGAATTTTGCAAGCCAATTGTTAAACATGACCATGACTTAAAAATAACTATATAAACTCACGATTAATTAAGTTATACTAGAAACCGAAGTATTAGATGCTGAAAAATCATTACTTCCTAATTATGTTACTGTAATCTATACTCTGAGTTTTATTTATGAATATTATATAAGAATGGTAGAAATACTGTACAATGGTGTATACTGCTCCCCAGCTCCATGTACAGGGACAAAGCATAAGAATCAGATGTACACCATGAAAATCAGCAAACATTATAAATCTACGCTACTTTGGTTTCCTGGGGAGGCAGTTGTAAAACATTTACCGTCATACCACAGGCCCCATCCAACTGTGAACCTTTTCTTTTATTAACTTTTACAGCATTTATTTTTGGTATAACATATTCATTAATTCTTTCAGCCAACATTTGCTCAGCATGTATTGAATGTTAGGTACTGGATAAGAAGCTGAGGATTCAGAAATGAGAGAATTGTCTTTGTTTTCAAATCATACAGAATCTAAGAAGAGTCGGACAAATGAGCAAATAATGGACATTATAATAGGTGTACTAGACAAGAGGAGATAAAACAATGGCAATAACTAATATTGGGTGAGTCAGAGACCTTGAGACTTGAATAAAAAAAGATGTTTGGCAGGTAGAAAAGGCAAGAACATTTTGCGGAGAAGAAAATGTTTACAAATATATGAGGTTTAGAAGAGCTGGGTGAGTCTGCAAACTGGAATTGCTCAGTTTGGCTGAAGGCATTTTTAGGAGAAGAGTGGCAAGCCGAGGAAGGAGAGGTACTCAAGGACCAGATCACAGAAGACTATGTTTTTATTATCTTTGCATTCCCCAACAGCTAGCACAATGCTTGAAGCATAAAAATTACTCAATATGTATTTGCTGAATAAGTGCTAATAAATTTGGAGTTGCCTTTCACAACAATGGGAAGCTACTAACCATTGTGCTTGGTATTTTAAGTATTTGTCTTATGTAGCTATTTTACCTCTACAAACAGGGATGTATTTCTTGATGGCAGGGCTCACGTATTAATTTTTTTTACTAAGCACAGTTTCTTAAACGTATCTGGTATTCAGAGAATTTTAACTTTCATCCAACCTTGCTTTTCATGAAGTTATTTTTTAACAGCTTTGTTGAGGTGTAATTGATATAAAAATGCACATATTTAATGTATCCAATTTGATGAGTTTGCACGTATGCATACACCCATGAAGCCAACACCACAATCAAGGTAATAAAGATATCCCTCATCTCCAAATTACTTTAAACCCTTTTCTATGGTAATAACACTTAACATGTGATCTACCCTCTTAACAAATTTAAGTGCACAATACATTGTTAGTTTTAGAAACTATGCTGAACAGTGGATCCTCTGGAAGTAATTAATCTTGCATAACTAAAACTTTATACCCACTTAACAACAACTATCCATATCCCCCTCCCACTAGCCACTGTCAATCTCAATTTTACTCTTTGCTTCTATGAGTTGACTATTTTAGATACCTCATATAAGTGGAATAATGCAGTATTTGTCCTTTTGTGACTCGCTTACTTCACTTAACAAATCATTTGTCCCAAATGGCAGAATTTCCTTCTTACTTGAGGTGGAATAGTAATCCAGTGTGTGTAACAGTTTCTTTATCCATTCATTTGTTGATGGATTTCCTTATCTTTGCTATTGTGAATAAGACTACCAGGAACATGGGAATACAGATAATCTCTTTCAGATCATAATTTCAATTCTTTTGGATACATACCCACTAATGGAATTGCTGGATCATATGGTAGTTCTATTTTAAAGTTTTTGAGGAGGCTTCATACGGTTTTTCGTAGTGGCTACACCATTATGCATCCCACAAAAGTATACCAGTGTTTCGATTTCTCCATATCCTCTCCAACACTTTTTTTTTTTTGATAATACTACCCTAACAGGTGTGAGATGACATCTCATTGTTATCTATCTATTTACTTATTTATATTGAGATGTAATTGACATATAACACTAAATACTGATTGCAGATATACAACATAACGTTTTGATATATGTATATATTGTGAAATGATCACCCTAATAAGTCTAGTTAATATCCATCACCACACATAGTTAAAAATTTTTTTGTCATGAGAAATTTTTTTTTTTTTTTTTTTTTTTTTGCGGTACATGGGCCTCTCACTGTTGTGGCCTCTCCCGTTGTGGAGCACAGGCTCCGGACGCGCAGGCTCAGCGGCCATGGCTCATGGCCCAGCCGCTCCACGGCATGTGGGATCCTCCCGGACCGGGGCACAAACCCATGTCCCCTGCATCAACAGGCGGACCCTCAACCACTGCGCCACCAGGGAAGCCCTGTCATGAGAAATTTTAAGATTCTCTCTTAGCAACTTTCAACTATACAATACAATATAATTAACTATGGTCACCATGCTGTACATTACATCACTAGGACATATTTATTTTATAACTGGCAGTTTGTACCTTTTGACCACCTTCACCTATTTTTTCCAACCCCTGACCCCATACCTGTATCTACGTGTCTGGTTTTTGTTTTGTTTTGTTTTCTAGATTCCATAAGTGAGGTCATATGATATTTTTCTCTCTCTCTGATTTCACTTATCATAATGCTCTCAAGGTCCATCCATGTTGTTGCAAATGGCAGGATTTCCTTTTTATGGCTGAATAATAGGCCATTGTGTATATATACCACATTTTCTCTATCCCTTCATCTTTTGATGGAGATTTAGGTTGCTGCTGTGTCTTGGCTGTTGTGAATAATGCTTCAGTGAACATAGGGGTGCATATATCATTCTGAGTTAGTGTTTTTGCTTTTTTGGATAAATACCCAGAAGTGGAATTGCTGGATCATATGGTAGTTCTATTTTTAATTTTTTGAGGAACCTCCATATTGTTTTCCATAGTGGTAGCACCAAATTACATTCCCATCAACAGTGCACAAGAGTTGCCTTTTCTCCACATTCTTGCCAACATTTATTATGTCTTGTCTTTTTGGCATAGCCATCTAATAGTTATGAAGTGATAGTCCATTGTGGTTTTGATTTGCATATCCCTGATGATAGTGATGTTGAGCACTTTTTCATGTACCTGTTGGCCATCTCTATGTCTTCTTGGGAAAAAATGTTTATTCAGATCCTCTGCCTGTTTTGGATATTTTTGTTTGTTTTGTTTTTTGTTGCTATTGAGTTGTATGAGTTATTATATATTTTGGATATTAAACCCTTATCAAATATATGATTTGCAAATATTTTCTCTCATCTGCTATGTTGCCTTTTCATTTTGTTGGTGATTTCCTTTCCAGTGTAGAAGCTTTTTAGTTTGATATAGTCCCAATAGTTTGTTTTTTTGCTTTTGGTGTCAAATTTTAAAAAATAATTGCCAAGGCCTATCAAGGAGTTTACCACCTGTGTTTTCATCTAGGAATTTTATGGTTTCGGTCTTATGTTTGAGTCTTTAATCCATTTACATTTTATTTCTGTGTGTGATATAAGAAAATAGTCCAGTTTCATTCTTTTGTATGTTGCTGTGCAGTTTTCCTAAGACTATTTATTGAAGAGACTGTCCTTTTCACATTGTATATTCTTGGCTCCTTTGTTGTAAATTAACTGATTGTTTATGAATGGGCTTATTTCTGAGCTCTTTGTTCCACTGATCTGTGTGTCTGTTTTTATGCTAATACCATGCTGTTTTAATTACTATAGCTTTGTAACGTAGTTTGAAATCAGGATGTGTGATGCCTCCAGCTTTATTCTTCTGTCTCAAGATTGCTTTGGCTATTCCAGGTCATTTGTGGTTCCATACAAATTTTAAGATTATTCTATTTCTGTAAAGAATGACATTAGAATCTTGATAGGGATTGCATTGAATCTGTAGTTTGCTTTGGGTAGGATGGATTTGAGCAACATTAATTCTTCCAATCCATGAGCATGGATATTTTTTCATTTATTTGTGTCTTCAGTTTTTTTCAATTTCTGTTCCTTAGACTTGATAATTTCCATTTTTGTACCTTCAGGTTTGCTAATTCTTTCTTTTTTCTGTTTAATCTCTTGGTGGGTCTCTTCTAGTAAATTTTTCATTTCAATTGTACTTTTCAGCTTCAGAATTTTCTTTTGCTTTTTTTAAAAGTTTCTGTCTCATTACTGATATTTCCGTTTTGTTCATAGATCATTTTCTTAATTTTGTCTACCTTTCCTTTAGTTATTTTAGCATGTTTTGGAAATTTCTTTAAAGTCTTTGGTAAATTTGCCATCAGGTGTTTTCTGGGGCAGTTTCTGTTGGTTTTCTTTTTTTCTTTTGAAAGGACCATTTTTTCCTGTTTCTATGTATGGTTTGTGATTTTTATTGAATTCTGGACATTTGAATACAATATAAATCTGGAAAATGATTCTCCTACTATTCCAGTGTTTGGTATTTTTGTTATTGTTTTTGTTTATTGTTTTTGTGTTCTGTCTGTGTGCCAAGGATCAGCTTGACGAGTAAACCTAAAGTCTTTTCTGGTCTCTCCTGAGCTTGCTCCTTTCCCTGGGTATAACAAAATAACTTTATAGTTTTTCCTATGTCTTCAATTGGTTTTCAATGTACCAGTTTTTAATGTCTGACTCCTAAAAAAGAAAAAAAAAAGAAAATGAAGAGGGTATGGGAAGGTGCTGGCTCTTTAAGTCTCTTGGAAGTCACTTCAGTCAGAGGGGGTGTGGCTTGCAACAATCAGGAGAGGTACAGCAACAATGGCTGCTGGCCTCTTAGCACCTCTAAGATAAAAGTAGCAATCATAGCACAGATCCTCAATATTTGGAGGACAGGGTCCTTTTTTGCCCACTGTGTATAGTACCCCAGGACATGTGCAAAGCTGTCTACCATGGGGCAGGTCCAAGCCTTCCCCTGGGAGTTGAAGGCCTCCAATTGACTCCAGAATTCCAAAATAGTTACATGAGACAGATTCTGCTAGTGCAATTGTTGTCTCAGTGGGGACTCAGATTCCTAATGCTTCCTACTCTACTATCTTCCCAGAGTTCTTTCTCAATCATGTGATTTTTACCCTTTATTATGTTAATGTGGTATGTAACATTAATTGATTTGTGTGTATTGAACTGTCTTTGCATCCTAAGGATAAATCCCAGTTAGTCATTGTGTATGATACTTTAAATGTGCTGTTGAATTTGATTTGTTCATATTTTGTTAAGGGTTTTTGTATTTACGTTCATCGGGAACATTAGCCTATAGTTTTCTTTTCTTGTAGTATCTTTGTTGGCTTGGCTATCAGGGTAATGCTGGTCTCATAAAGTGTTTTTGGAAGTGTTTGCTGCTCTCCAATTTTTAAAAGAGTTTGATAATGATTGGTATTAATTCTTTTTTAAATATTTGGTAAAATTCACCAGTGAGGGCATCTGGTCCTGGGATTTCTTTTTTTTTTTTTTTTTTTTTTTTGCTGTACGCGGGCCTCTCACTGCTGTGGCCTCTCCCGTTGCAGAGCACAGGCTCCGGACACACAGGCTCCGCGGCCATGGCTCGCGGGCCCAGCCGCTCCGCGGCATGTGGGATCTTCCGGGATCGGGGCACGAACCCGTGTCCCCTGCATCGGCAGGCGGACTCTCAACCACTGCGCCACCAGGGAAGCCCTTGGGATTTCTTTTAGGATATCTTTGATTACGGATTCAGTCTCCGTACTCATTGCCTGTAAAGGTTTTCTGTTTCTTCATGTTTCATTCTTGGTAGGTTGTATGTCTGAAGGACTTTATTCATTGCTCCCTTGTTACCTGTTTGTTGATATATAATTGCTTTCTTATTTAGTAATTTCTTATAATATTTTTTATTTCTGTGGCCTCAGTTGTAATGTCTCCTTTTTAGTTTTTAATTTTTAAAGTTTTAGTCTTCTCATTTTTTCTTAGTTTAGCTAAAGGTTTGTCAATTTTGTTTAAAAAAGAACAACTTAGTTTCATTGATATTTCCTATTGTTTCTCTTCTCTATTTTGTTTATTTCTGCTCTAATCTTTATTATTACCATCTTTTTGCTAATTTTCAGCTAAATTTTTTCTTTTTCTAGTTCCTTGAGGTGCAAAGTTAGGTTGTTATTTAGAAACTCTTTTTTTTCTTAATGTAGGCATTCATCACTATAAGCTTCCCTCTTAGAACTACTTGTGCTGTATTCCATAAGTTTTAGTATGTTGTGTTTCCATTTTCATTTGTCTCAAGATACCTTTTGATTTTCTTTTTGATTTTTGTCTTTGACCCATTGTTATTCAGGAGTGTGTTGTTTAATTTACACATATTTATGAATTTTCTGACTTTCCTCTCTTATTGATTGCTAGTTTTATCCCATTGTGGTCAGAAAAGAAACTCAATATTGTTTAAATTTTCTTAAATTTGTAAAGACTTATTTTGTGGTCTAACATATGATCTATCCCGGAGAATATTCCTTATGCACTTGAGATGAGTATTCTGCTGCTGTTGGGTGGAATGTTCTATATGTGTCTGTTAGGTCTGTTTGTTCTGTAGTGTTGAAGTCCTTTGTTTCCTTATTCATTTTCTGTTTGGACGTTCTGTCCGTTAGTGAAAGTGTAGTATTGAAGTCTCTACTATTATTGTATTGCTGTCTATTTTATTTTTCAGTTATGTCAATGTTAGCTTTATATATTTAGATTCTCTGATGTTGGGCTCACATATTTATAATTGTCATCTTTCTCATGAATTGTTTCTTTTATCACTATATAATGTCCTTCTTTGTCTCTTGTGTCAGTTTACTTAAAGTTCATTTTGTCTGATATAAGTATAGTCACCCCTGCTCTCTTTTTGTTATTATTTGCATGGAATCTTTTTTTATACCCCTTGCTTTTGGCCTATATGTTTCCTTAAATCTAAAGTGAGTCTGTTACGGACAGCATATTGTTGGGTCTTGTTATTTTTATTCATTCAGCCAGTCTGTATCGTTTGATTGGGGTGTTTAATCTATTATGTTTAAAGTAATTATTGATAGGGAAGGACTTACTATTGCCACTTCTGTTAATTGTTTTCTGTCTGTCATAGTTCTTTTGCTCCTATTTTCCTCCCTTGCTGTCTTCCTGTGTGTTTCATTTATTTTTTTTCATAGTGCTATGGTTTAATTCCTTTATATATTTTTTTGTTTATTCTCTATAAGTAATTTTTATGGTTGTCATGAGGCTTACATAAAACATCTTAGAGTAATAATATTCTATCTTAAGCTGATTAAAAACTTAACTTCAATAACATACAAAACTCTACATTTTAACTTCTCCCCCTACCTTATGTTATTGATGTCATAATTCACACTTTTTATATTATGTATCCATTAACAATTAAAAAAAATTGACCATAATTACATCTAATCATGTAATTAACAAAATGTGTAGATCCCATCACATTGATATAGCTCTTAGAAACAGAAAAGTAGCCTCTGAGTAAATGTGCATGTTTACCTCTACCTAAAAGCCTGTTATTGATAGTTTTACATCATTATTACTATAATCAATTATTTTTTAAAAATTGTAATTATAGTAATTCTTAAGACTTCTGCATTTTAACATTTGTATTAAAATTAAGTGATTTTCACACCATCATTACAGTATTATAGTATTCTGTATTTGTCCATATACTTCCCTTTCTAGCAAGTTTTGTACTTTTATGTTTTACTGTGGCTGTTTAGCATCTTTTGTTTCAACTTGAAGAACTCCCTTTAGCACTTCTTGTAAGTGGTAAAGGGTATAGTGTTGATACAGTCCCTTAGTTTTTCTTTGTTCTTTACCTCTCCTTCATTTTGAAGGATGGTTTTGCTGGACATGTTATTCTTGATTAATAGTTAGAATAGAATATATCATCCCCCTTCCCTCTTGCCTTCAAGGTTTCTTTTTCCAAATCTGAGAATCTTATGAGGACTTCTTTGTATTTGATGAGTCTTTTTTTATCTTGGTGCTTTCAAAATTCTCTTTTTGTCTTTGACTTTTGACATTTTGATAATGCATGGTCACTGGATATTTCTTTGAATTTTTCCTATTTGGGATTCTTTATGTTTCATAAATCTGGATATCTATTTCTCTCCTAGCTTTTGGTACATTTTCAGCCATATTTCTGTAAGTAATTTTTGCACACACCTCTCTTTTTGGCACTCCGTAATACGCACATATTCTTTTCATACTGTCCCATCAGTCCCTCAGGCTCTCTTCACTCTTTTTTACTGTGTTGTTGTTGTCATTGTTCCTCTGACAGGAAAATTTTATATGACCTGTCTTCAAGTTTGATTCTTTTCTGCCTGATCAAATCTGCTTTGGAGCACTCTACTGATTTTTATCTGTTCAGTTACTGTATACTTCAGCTTTCTCTTTTATGGTTTTTAATCTCCTTGTTGATATTTTTAGTTTGTTCATATACCATTTCCTGATTTCATTCATCTGAGTTCTCTTGTGCTTTGCTGAACAACTTTAAGGTGATTATTTTGAATTCTTAGGCAATTGATCTGTTTCTTTAGGGTCAGCTACTATAGATTTATTTTGTTCCCTTGGTTGTGTCTTATTTTCCTGATTATTAATGTGCTTTGTTAGTGTTACATTAATGCCTGTGCATTGAAAGGAGCTTCTACCTGTCCCATTCTTTACGAGCTGGCTTTAATAGGGAATGGTCTTCACCAGTCATGCTGGCTTGAGATTCCAGGTGCTTCTCAAAGGTTTTGTGTGGTCATATACATTCCACTCTTTTCTCTCCATAGTGAGGAAGAAGTCTCAAAGTTGTGTTCCTTCTCCTAATCTTGCAAATCCATGTTGGCCACAGTAAGTCACCTATCCTGTTTCCTTCGTGCAGTGCACTGAAAGACCTAGATGTTGGATGCACACTTCATTCTGTCCCATTCTTCCTCAGTGTTGCACACTTTTTCTCAGTCTCACAGAGCCATGCCAACTATTGTAAACTCCCCTTCCTTTTCCTTTGTTCTTAGCTTCCTTCAGATGTTCAAACTGTGTGCATTCCCTCAGCATTCAAAATGAGGTGAGACAGAAACAGGTCTCTTGGGTAGCTCCTCTAAAGTCCTGGTATGTTGGAGGCACACTCCACTCTTTCTCCCTGGGGGAGAAGTCACTGGCTGAGGCAGTCTCTCTCAGCACTGAGCTTTGGGGACTTGAGGGGAGGGGCTGATGCGGGCGTAGTGAATTTGTTCTTCCTTCCTGGTTCATTGTGGCTGTTCTTAGTTTTTTGCTCTTCTGTGATACTATAACTTCTTAACTGAATTCTGAACTTTGGTCCATGCATCGTTGCTGAATCAGTGCTTCAGTGGGACGGGGTGCTGGGATTTCCTACTCCATCATCTTGCAGACGTCACTCCCTATGACAGTGTTTTTAAACAAATATTTCAACACAGCTCGTCATTTCAAGGAAGGATCCTCCTACAAGGCAGTAGACAAGGGAGAGGATGTTTTACAGACTTTTTTCTGCCCTATATAGTGAATATTAGTCGTTTCCATTAACAGGACTTGATAAGAATAGTGGCCTCAAGATAAGTTATTTCCTGTCTGTATGAGGATTTTTTAACATAATTTATTTTTTTAACGAGGTTTGCTATATACTTCCATTTGGAAAAAAGGGAACTAAGAAAGCCTTCTGAAAAAGGGCTCCTCAATCAGCACAGAATTCATTAAATCAGAAATATGTCGGTCTCCTTTAAAAGGCTCTGTGGCTGTTGGTCCTCAGAGAGACTTGACAGAAAGTGTGAACGTATCTGGGGAAGGAATGGGGAAGTTCCAGAGTGATGTCAGCAGTGAGGTCTCAAGAAGAGATAAGCAAGTAGAAAACTGGTTAGTATTGTTCAGTACTGTCTGGTCAAGACCCAGCAGAGGTAGAGGGAAAATTAACTCTTGGTTTTAGAAAATGAATTGCAACTGTCAGGGCTGTCCATGTTGTATAACTGCATGACTCAGTCTATCCAAGTTTTCCAATGGAAAACTCTTTGCTCTGAAACGTGTTCACAATTATTGTTCTGATTATTATGTGGCTAATCACATAGCACATCCTTCAACAAGGACATCCAACTCAACCAGAATTTAATTAAACTCCTACTAAGTGTCAGGTATTTTGTAGGAAATAATGACTTTACTCTCTGTGTTTAAAAACTTTCTATTGCAATGGACAATTAATTTTCTCATTGTGCAGGAATAAATTGTCCTAATTTTATTCATTGGCTGCATACATTTGATGGCTGAGCTGCTATCCCACCACCTCTGGTCTCTCAACACACACACACACACACACACACACACACACACACACACACGCAGGGAGGGAGGGAGGGAGAGAGAGAGAGAGAGAGAGAGAACTGCTTTCTGAGTTGACAAAAGCATTGCTGAGTTTGCAAGACCAGATCAGATCTGAGCTGTGGTAATGAATGCAGTCCCAGCTAAGGCAGCCAGGAGGCCTTTCCTGGTGACCCCCCCTGCATCAAGAGCACCTTTCCAGTGGAAGCCTTAGCATTTTCATGAATTAGGGATTGGACAAAACAGGATGGTAAATTAAATTGAGGATTTGCTGCATTCAGAATAGTCCATGGCAGTTTCAAAATACATCTATAATGTCTGGTGTTTAATTTGATTCCTCCTTTCTATTTGCCTACTTTTTTTCAAAGTAGGTTCTGAAAAAAAAAAATCAGTAAATGAGCAGTACAGTAAGATTCCATCCTATCAGTCACCTTTGTAGCTTCTTTTTACAACATTTTTCTCCCCAGTGTTCACTTCATTGATTCTCTCAAACTATTATTTCTGTTGAAAAGTTTTTCTCCTCAGGGAAGCCATCCCTCTCTATTCTTTCTGACATGACACCTTTCTTCAAACTTTATCCCTTGACCCTGTTTTATTTTTCTTAATAATATTTATACACTATAATGCCAGGTATTGACATTTATCTGTTTTCTGTTTCTTTCCTCAAAATTTAAGCTCCCTTAGGACAGGGCCATTGTCTACTTTCTTTCCTGTCTTCAATCCCACTACATGCAGTCATTGTTTTGGAACTACTTCTTTTGCTTAAATCTAGTTTGGTTTATATTACCCAAAACAAATTTTCAACTTACCTATTTTCATAAATGCTTTCATCCAAATTCATGTATATTAATTATATTTTCCTCTCAGAAAGGCACCCACTGTGATACAAAAAGAAGTCAGATTTTTTTTTTTTTGGTGAAAACATTTTCTACTCTCTTAACACTGTATTGTATAAATGAAATTTGTTAACAACTACAGTTACCATGTTATGTCCTAGATCCTCAGACATTATTTATCTTAAAGCTGAACCTTTGTACCCTTTTATCAACCACTGCCTATTTACCTCACCTGCCTCTTTTCTACTCTCCTTTCTATGAATGTGTTAATTAGCTTGATGAGGAGGAATCCTTTCACAATGTGTAAATATATTAAATCATATTGTACACTTTAAATACCTTACAATTTCAGTTGTACCTTAATAAAGCTGAAAAATGTTCACAGCACAGAAGAGACAATAAAAATAAGTATACGAAAATATTTTCAGCATCACTTGTAAATAAAAATGCTAATTTTTTTTTTCACATGAAAAGAAAAATGAAGTTACGAAGTAAGGTAGAGTATTTGAGTTCATCTTGACCCCATTGACAATATACCTACATAAGTCTGGGTGTGCCATTTTTTTTCCAACTGGAATTTCTAGTTTTCTCCTTTATGAAAGGGAATAATACTCCCCCCACCCACTTTCCCAAGTTCACTGTGAAAATAAAGTGAGGTAGACTATATAAAACACTGAAAAAATTTTAATGCAGTGTTACTGGGCTATTACTATTCCTGACCTAAGCTGAGTCAAATACTTTCTCTTGACAGCTAAGACATGTCCTTATAGAAAAAATATATAACATATATGTATTATATGTATGTAATCTTTATCTCAATCATATCTCTCTAGGTTTTTGTGGTTATTCAGTAGGCTTTTTTTTTGCCTGTGTATGCCTGCTGTACTCTATTCAAACCTGGGAAATACATATGAAGTCATGACAAGTACGTGAAGTTAGCTGACAATAAGTTTTAAATGTTTTTCCCTTATGTGAAATAGCATCTTCACCTCCGGAAGTGGAGAATTATTTCCCAGCTTCAGATTTCCAGCCAGGTGTTTATTAAGGCTCCATGTTACTTCCAAACTCTGCAATAAGAGATGCAAATTGAAGTCTTTATGTCATTGGGTTTTGGGGCAGCCCACAGAGAAATAAAAATGTGTTTGTAAACTCTGAACATAGGTGGGCATTTTTGAAAGCCTCTAGATCTGACAGAATGATTTCCGACTAAGAGTGCAGTATTGTTTATTTCAACTTTGAGTGGCAGTCTAATATATTAAATCAGTTCAGAAGATTGTAAAATGCATTCGCATTAGCAATTTAATACCTTCAACAAATTTAACTGTCACTCAGGAGCATATCTGTCCTTGTAGTTAAAAAAAAAAAAAAAAGCCAAAATGAAGCTCCTTTCCTGATGGACAATTATGTTCAAGGAGAGAAAAGCTTTTCCATGTACATAGCCAGACACAGAAAGGGTACACTGCATTTAGCAAAATTAAGTGGCACAAAATTAATATAAGCATTTGGCTATGACTGGACAACTTGAAGCCTTAAAAAAAGTTTGACAAAATGATGAACTGAGCACCACCTACCACCCAGGAACTCTTGCTCATAGAAATGCATGGGAGATGTCTCTCCATCAGATAATTGTCCTCTTGCTTCCATGGCCACCTGTCAACATTGTACTTCTTCCATTAAGAAGGACATTTATGAAGTGTTCTTGATAGCATGGTAAATGTTACTGCTCTGTTTATTGAAAAAAGCAGAATGAAACTCCTTATAAAATATAATAACAATAATATCAGTAAATTATTATTGAAAGCCTATAAAGGAGAATCACCATCACTGAGCACTATTTTTTCAGACACTGAAATGAGCACTTAACTATTTTATACTAACTCAGTGAAGCCTTTGACACAATTTTTTTTTTTTTTTTTTTTTTTTTTTTTTTTTTTGTGGTACGCGGGCCTCTCACTGCTGTGGCCTCTCCCGTTGCGGAGCACAGGCTCCGGACGCGCAGGCTCAGCAGCCATGGCTCACGGGCCCAGCCGCTCCGCGGCATATGGGATCCTCCCAGACCGGGGCACGAACCCGTATCCCCTGCATCAGCAGGCGGACTCTCAACCACTGCGCCACCAGGGAGGCCCCTTTGACACAATTTTATGAGGAGTTATTTTACAGGTGGAGAAACTGAGGCCCAGAAGGTGAAAGTAACTTGCTTCATTAGAAGCCCCCAGCTCCTAAATGACAGAGCCAGGCTTTGACCTGAGGTCCATCAATTGTGTTAATTATAAACACTTCGCTAGGTTATCAGGGACATGCCACTTCATGGCAGGAACCTTGCGTGCATTAGAGATATTAATCATCACAATCGCACTACAGCCAATTGTTATTTTTCCCCTTGTACAGATGAGTTATCTATGACCTAATGGAAATAAGTAACTAGCCAAATTCTCATAGAGCCACAGTACTCCCTAATCATATCACTGTTTATCAATGATACGACTAGCAAAAGGAACAATGCTAACAGTGAATATCATTTGGAGTTAAGATTAAGATTATTTTAGCATTTAAAAATTTTAAATGAGGAGTGTGTGTGTGTGTGTGTGTGTGTGCATGTGTAGATATAGAAGACAGGTAAATATAACCTGCTCAATAACTTGTCAATCATATGTATACTCAGAACAATCTAGTTATTCAGTAGCTGAATGGTGAGTAGGAAAAGCCAATCCTTACTTCCCCATGTCCATCAGCTTTTGATTGGAATGTTTTGTTTTCTTTTGTGCTCCTTCTACCCCAGCCCATATCCTGGATCATGTGGAAGTTAGTATTCCATTTTCACTTCCCACTGTTTTCCAAGAACATGGCAGTTCCAATATCTTTTTTTTTACAATTTTTATTGGCGTATAGTTGATTTACAATGTTGTGTTAGTTTCAGGTGTACAGCAAAGTGAATCTGTTTTACATATACGTATATGCACTCTTTTTTAGATTCTTTTCCCATATAGGCCATTACAGAGTACTGAGTAGAGTTCCCTGGGCTATACAGTAGGTCATTTTTAGGTATCTATTTTATATAGTAGTTTGTATGTCAATCCCAACCTTGCAGTTTATCCCTACCCCTCCTTATCTCCTGGTAACCATAAGTTTGTTTTCTACATCTGTGACTCTATTTCTGTTTTCTAAACAAGTTTGTTTGTACCCTTTTTTTAGATTCCACATATAAGTGATATCATATGATATTTGTCTTTGTCTGGCTGACTTCACTCAGTATGACAATCTCTAGGTCCATTTGTGTTGCTGCAAATGGCATTATTTTGTTCATTTTTATGACTGAGTAATACTCCATTGTGTATATGTACCACATCTTCTTTATCCATTCCTCTGTTGGACAGTTATGTATCAGAAATGTATATACCTGAGTCAGCTTATTTGACATTGAAAAATAGCCACAGTGTGTTTAATTCAAATCTAATTCAATCATCTTATTTCTTACTAACACAATTTATTTTATGATCTTAATATAAATAAAGCTTAATGTAACATTGAAATAATACCTACTTTGAGTTAATATGCAAATTTCCAAGCACAGTTTCTGGAATGTAATAAGCAATCAATAAATCGTAGTTGCCTTTCTTACTTGGTTACCAAAAGTACTTATTCATCAAAATCATGGAAATCTTATAAGGATTTCTTTTTATCCGTAAGAAAGTGGACAAAAACCCAATCCCTCATTTGTTTTTACTTAAAGATATTTATAACAAAGAATTTTGAATACGTACAAAATTAGAGAAGAGAGGCTAATAAATGTGATGTACTTGACACCCATCTTGTTTCATGCATATTTTATCTACTACAGTATCCTCCACCCCTTATTTTGAAGCAAATAATTTCTTATATTTTTGTATCATTCTCTAAAAGGTAAAACTCTTAAGAAAAAATAATTGCAATATCATTATCAGGCCTTGAAAATAAGATATTTAATTAATATTTATATTTAATATTTAATTTATAGTAAATATAAATATTAAATTTTAACTAATTGAAATAATATTTTAACTCCTTAATATAATTATTCAATCAAATTTCACATTTCCTGATTTTTAAAGATGTATTCATTTGAACATTAACTAGTAAGGTCTGTTTATTGTAATTGTGTGATGTCTTCTCTTTCATTTATTCTCTTTTGTTTTATAGGCTTCCCTAACTGTTGTTCTTGCATATTTTGCATACAGAAATTAGGTTACTAGTCCTATAGATTTTTGCGCACTTCATGTTTTACTGTGTACATTTCTGTAGTGTTACTTGATATGATTCTCTATCCCTTATATTAGCCCCAATCATATGAAATTGTCAATATTTAACTGGTTTTGTTGTGCAACATGGCACTTTTATGTGATTCACTCTAATATTCCTCTAGAATGGTAGTTAGATCTAGACAAGAATCTAGCTAACCTTTGATAGCTTGCCTGCTTTCATGTAAGACAAAATGTTCCAGGCTCACATTTTATATTTCCTGCTCTAGACCAGTAATCAGAATTTCTTAAAATCCTGATTTCTTTTAGTAGGAAAAGGTATTTGGAAATCAGTCTACAGGAACAGGGTTCAAGATGGCGGATTAGAAGGACGTGCACTCACTCCCACTTGCGAGAGCACCAGAATCACAACTAACTGCCTATGCTCCGCAGCAAGGGAAGTCACCACAATGAGAAGCCCACGCACTGCTACAAAGAGTAGCCCCTGCTCGCCGGAACTAGAGAAAGCCCATGCACAGCAACAAAGACCCAACACAGGCAAAAATAAAAGAAATAAATTTTAAAAAACCCACACAACTAAAAATAGAACTACCATATGACCCAGCAATCCCATTACTGGGCATATACCCAGAGAAAACCATAATTCAAAAAGACGCATACACCCCAATGTTCATTGCAGCACTGTTTACAATAGCCAGGTCATGGAAGCCACCTAAATGCCCATCAACAGACGAATGAATAAAAAAGATGTGGTACATATAATCAATGGAGTATTACTCAGCCATAAAAAGGAACAAAACTGGGTCATTTGCAGAGACGTGGATGGCCCTAGAGACTGTCATACAGAGTGAAGTAAGTCAAAAAGAAAAATATCAGGCTTCCCTAGTGGCGCAGTGGTTGAGAGTCCGCCTGCTGATGCAGAGGACACGGGTTCATGCCCCGGTCCAGGAAGATCCCACATGCTGTGGAGTGGCTGGGCCCGTGAGCCATGGCCGCTGAGCCTGCGTGTCCGGAGCCTGTGCTCCGCAACGGGAGAGGCCACAACAGTGAGAGGCCCGCGTACCGCCAAAAAAAAAAAAAAAGAAAAATATCGTATATTAACACATATATGTGGAATCTAGAAAAATGGTACAGATGAACTGGTGCAAGGCAGAAATAGAGACACAGATGTAGAGAACAAACGTATGGACACCAAGGGGGAAAGCGGCGGGGGTGGTGGTGGTGGTGGTGATGTGATGAATTGGGAGATTGGGGTTGACCTGTATACACTAATATGTATAAAATATATAACTAATAAGAACCTGCCGTATAAAAAAATAAATAAAATTAAATTCAAAGAAAAAATCCATCTACACACCGTGGGTGCTTATTGGTATTTGGCTTTGTCTTCATTTCTGGGATTTTTAGTGTACAAGCGTAGTGTATTTTTTAATTTTAATGTAAATTACGAGTTCACAGCAATACTTCCAAATCAAGTTTTCACTTATTCTCATCCATCTTGTATCACATTGCTGTTTAATCATGGTGAAAATTCCAATTAACAGTGAAGTTAGTCATTTTCTTTGTCATATCATATATAAAAATATCAACATAATTGCTAAAAATATGATTACTGGAAAGAGTTTGTTTGGTTCATTTATTTATTTATTTATGTGTGTGCAGTTCTATTCTCCAGAGGCATATATTCTACTAGGATGTGTAGAAAAATTAAACAATTTCTCCCTATGTGCTTATGCTGACAACTGGATCCATGCCACTTTTAATTTTTAGAAACTGTTTTTACTTTTTGTAGAATAATTATGTAAAATGTGCACATAGTTCCAAAGTCAAGTCAAGTCTACTAAACAAGATATATGTATTATAAAAGTCTGGCTTCTATTTATGTTTCTTCCATTTTTCTCCTTCCCTTTCCTAAAATGTAACTTTTATTTTACAGTTCATTTTTCCAATTGTTTTCTTCAGATAAAAGATAATCGATGTATGCATATGGAGCATACTACACATATTCACTCTATTTTGATTCCTTTCACTTCAAAATACATCCTAAAGAATACTCAATTGTTGTTTTCAACCATATTCCTCATTTCCTTCTCAGGTATGTAGTATATTGATAGGTCAGTGTCCTATTTATTTGTTTGCTGTGATTAATAGCCTGGTTTGTATATCTTTTTAATATGTTGCCATTTTACCTTTGGGATGGATTCCTAGAAGTGTAATAGTTTCATCATATAGTAAATGAATATGTGATTTTTGTAGGTATTGCCAAATTTCCTTCGGCAACAGTTTTAGCATTTTGTATTCCCATCAGCAAAGTATGAGAAGTCTATTTCCCTCAGCTTTGCAATAGGGTATGTTGTCAGGCTTTTGGAATTTTGCCAATCTGATAGGTGAGAAAAGCTATCCTAGCAAAGTATTAATTTGCATTAATCTTTTTGTGAGTAAAGTTGAACATATTTTCAGATGGTTGAGAGATGTTTGTGTTTCTCTTCATTTGAACCATCCAGAGTTTCTGAGGCATTTTTGGCACTTTTCTTCTCTATTCTTATTCTTTCTTCATTATTTTCTCATATATCTGGGATATCCATCCTTTGTGGTGATATAAGTGGCAAATAGTTTTTCCCACCTTGTTATTTGTTATTTTATTTTGCTTATCTTATTAAATTTTAATTAAATTTATCAGTCATCTTCCTTAAAGAAAAAAATAAAACCTTGTTTCTTTTGTTGGCTTTAATGAAAACTATTATTCTTATCTCGTGGGACTTCTTTTATGGTTTGGCTTCAACCTCTTCCAGCATATCATTATAAATGGGGATTCTGGTTGTTTCATGTCCGTATTCAGTGAGAATGGGCTGAGTGTTTTCCACTTGAGTCACTTTGTCTTTCCACAGACTTAATTTTTTTTTTAAAGTTATGATAGTCTTCTCTGGCTTTCCCATAACACATACAAAGTGATATGATGGGCATCTGACAACTTAAGGGTTTGGTTCTAATTATGCAGTCTTCTCAAAGAACGTGCTATTGCTTTGCAGCTAGCTACAAGCAAGAATTTTGCTATAAAGAGATGTGTGATGTCACATGGAGGATTATTATCTATGAGGCTCCTGAACAATGCTAACAGAGAGCTGTGCATGCCACCCTTGGGGAGGGAACAGTCTCAAGACTTCCAACTAATCCTGAGCAAAGAATCATACTCCATATTTTCTTCTCCCTTGGCTAGATATATTTTTCTTGTTAATTATCTTTATAATGTCATAGTCTTAGGACACCAAGTTTCATATTTTGTTTCTCCTTTGTAAACAATTTTTTTTTGTACTTGGAATTAGGTATGCACAGTATGGAGACAGTTCATCACAATGCAAAATATACATGTATTTTTATTTTAGTTTTAGAATACAAATATTGGAGGATTGCATTAATTATCTTGAAACAAAACACTTATATACACTTAACAAAAATTTCTCTACTCCCCCTCTACCACCAACTTAGGAAGAGAACTTGCAGTCTAGTGAGAGAGACAGACAAATAATGTATTCTTGTGTGTCATGTTTTTAGAAATCTAAATAGAAAACCTAAAGGAATATTCTCTATCTTAAGATTTCAAATTTAGAAATTAGACAATTTTTGATTTTGTATTTAAGATGACTACATTCTCAAACAGTTATGAGAAAACAGGGTTAGTTTTCAACTTGATGATGATGCTAAAAATTGTAAAGTTAATCTACAGCTTCCATAAAGACACTTTACATATTTGACAATATTTTCCTTGGTCTGAGATTGATAAGTCATTGAAGTAGCCTATTCACACAGTCTAAAACATTCACAAGTGAAAGTCCTATACCACTTTCATGAATTTCAAAAGAGTTTATTTTCATACCTCTTATTATGATGATGATTGCTTAAAATGAAAGAAACATCAGTAAGTATATCAAACATATCAGAAATTTGATTTGTTCCAAACTTGGTGATTTGTTTGATCTGAGGCAAGTTGGGTGTTCAGTAAGTTGCATTTTCTTTTGTTCATCTAGGTAAGTAAAGGTTGTTTCACATGGTTAACTGGGGCCTTTGTGTCTTATGCCTTTTAAATTTATTTTTATTTATTTATTTAAAATTTATTTATTTTTGCTGCATTGTGTCTTCTTTGCTGCGCGTGGTCTTTCTCTAGTTGCAGTGAGCAGGGGCTATTCTTCGTTGCAGTGCACGGGCTTCTCATTGTGGTGGCTTCGCTTGTTGCGGAGCATGGGCTCTAGGCGCACAGGCTTCAGTAGCTGTAGCTTGCGGGCTCTAGAGCGCAGGCTCAGTAGTTGTGGCGCACGGGCTTAGTTGCTCTGCAGCATGTGGGATCTTCCTGGATCAGGGATCGAACCTGTGTCCCCTGCATTGGCAGGCGGATTCTTAACTGCTGCGCCACCAGGGAAGTCCCTTAAACTTAATTTAACTCTTTAATAGGGTAAATGATTATGATTTTGTTTATGTTACAATTTCCCTTTGATTATTTATTGTACCATCTTGAATTTTAAAAAGTATGCTTTCATACAACTATGGATTTCCATAATATTTAGTAATGTAGATATAGGTAACAAATTTATTTGAGAATACCTGAATTTATGATACCTGAAGGTAAAAATTCATTGTATCATTATTGCTAGGTAACTAATTTGTAAATACGAACAATGTTGATCTAGAAATAACAACATATAATGATTACTATATTCTAGGTGCTATGCTAGATATTTTACTTCATCATCTTTAATCTTCACAACTACTACAAATTTGACCAGTTTTCATTTGCATGGGCTACATCTCAGAAATTATTCAAGTTTACACTCCAACTAAATAGATAAGTTAGGAATTAACTGAAGGACTCTTTAGATCCAAGTTCTGTGACTTAACTACAGCACAAATCCCATTACCTTACTTTGAATCAATTAGTCCATTTTCCCATTTATATTCAAAATAAAATGTTTTTAAATTTTAATGGGTTTGTGAAAATATTCTGCTGTAGATTATCACCACATATCCAAAGTCATTGAAAAAGTCAGTCTGTTGATAATGAGTGTGGTTCTGAACAGAATAAATTAAGGCTTACAGAGTGTAGGATGTATTTTGCCAGAGTGAACTCTGTTGTAATTAATTTTCAATGAATAGAACTATGAGGGTGAGTTCATTAGCATATTTAAAGAAAGTAGCCAGACTCCAAGTCTCAGAAAGCTCCTAGGTGAAAGTGGGATTTCTATAACGAAACTACTTACTAGGATTTGAATTTAATTCAGCATTTCAATATCATATTTTGTGGTAATCAAAATTCCGCAGGAATTTGTGAATTTCACTAATATAAGAGTGAAAACTTTGGGAGAGTTAACATTTAAGCTTTGTTCATTGTTCTATCTGCCCAGTTTTGCACAAGGGCTGCCTTGTTATAAGAGCTCAGTTGAATCCAATTAAGTAATTAATTTATTATTAATAATTTATTATTAATCATCTTTCTTGACTCTGATGCAGAATCTACCTGGCTTCTGATCATTTTGACCTAGTCTTTCATTACTCATGCTATGCCCATTCTCTGGGCTATACAGATGTTCTTGTCAGATTCCTTCTCCTCGGATCCTCCCAATTTCCTAGGACAAAATTTTCAATTAATCCTTTGAGGTTTCCTATTCCTAAACTTTGGATTACCATTTCTACCCCTGGAAATCCCACCCTGATGTTAGCACTGTGACTAAAAGCCCTGCTCGTTTCACCCCTACATCATGTCAGAGGATGTCAGAAATATTTTGTTAGCTAGGAAGAATTATATAAGGAATGTGTATCCTCAAACCAAAAGAATTCATTGCTGGTCTTGGTTGTTCTGTCGTTGTGTGTGTGTGTTTCCCTTAACTCATGAAGGCCTTATTTAATAGAGGTAAATGACACTACTTAACTTATAGTGAAATGTATTGATTTTCTCTGCTTTCTCAAAGGTGACCTCCAGGCAATTATAGACTCTAAATTATTGCAAGGCAAACAGATAATATAGATTTAACTTAGCAGTTTGAAATCAGCTAGTTAATTCACACCTTCCTTTACAGTACATTAAATACTCTACTTTTAATTGCAGTTATGATATTTATTTTCTCACTCTCACCTGTTTGGGTATGCTGAATTTCTTTGGTAATTTCTCTAGAGATTTGTACTTGGATTAAATGGAAAAAGACTTCATAACTTTGGGGTAAGCATACGAGGTCCTTCCTGTTTAGCACGTGAAGTAGATACATCAAATATGGAAGAGAAGGATAATATTGCAAACATCTGATTCTAAGAGTCAGCTCACATAATTGAAGTGTTAGAATTTATTCTCACTATTAAAATTACATTTATTTCATTTTGATAAATATCTTCTAACATAGTAAAATGATTATGCAGACTTTTGTAGAGAAAAGGAGTGATAACAATATTTGTAAAATAAAGTACATACTCATTCTCAATGATAGGTCTAGTAATTAATTTCTGATTCTTTGATAAATAAAGTAAGAAATTTTAAGCTTGGAGTGTGATTTGTGACTATAAAGGGAAAATACTTTTAGGTTGTTTTTTTGTTATAATAATACAAAAATGTTTATTTTGATTTAATCCAGTTCCTAAACTGAGTCATGTGATGTGTTGTAATCTTGTTTAAAAAAGGATTTATTGATTTATTATTTATTTATTTATTGGCTGCATCAGGTCTTAGCTGCAGCAGGCTGGATCTTCGTTGAAGCATGTGGGATCTTTTGTTGTGGCGTGCGGGCGTCTCTCTAGTTGTGACGGTGGGTTTTCTCTTCTCTAGTTGTTACGTGCGTGCTCCAGGGCATCTGGGGCTCTGTAGTTGTGGTGCGCGGGTTCCAGAGCACGTGGGCTCTGTAGTTTGTGGCACGCAGTCTCTCTAGTTAAGGCATGCGAGCTCAGTAACTGTGGCACGTGGGCGTAGTTGCCCCGTGGCATGTGGGATCTCAGTTCCTTGACCAGGGATCGAACCCGCATCCCCTGCATTGTAAGGCAGATTCTTTACCACTGGACCACCAGAGAAGTCCCGATGTGTTGTAAGCTTGAATGATACTAACTTAGTGTTAGTCATATTACTTATTTATTCACTAAGCCTTCTTTCAATCTCTGCTATGAGCCTGGCTCTTGTTCTTCAGCACTAGAGATTCATTGTGGAGGAAGATAAACATAGTCCTTACACTCAGAGTTCAGAGCCTTGGCAACCTGTTCATCAGTAAATTGGTGATATCATTATTATCTTTTAGTCTTTCATGTGATTTTCACATCTTATTTATTAGTCCTTGACATTCAGATGCCTTGCACATGGGCCAGGCATGGTTATGGTTGATTTTGAATAGAAATAATGGAAATATAAATGGAAAAAAAAGGAATGAATAAATAAATGATTGGCCAAAACAGTTCCTTCTGGTAATTTAGAAGTAGTGAGTAGATCTCTTGGGTTTTTCCTACTTTCATATTTCTAGAGAGCTCCAAATAAAAATTTTAGTCCATATTGATGCTGTCTATTTTTCATCGATATAATTGAGCTTACTGCTATAACTTTCTTATGTTAGATATTTTAAATACTATACTCTCTGGAGTTACATGCAAACATGGCAGTTTGCTTAGAAATTGCCTGTTTCTCTTTGTTTTTACTGACATCATCTGACTTTCATTTTTGACAGAATTCATAGAAAAGAGATATTGAGACATTGAAAATGTATGATGAATAAGGGAAGCAGTTAATATTTAGCTTTTTATATATAATTTATAATTTTCACACAATTTCTTTAAAATTTCAATATATAGCATGTTAACTATTTTTTAGTATTAATTAGGGCCATTTAAATCAAACAGCACTTATGTGTCTCTTTAGCAGCTTGTGTCTGAATGTTTAATACACATATTTGAAAAACTTGAATGAGGACAACAGAAGTCTGGGGAGCAAGTACGCAAAGTGAGGCTCCTTGGGAATAATTAATTTTTTTAAAAGACCATCAAATATGTCAATACTAAGTAAATTCCCACTATGGTATAATGATAAATATGTTGGCATTAAAATAAGTATATTTTGAAATATTTCTAACTGAAAATAAATATTAGAGATAACTTTTTAACATCAGCATGGTTGTAGTGTAGACTGCTAAGAAATGAAGTGGAGTGGATCAGGAGACCTGGTCTCTAGGGCTGATTGAGCCATTGACTGTAGGCAAGTCATGCAAGCTCGTCAGGCATCAATTTTCATCTGAAAATAAAGATTTAGTAAATATATTTCCTATCCAGCTCTCTAAGTGCATGATTTGAGATTTCCATATTAAATGTTAAGTAGCATTTATGGTTGTAAATTCTCAAACTACCTATTTTGAGAAAACTATATGAAATAATAGACATGCTATCCTGAAAAATAGTAAAACTGTTGTGGTAAACTATAGAAATAACCATACATTCTTCCTCTTCCCGTACTTGTGCCCTTCCAATGTGACTCCCCAGATCCTATTTGAAAAGGGTGAGTCTGTTTTCCAGTCCCCTTAATCTGGGCTGTGATTTGTTTTAGCCAAGAGAATGAAGCAGAAGCACTGTTGTACCAATTTGGAGTTAAGGCCCCTGGAGGTCTTGAAAACTTCTGGTCTCTTCATTGTTACCCTGAGAACTAATCAAAGATAGGCTGCTGTGTGGATGAATGACCACATGGGTCAGGTAGTCATCATCCCAGTCACGTGAGAGCCCAGTCAAAACTGGCAGAACTGCCTAGGAAGCTAACTGCAGATGCTTGAGTGAGCCCAGCAGGGACCAGAAGAATGAACTACCTAGGTTAACCAAGCCCTAAATCCCAACCCCCCATATAATAAGCTGAATAATTTTTTTATAAAGCATTATTTTGGGAGATGCTTTAAGCAGTAGAAGCAAACTGATGTAACTATAAAGCCCTAAGTTCTCCAAGATAAAATAAGTTACTGTAGAATAGATACAAATATGAATTGGAGACAGCCTCTGCCCTCAGAATTTTATAATCTGATCATTGTTTTAGGAAATGAACTCAAGGCACTACTTCATAGAGTAATAAAGTAGTAAAGTTCTATAGGAAAGGAACAAGATAAGAGCAGAAAGTTAGAGTAAAACTGAAGGAAAGGATGGAGAATTTTTTTAAATGGTAAAAATAATGGTACCAATGCAAGTATAATATAATACATAATGCAGAACAGTGTCTGTCATATATTAGCAACTAAAATATTGATGTGGAAAAATGATTGCCTTTCCTTCATTATTTCTGAAATAATCTCTAATATGGTCATAAGCATTTCTTATATGAAATAATGAAATTTTGTATACATGCTTTTATTTCACAAAAAAGACGCAAACTTCAAGTAGCATTATCTCACATCCCACTGACACTGTTGCATACATTGCCACTTCACTGGTGAATTGCATTGGGTGAAATTTAGTAAAAGTCAGACTCGCTGGTTACCTTTGAGTCTGTCAATGAGATACTCTATTTTGGCTTATTTGCCTAAAGGTGTTCTTATCAAAGTCACTTGATACTGTCAATTATTTGCAATATATAAAATTCTGATGAAATAGAAAATGGCTCCTACTATTAATAAACAGCCAGATTACTTTTGTTTCTGTTGATAGAAAATAGAGGAAATATCCAATTGATGGGTAAAACATAAGAAAACCTCAGGCTTCTCTCTGATTTTAGTCTTTCTGAATTTCAAGTTATTTCCAATAATCCTCTAGGATGATTTATTACAAAATTTTGTGTGGATGTATATCTTTTATGACAAATATTTTTTTTTGAATTTTGGTTCCTTTTTAATTAGTTAGGAAGAGAATGTATATCTCTTTTAGTATAATTCAGTTTCATGGACCTGACTTGACAGATACTATCTTTCTTATGCAACAAAACTAAATAAGAGACTGCCTAAAATTATGTTGAAAAATCTTTTACTTTTTATATCAGTGAAACCATTCCATGAGCCAAGCAGAAAATATGTATTTTAATGTAGAAAATATGTAATACAAATTTTCTGAAGCTATTCCATTTCTAATAACTGTCCCATTATACTCAGTATACTTTTGTCCAACAAGGACGTGTGTTGTTTTTGTTTGGAAAGATACAATGATTCTACACAGACTGTTATATAACATTACAATGAATATATGTGTATCAAAGAAAATATTCTTAAAAATGAAGATGTTGATAGGCAGTAAGTCCAAAGCTTAGAAATGAGGTTAGGGCCTGAGATTAAAATGGTGCTTTATTAAACCCTAGAAAGGGATTGAATGTGACCTCTGGGAGAGTTAGTTTTATGAAGGGTGGGGAAAGGGAGGGAAGAAGGGAGTAGAAGAGAAAAGAGGAGGAGGAGAGGGGAAGGGAGTCTGAGGTTAAAAGATTAGAAAGAAAATCTGTGGAGGCCTGAGAAGCAGTGGCCACTGGAGCAGGTTCAATGGTGCGAGCAGATAGAGAAGTGTGAGAAGAGAGTAGGAAGAGACTGAAGTCAGAGTGGAGGTAACAAAAGTGAAGATGGAAACTTCTTTTCTGGGGCTTGGCTGTAAAAGGTAATATAATATGTTTGGAAAACTTGAAGTGAAAATGATTTCGTTTTTTTAATTGAAGTATAGATGATTTACACTGTTGTGAAAATTTCAGGTGTACAGCGAAGCTTCTTTTCCATTATAGGTTATTACAAGATACTGAATATAGTTCCCTGTGCTATACAGTAGGTCCTTGTTCATTTTATATATAGTAGTGTGTATCTATTAATCCAAAACTCCTAATTTATCCGCCCCTCCCCCTGGCCCATCTTACCCTTTGGTAACGATAAGTTTGTTTTCTGTTTGTGAGTCTATTTCTAAGGAAGTTTTGGTTTGGTTATTTTAAAAGCTGAAGCTGTCAGTGTCTTTACATGCTGATGGAATGATGCTGTAGAGAGAGAAAATTAAATCATGCAGGAGGAAGAGGGGTTGATTTGGCAACAAAGTCACTGATCAGAAGAGAGCAGCCAGGGGCTTCCCTGGTGGTGCAGTGGTTGAGAGTCCGCCTGCCGATGCAGGGGACACGGGTTCGTGCCCCGGTCCGGGAAGATCCCACATGCCGCAGAGCGGCTGGGCCCATGAGCCATGGCCGCTGAGCCTGCACGTCCGGAGCCTGTGCTCCGCAATGGGAGAGGCCACAGCAGTGAGAGGCCCACGTACCGCAAAAAAAAAAAAAGTAGAGTGAAGCTAAGGTTTAAAAAAAAGGAAAAACATACAATACAAAAATCAAGTGTGCTTTTGATACTAAGGATCAAAGACTGTGTTTTGACACTAGAAAATATGAATTGTTACAACTCATCCTTTTATAGTTGACATTTTTTGTTCTACAAGATACCTGCTGTTCCTGGACATAATACAAACATTTGTACATTATGAGTAAAAGTGACCCATTTGGCCTGAAAACATATTGTTTTGATCTTCCCCCTCCTCCCCCACATTTTTCAAAAATTCGTGAGTTCAGTTGTTGGTTTTAAATGATCTCATCTACATTGATATCTTTTTTTTTTCAAGATATGAATGAATTTATTAACTTCCAGCAAAACTTCAGGTTGTACACTTAAAAAACTGGAAACCATTTAAAAATGAAAATAAACAATGGAAGCAGCATTGGCTGTAAAATATGATGGGATGACTTTAAAGTAAGGGTTCAAGTACTGTTTGGAAAGTTATTCAGACTCTAGTCCTTGAGAAGTCTGTGCATTTCCCATCTTTGCATAGTAAAACAACAAAAAAAGAAAAACATAAACAAAGCCACACGCATACGACTTGGTAAAACCCCACAGCTCTATGTGATTCATGTTTTATTACATGCACCTATGTGTACTGCTCATTTATCTAATAGGAGTAGCTCTAATTCGATGGGCTCATGCAGTATGCCGGGGTGAGCAATGAAGTCAGTGCACATCTTGTCATCCAGGTGTTGTTAATTAATGCAGCAAAAGTAAGCGGGTGAAATGGAAACTTGTCATCACTTAACACTAACTCTGCTGGTGTCTTTAACAGTGAGTCACATTCTCAAATTATTTGCTTTTTATATATTTCAACTTTGAAATTGAGGTTATAATAAAAAAAAGTTATGATAACCAAATTTTAAAGTATTGATAATGGAACATTCTCAAATGGACAGTTACTATCCCTGACCATGGGGCAGCTTTTGGGTGAGGTAAGAAGTAGGAGATGAAGAAAGAGACTCTTCAAGAGTAGTGGCTCTGAGAATAAGAATATACAAATATGTAAGTTTTCACTGAGCAAAATGTTTTTACATATATTCCATGCATTGAACTGTATTCCCTAGAATCACAGAATGTTACCACTAAAAGGTACCTTAAAGAAAATTTATCTCCTTTAGCAGATGAGGAAACTAATGTCCAAGAAGGTAAATGTCTTTCTCAAGATCATAAATCCAGGATAGGATGACTGTAGATAGTTACTGATTTACAAGGAACAGTGGCCCAAGTGTCAGCAGGTAGGGTGAAAGTTACCCTTGAAAAGACTTTAAATCATTCATAATGTACAAAATAGACACAAAGTGTTCCCACGTGAGTCCAGCGGAATGTTTTCCTCTAATAAGGAAACACATTGCTTTTTCTTCTATTGAATCCCATATGAAGCAGTTGGCTGTTTTTAAGGGACCAAGTTACATGAAAGAAAAAAAAAACACAAAATAAGAAATACCTGAGGAGTAAGATCAACTGAGGAAGTAGCCCTGTTATGTTCTTTGGGTGAAAAAGTGGCTTGAATAGCCCATCTTTCTTTTATATTTCTACTTGTCCCCTAATTGTATGCTTTTTTAAAAAAAAAATTTGCTTTACTGAGTGTACAGAGAGGAATTTATATTTTATTCAGTAATGTTTCATTCTTTAAAGTGACTTAGAAGGTTTAAGTGTTTGGGTTTCAGATGACAGATTTCCACTTTAATGTATTAATATCAAATACGGGTTGCATAGTCCTTGTTGAGCTTGATGATTTTTGTTATTATCTGTGCTGCCGTTTATTCTGCTGATTATGTTATCAGTAAGTCTTGACCTTAACCAGAAGCAGTGACCAGTAAAGCCAGCGAAAACATAAGCTCCACAACCTAGGCTCTATGTCTGGGGATTTTTGCAAGACTAGTCACAAAGTATTGAAGGTACTGTTAACCAAACCTAAAATTTGGATGCCCATTTACACATAACTCTTTAATATTGTATTCCCAGAGTATTGTATTTGTTCCAAGGTAGCTCAAAACTCTTTGAAAGTCCCCCTGAGGAAGTGGGACAAACAAGCAGTTACATTTTAACAAGAATATATACAGATATGAACTAGGAAAATAAGATCTGCAAAATTGTTACAGTCCTATCCTCATGTAGTTTAAAATTAAAGTCCATGCATGCAGAAAATATTTGCAAGATATTGTAATATTAGAATAAGGTCAAGAATAGTCAGCACAGGGAATCCTTTAGATTCAGAGTCATGATTTACTTTTCAAATGGAATTGACTCAACTAGTGGCAGTTTTGCTTTTAGAGTAACGTGGCCTTGAGATAGTCACTTCACTTCCTTGTATGGATCCATCTGTTATCTCCTGTAGATTCTATGCGATGTTCATACATCTCTTCTCACCTTCATTATTTCATTGGTGACGGTGGCAATTTAGGTATACATCTTAGCACCTAAAACTCTGGACTAAAAAGTCCTAAATGAAATTTTTTTTTAATGACTGTTTTTATGCAAAGTTACCCAGGGTCTCAAAAGTCAATGAAAAGTTACCCAGGAATCCTAAGGCAGAGGTAATACTTGTATTTTTAGACACAAATGCTATAAAATGTGTCCATAATTCATAAGTTGCATCCTTTGTAATTATTTCCATTTTTGTTTTTATATTGCAAAGCAAAATTCTTTGCTTAGTTTTTGTGCATACTAATTAGATAATTTTTCAGTTATTGTTCATTTTTTGGAACACAACTAATTAACAACTAACCCTGTTAATGGGCTAAAATGAGGGTAATGTTTTCTTAATACATGATTGTATTTGTGAATATAAGTAGGGATATTTTGAGATGTTTGGTCACATATTAAATAAAATAGTTTGTGATTTTTTATTTTTTTGCGGTACGTGGACCTCTCACTCTTGTGGCCTCTCCCATTGCGGAGCACAGGCTCCGGACGCTCAGGCTCAGGGGCCATGGCTCATGGGCCCAGCTGCTCCACGGTATGTGGGATCTTCCTGGACCGGGGCACGAACCCATGTCCCCTGCATCGGCAGGCGGACTCTCAACCACTGCGCCACCAGGGAAGCCCAGTTTGTGATTTTTAAAAGATTCCTGATAATACTACTTGACTCTTTCCCATGAGCCCTGAATATAGTTCTGATTTTATTTTTCAAAACGATTGTCGTCTCCCTTTATTGGAAAATGTCACTTCATCAATCCTTTAGCAATAAACTCCTGCTGTGGCTTGACCTCCCTCTGTACTTTAGTGACTTTACAATTCATCCTTTAAGTGGAACTGTCATTTTGGTATGATCCTTGGTTTAATCCTGTTAAACTCCTGCAAGCATTCCATTTTATATATGTTGAACACTTAGTTGAAATGTAAGACACTTTTACAATCCATTTTTCATTTCCGAAGCTGCTGCTATAGAGTAGATTCCCCATTCACTTTTTCTGAAACTGTGGGCTTTTCCAGCAGATTGACATGCCTAAAATTGTATCATCATTCCTCTTATTCATTGTACCTGTCATTTCTTTCTGTTCCCATTCTTCATGATCCTAAGTGTGTCTTGAAATTCACCTATGTTTCTTATAGGGTAAAAAAATTCACCTCAAATTCGAAGGCGTGTGAGATCTTCCTCTACATTGGAGGCAAATAGAGCATTATATCTGAAATTCATAAACCTGGTTTTCATTCTGGCTTCATCATGTACCAGCTGTATGACATGAGAAAAGCACAATTCCCTTTATTAATAACTAATACTATCTACTTTAAGTAATTGTCAGTGACTCAGCAAGCCCAATGAGAGAAATGCACAAAGGCATAGCCACCATCTGTTTTACTATACTAAGTTTATTTGATAGAGTTTTAGAGAACTAAAATGTATTCAGCAGCTAATATATGCCAGGGACCGAACTTTGTGTTTTAAATTTATTCAAAAACGTTGCCCTCAAAGTTGCTTCAAAGAAAAAATGTATATTAGCCTTTGCTTATGTGTTGTGTAGATCCATCTTGTATAAATATAAAAGAATGCTTTCAGTCTTTCAATCTCTACAAGGTTCAGTGTCCATATATGAAATTGGAGATAATAGTGTAACTTCATGGTAGGATTACTTTAAGGACTAATGAAATCATATAAAGGTTTTAGCAAAATAGCTCACAGATAATGTGTTTAATAGAAGTTAATTAGCAGTAGCTCTTAGAGTGGTAGTGGTGGTGGAGGTAATGGACAGAAAATTTCCGGCTTGTTAATTCGTGTACCCCCAATGTTTCTAGTATTTCTAATGTTGTATGCATATAAAAAGTACATTGCGTCTTCATCTTTTTTGAAAAGGTGATATTGTGAGTTCAAGAAGGCTCACAAAACTCACTTAACTTCTGATAGTGCTAGACTACTTTGTTCATAGGACTGTATAGTTCTCTTCTCCTGAAGTACCATCTCTGCACATTTATGGCTGTACCATTTAGGGTTTCAAATCTCCCCAGAGAAACCAAAATCAACCAATTTTGACAATGTGTCTTAAAGAATAAAAATATTTTATAGTAGTACTCCAAAGTGGTGATAACATAAAGCTATTGAGATGTAGACATTATAATTATTGAGCGTTTCTAGCATACCTTGTTGTCCCACAAACAAGGGTCCCACATCAATCTTTGAATCAATTCTCTTAGGCTGCAATTGGAAAGTAAGGATTCTGTTTATTTTTCAAATACAGGTTCCTTATTTGTCAGTCACAATTCCATTGCCTGAATTTTTAAGCATTTTATTTGGGTTTTGTTTGATTGTTTTCAGTTTCTCATTACGGTCTTTATTTCAGGACATATATTTTCCCAATAAGGTTGCCTTCAACACATGATAATAGATTTGTTTTTATTGAATCCTACTGAAATATTTGGTTAATTACCAATAAACTTTTTCATTTCACATGCGTTGTCTAGAATATTGGAAACTGACTTTAAAATCACATTTTTCTTCAACTTAGAATTTTGTCCAACTATTGTTCCAGAAATCTTAGTATTTTGCATATATATAAGTAGATGCAGAAAAGAGAGAATTTCTGTTAGTTAATTCACTGTTTCTCAAAATGTTCTCCCCATGATACTTGTGGAGTATGAGATGATTTTAGGTAGTACATAAACTTTCTTTAAAATATGTATTTAACTTAATGTGTATTAGCAAATGCAGTTGATTTCAAACCCATTATGTCACAAATATTATTGCTTAGTTGATTGCAAAAAGTTATTAGATTTAAACTAGACTTAGAGAAAACATTAAATTAATATATAGATGGTAAGGGCTTTTGGAGAAAGCAGTACAGAATTTCTTTCTTTTTTTTTTCCTTATTGGAAAACTTTTTTTTTTAACATCTTTATTGGAGTATAATTGCTTTATAATGGTGTATTAGTTTCTGTTGTATAACAAAGTGAATCAGCTATACGTATACATATATCCCCATATCTCCTCCCTCTTGCGTCTCCCTCCCACACTCCCTATCCCACCCCTCTAGGTGGACACAAAGCACCTAGCTGATCTCCCTGTGCTATGTGGCTGCTTCCCACTAGCTATCTATTTTACATTTGGTAGTATATACGAGTCCATGCCACTCTCTCACTTCATCTCAGCTTACCCTTCCTCCTCCCTGTGTCCTCAAGTCCATTCTCTATATCTGTGTCTTTATTCCTGTCCTGCCCCTAGGTTCTTCAGAACCTTTTTTTTTTTTTTAATATATATGTGTTAGCCTATGGTATTTGTTTTTCTCTTTCTGACTTACTTCACTCTGTATGATAGACTCTAGGTCCATCCACCTCACTACAAATAACTCAGTTTCATTTCTTTTTATGGGTGAGTAATATTCCATTGTATATATGTGCCACATCCTCTTTATGCATTCATCTGTTGATGGACACTTAGGTTGCTTCCATGTCCTGGCTATTGTAAATAGTGCTGCAGCAAACATTTTGGTACATGACTCTTTTTGAATTATGGTTTTCTCAGAGTGTATGCCCAGTAGTGGGATTGCTGGGTTGTATGGTAGTTCTATTTTTAGTTTTTTAAGGAACCTCCATACTGTTCTCCATAGTGGCTGTATCAATTTACATTCCCACCAACAGTGCAAGAGGGTTCCCTTTTCCCACACCCTCTCCAGCACTTACTGTTTGTAGATTTTTGATGATGGCCATTCTGACTCGTGTGAGGTGATACCTCATTGTAGTTTTGATTTTCATTTCTCTAATGATTAGTGATGTTGAGCATCCTTGCATGTGTTTGTTGGCAATCTGTATATCTTCTTTGGAGAAATGTCTGTTTAGATCTTCTGCCCATTTCGAGATTGGGTTGTTTGTTTTTATTATATTGAGCTGCATGAGCTGCTTGTATATTTTGGAGATTAATCCTTTGTCAGTTGCTTCATTTGCAAATATTTTCTCCCATTCTGAGGATTGTCTTCTCATCTTGTTTATGGTTTCCTTTGCTGTGCAAAAGCTTTTAAGTTACATTAGGTCCCATTTGTTTATTTTTGTTTTTATTTCCATTTCTCTAGGAGGTGGGTGAAAAAGGATCTAGCTGTGATGTATGTCATAGAGTGTTCTGCCTATGTTTCCCTCTAAGAGTTTGATAGTGTCTGGCCTTACATTTAGGTCTTGAATCCATTTTGAGTTTATTTTTGTGTATGGTGTTAGGGAGTGTTCTAGTTTCATTCTTTTACATGTAGCTGTCCAGTTTTCCCATCACCACTTATTGAAGAGGCTGTCTTTCTCCATTGTATATTCTTGCTTCCTTTATCAAAAATAAGGAGACCATATGTGTGTGGGTTTATCTTTGGGCTTTCTATCCTGTTCCATTGATCTATATTTCTGTTTTTGTGCCAGTACCTTACTGTCTTGATTACTGTAGCTTTGTAACATTCATTAGTTTGTACTTATTTTTTCTTCATGCAATGCCATTATCTTTTTCTGCACTCTCTTCTTCTACTCTTAGTATGCTTGGAATATTATATTGCATGTTGCCAGTGTTCTCGATATATCATTATAGGGTAAATAAATAATTAGCCAATTCCTAATTATCCTGTATGGTTTAGCTTAGACTTTCCTTTGTCCAGAAAAATCTTTCCTCAACCCTTGATATTGGTTTAGGAGCCCTTACATGTACGTATTTGCATAGCTTCCTCCACTTATTTGTTTATAGGATTTGTGATAAGTTATAGTAATTATCATGTAAATTATTCTTTCTATCAAAATTCTTTGAGTAACTCGTGCTGAATTTGTCCCAGACACATTGACTGGCATATAGGAGTCCAATAGATATTTGATGAATGAATAATTGAGATTTTTATCAATCATTATTATTAAAAGAAACCCATCCAGCCTAAACAAAATTTCCTGTCCCATGTAGTCCCCTAAAGTATAACAGTCTAGGAACATAATTTTTCCTACCTCTGTAAGCCATAGTAACATGAGGGTTATAATAGTGTGAAATAATTATCGGTGCCCACTAAAGCCAGGCATTTAATGGTATGAAGGCAACTTGCTGTTCATTATCTGCATATGACTTTTCTCTACACATCTTTTTCACCTCACAACATTTGACATCTTTCTACACATTACACATGCCTTGCATTTAATTCTCTGCAGAGCTGGAGCTGGAGATGGTGGGAGAGGGGAAAGTGCTCATGAAAGAATAGCCAGGGAAAGTACAGGTGACATTAGAGATTTATGTGGTGTCAACAGAACAAGTGACACAAGAATATCTTAATGGCGTGACAGAATGCATCTGGGATGCCCACCAAGAACATGAAACGATCTGTTTCCAGACGATGGATTTTACATGCTTCTCCAAGGTCCCATGTTTACAGGAGAAACAATGTCAGCATGGCCTGCACTGGGGAAAGCTGATTACCTGTTACCTGGCTGAGTATCCAAAGGTGGAGCAGTTGGCAAGGAGCAGTGTGTGGTGCATTTCTTTCATGTTCCTCTGCAACTTGATATATGTTAAAAATTTTAGTTAATGAAATAGTGAATATTTTAGGAAATCAGACTGTCAGAGCTGATTGATATAACTCCCCACTATATATTCCCAGAAATATTTTTCATCTATTTATCAAATAATTACTTTGCATCAATTATACGTCAGGAACCAGGTCCTTTGATACAAATGTGAATATGATGATACTTGTTAATACCTTCCTAAAACGAACAATTATGTCGTTTAAAAAAGAAGATGAAATATTGAAATTCTTTAGTTAATATCTGTCGTTTCTGCTAGATCAAGGTTCTAGAGAATCGGAATTTTCTGATTTGTTCACCACTCAATACACAGTACCTGGCATATTGTAGGTGTTCTATAAATGCTTATTAAAATTTGGAAAGATGTGCAGATACGTGTTTCAACATACTCAAATGTAACAGAGTTCTAGGTATAAGATTTTCATGCTGATAAATTCCACCCAATGTATAGTGAGGTAGTAGCAAAGTAGAAAAATGTCTAGCACTTCACATTATCTACTGGCTATATTTCTCTCTTTTTCAGAGGTAATTGTTGAGTACAGGAAAACAGTCATTGGGATCCACACTGAGACATCTTAATTTCAGATATACTGATAAAATGCAGCCATTAAAAAAAAACCCAAATAGGTAGGTCATATACATGAGATCTGAACTTCCTCTAAATATTCACAAAGCACTTTTTCCGTGTTATGGCAAGTCACACTCCAAAGAAGTTGATGCCTAAATTTTTGAGTCATTTTGAAATTCTAAAGGTGTTGTCCATAGCACTGGAAGTGTTTTGGGGGTCTAAGTTTGGGCAGAAAAATCAGTAAATGCTGGTAGTAGCTGCACTCACAAAAGGTCAGATGAAATTTGAAATAAGTTTCTCAGACTTGTATGTGGATTCTAGAATATCCCAGTAGTCTTCTGTATTTTTTGGTTGGAGGGAAGATGATGTTTCTTTTTTTTTTTTTTTTACAAAAGCAAATCTGACATTGTTAGTCAGATAATGGGCAGGTATGTTGGGCTTTTTTATCGAGCTAAATCCATTATGGTTAGGATGGTTTAACAACTGTTGTCAATTTTGTCATTGCTCCTGTATTCATATTTTACAAATTCTGGAATCAGTCCTCCACCCCTCACTTCCACCCTAGCAAATCAATACATCTTGTGTTGCAAGATAAATGATCCAAGTATGAAGTTGAGTCACTTTTACTGCTGCCTGTGTTTGTCTGTGTATCCTTAAGAGCTTATAAAGGGCAAAAGCATATGCTTAGCAGCCTTTGGTCCCCAAGGCTGATGGATCACCTCTGTCAAGGGAGGAAACCAAAGGAACTCATTGAAATGATGAATGCTCAAATATGGAGGAACCCTTTCGGGATTCTTACACAGGGCTCCCAAACCATCTTCTTTAAAATCACTTTCATAGGGTTACCTAGTCTATGAGTGAGTTTCTTATAGCACAACACTTACTACTTATGAGAAAGCCCATCCAAATACTGGGCAGAAATAATTATTTGAAATTTTCTTATTAGGGCAATGTGTGGCCTGCCTTTTTGTAGCTTTTCACTTACCTGTCCTGTTGAAATTATTTGCATCTTCAACTGACAAGTTAAATATTCTTACATGTCTATATTTAAGTATCTTGCCTTATCACCCTTATTACTAATGCCATTATTAGCACTACAACTATAATAACCAACATTGATTGGATAATTAATATATGCTAGATAATTGTTCTATGGGAAATATGTGCATTGTCTCATTAAGTACTCAATAACAGTCTGATATAGGTAAAGCTGAATTCCTTTTTTAAATTTAATTTTTAATTAATTTTTAAAATCAAAATTAAATAGGAAAGTATAGATTGAAAAGACCCACCCACCACTATCTTTTTTTTAAAATTTTATTAGAGTTTATAGTTGATTTACAATGTTGTTAGTTTCAGGTGTACAGCAAAGTGATTGTTATACGTATACATATATTCATTCTTTTTCAGATTCTTTTCCCATATAGGTTATCACAGAATATTGAGTAGAGTTCTCTGCTATACAGTGGGTCCTCTTTGCTTATCTCTCTTATATATAGTAGTGTGTGTATGTTAATCCGAAGCTCCCAATTTATCCCTCTCCCCAACGTTTCCCCTTTGATAACCATAGATTTGTTTTTGTTCCTTTTATGGGACCTAATCAAATCAAGTTATTTAATTGAAAGCTGAGCATCAGTTAAAAGATACATAACCTAGACATTTTAACTTATCAATAATATATAAATAAATACTGCTTCCATTTGCCGAGGTCTCCAGGTAGGGTCATATAGTCTTTTCTTTCAATATGTTTCCATTGATTGGAACCCATGTAGTCTTTCTTATTACAAGACATTCTCACAGTGAATTGTCTGTAATTTCTGATTTCAAGAGAAAAAGTACTTCAAAGGGAACTAGAAGGGAATTTGGATTCAGGCCCTTTTCACAGATATCTCTTAGACCTAATTCATCAGAGTTTTTCTCCTTTGTCGCTCAAAGATATATGTTTTTTCTAGCACACTCAACATGGAAGGAAAAAAGCCTTTTTCTGTCAATAGTTGCATTTCAATGATTTATGGATTATTTAATTAAATTTCATAATTTGCACTAGTACAAACTTGACTCTCTAGCATTTGCCCTTGTGTTATTTCCCTATTGTGAAAATTTACTTCTGTAATATGTGCAAATGAATCAAACTGATTCATATTTCAGTATTTTGGGGTTAATCATAACTTATATCTGAGCTATTCTTTAAAAAAACCTGAATAAAGATAATGATACCTACTTAATAGAGTGTCTGCAAGGGTAAACAGCATATAATACATACACACACACACACACACACACACACACGTGCCTGACACAGTGTCTGGAACATAATAGATGAAAAACACATGCACAGGGTTTTAGCATCATCACTGAGGGTTATATATTTTGTTGACTGACAATCTTACAGAGGTTTTTTCCTCCAAGTCACTTCAATCTTTTGTTGTCTGGTTACTCAGTGGTTATGACTCATTTCTTTAAACCAGCATGGGTTCTGATATTAGCTACTATATTACGAGCTTATGCACATTTATGCCTTTTCAGTAAGCACTGTAATCACAATAGCTAAAACATGGAAGCAACCACAGTGTCCATTGACCAATGAATAGATAGGCAAATGTGTTATATACATACGATGGAATATTATTTAGCCTTAAAAAGGCAGGAAACTCTGACACACACCGCAACATGGTTGAACCTTGAGGACATTATTCTAAGTGAAATAAACCAGTCACAATAAGACAAATATTTTATAATTCCACTTATATGAGGTGCTTAAAGTAGTCAGAATCACAGAGGCAAAAGGTAGAATAGTGGTTACCTGGGGCTGAGTGGAAAGGGAAATGAGGGATTATTGTTTAATGCGCATAGAGTTTTACTTTTATAAGATGAAAACTTAGGTAAATGGATGGTGGTGATGGTTGCACAACATTATGAATGTATTTTCTACCATTTTCTACTATATACTTAAAAATGGTTCAGATTATCTTATGTGCATTTTACCACAATAGATTTAAAAAGAGGAATAAAGTGATGCTTCTTAAGGCATGATATTTCTATACTTAATTAATATAATGGTATAATAGATGTATACCTGATCTTTTTTACTCCATTCTACCTTAAATTAATTTCCATAAGAACTTATGCTTCCCCCAAATTTCCTAAATGATGGGGAATTTGCAAATGTGAACTTAATTCTCAACTTTGGTTAGAGGATTATGTCTTAATGCATCTGCCATTTCCAATAATACAACGTATATTCACATAAGACACAAGTTTTTCTTGAAGCTGAGGAGAGTGGTTTTGTTTAGAATTAACTGGAATTAGAAGTCTGTCCCTTTTGGTGTCAATAGTAAGATTTATCTATTGATCAAGTAGCATTCCGGAGGGCAAAGTTGTTTCTGGAGGACAGACGCTCTGTTATACTGTCATCCTCTTGCTTTCCTGGAGCCAGGAGTAACCCAGCTGCTAATTAAACTGGGATGAATTAAGGTAAATTGAATTTGCCTGCACATCTGCTTCAGGTCTGCAAACAGAACCATGAAGCAGAGCAGACACCATTCACTTGACAGTAACCTTCTACTTCCAAAACAGTCCTGAAGAATCTCAGCAGCTCAGTTTATGGAATCCTGAGGCAAGAAAGGGGGAGAGAGAGAACTAATATTCATCTTGTGCCTGTCTTGACACTAAAGGGAGGTGTGCAGAACAACGATTTCGTATTTATAGAATGTCCAGATGTCTCTCAAAGTTATGCCCGTCTGAGGAACAGACTATGCACACCTATAAACTTAAATTGTTAGGTTAGGATTGAACCAGTAATCCCCTGATGACTCTTTGAAACAGAGCTTGAAAGAGTGTTCTGTAATATATATTTTTAGCTCCTTAATTAAAAGTTGATTATTCTAATGCTATTCTGAATTGAATAGATTCTTTCATTTGATAATATTTCTGGTATCTCCCAAGAGCATGTGACGTTCAAACTGGTTTAAAGTTTTTTTTTTTAACTGAAGTATAGTTGACTTACAGTATTATGTTAGTTTCAGCTGTACAACATAGTGATTCAATGTTTTTATAGAGTATACTCCATTTTTAAATTATTACAAAATAATGACTATATTTCCCTGTGCTGTACAATATATCCTTGTAGCTCATATATTTTATACATAGTAGTTTGTGTCTCTTAATCCCATACTTTTATCTCTCCCCTCCCCCCAACCTCTCTCCACTGGTAACCACTTAGTTTGTTCTCTGTATTTGTGAGTCTTTTTCTGTTTTGTTATATACATTTGTTTGTTTTATCTTTTAGATTCCACATGGAAATGATAACATAGAGTATTTGTCTTTCTCTGTCTCATTTCACTAAGGGTAATACTCCCTAAGTCCATCCATATTGTTGGAAATGGCGGAATTTCATTCTTTTTTATGACTAATATTCCATTGTGTGTATATATATAATATGTTTTATTGTGTGTATGTATATATCTTGTGTCTTCTTTATATATTCATCACTTAGGTTGCTTCCATATCTTGGCTATTGTAAATAATGCTGCTATGAACATTTGTGTGCATGTATCTTTTTGAATTAACGCTTTTGTTTTCTTTGGATGTATACCCTGAAGTGGAATTGCTGGATCATATGGTGCTTTTATTTTTAGTATTATGAGGAGCTTCCATACTGTTTTCCATAGTGGCTGCACCAATCTACAATCCCATCAACCATTTATTAGGTTTCCCTTTTCTCCGCATCCTCACCAATATTAATTATTTGTAGACTTTTTGATGATAGCCATTTTGAAAGGTGGGAGGTGATATCTCATTGTGGTTTTGATTTGCATTTTTCTGATGATTAGTGATGTTGAACATCTTTTCATGTGTCTGTTGGCCATCTGTATATCTTCTTTGGAAAAATATCTATTCAGGTCTTCTGCCCATTTTAAAATTCAGTTCTTTGCTTTTTGATATTGAGTTGTACAAGCTCTTTATACATTTTGGATATTAGCCCTTTATGGTTCATATCATTTGCAAATATTTTCTCCCATTCAGCAGGTTGTCTTTTCCTTTTGTCTGTAACATTATTTTTATGACTATCTAAACTATCCATAGAATGTAATACTATCATGGATGTAACAAATGCTCTATTGTTGGACAACACTGTGGTCTTCATTTTCCCCCATTACAAGTAAGCAACTAGTATTTTCCATGTGTATAGAAATATTTGCACACTTGTTTTTATTTCTTTGAATTAAATTTGTAGAACTGTAATTTTGGGCATCAAATTTTATGCTGTTTTCCATTTGTGTATATATCACTAAGTTGCCAGGAATCTATTTATTTTATCTATTGTGTGATGTTCACAAGTGTGTCCCTCTCTTTTCCTTTTTCTCCTCGGCTTTCTCTCTCTCTCTCTCTCTTTTATTTTTCTGTTATTATTACATACTATAATTTCCCTCAGTGGTTCACACCAGTGAAATTTGAAATATGGAAACGTAATAAATGTAATAAATTTACACTGATAATCTCTAATTTTGGAGAAAAATGCTAATCGAATCTCATAGGAAAGCTTGTGCATTTTCAGACAAAAGGATGCCTATTCTTACTTAACGGATGATAAAAATTTTTCATCAAAATGAAATGATCTTGATTATGTTGTCTAGAAAATTAGATACTCAATGTAATGAGAAAGAAGAAATATGAGGAATAAGAGTAATCTTTAGCTTGACTGTATCTATAGCTATATCAGTTGATTCAATTATCCTAGTAATCAAGTACTAATGGCTTTGCTAGGCTATGGATTTGATATGAAAAGACATTAAGATAGTCTGTACATCAAAATGGTTTGTTTACTTGTCAGTGTTCCCTCTGGAATGAAGGCAGAGGACATTAAAAACATTCCGTCTTCAAGGAATAGGCATTAGTTTGTGTGGTCAAAGCATGGAAATGGCTATGAGGAATGAGAGGAAATGTGAATGGCGTAGTAAATTATACCAGGTAGTGGACAGTCTTGAAGTCCAAGCTAAGCAATTCCCAACCTAAATTTCACAGAACACCTAGTAGCCATCTCAGAAATGTCATTCATCAATATACATGAAATTAGAAGATTTTTGACTGTATATCTTCCTCTTGGGAGATTGAAACACACATTTACCACTAAGAAGATCTGAGAATTCTTTCAGTCAGAAATCCGCTTACTTGATTTAACCCAGCATTTCCTATATGTATTTGACCAAGAAAACTTTTTCTATGTAAGTCCTGAAGATGCCGCCCAGGATGGTTTTGGGAAGTACTCTTCTAGGCAGTAAGGATCCCCAGTAGGTTTTTAACAAGGATGTGATATTATCCTGTCTCAAATACAAAGACATTGAACAGAGAAGCAAGAGAGATATCTAAGTTCAGTTTTTCAAAGAAAAGTACATCAGAGAAATACATCAGAAGTAAAGTGAACTCCTGGAAATGTGGGATTCCCAAACTATTTGGGGAGACTGTTCTAGGTGATCAGATTCTCTGCCTGGAGTGGGAAGGATAGAGCTGGTGTGCCTCTGGACATTACCTCACTTTTGGACAATACTCAGAACAGACAGCTTTCCTCTCCTTTTCAACCCCTTTCCACTTGGTACTAGCCATTGAATGTAGTGCAGAAATCAATGGTTAGGTGCTTCCAATCTTACACATAGAGAGAGACCAAAACGTCAAGATTAAGGTTGATCTTGATTCTAAAAATTATCTTGATCCACATTCCTAAAAATTAGGAAAATTTTCAAATGCCAAGTAAGTTTTTAGAGTGATACCGTCTTGAATAGAAATCATAAACTCCAAAGATAGGGCTTCAACTTGTGGTTGAAAGGTGGAAAAATTATATGCAATCCAAAACTAGTTAAATGGTCACTTCTTTTAAGTATCCAAGAGAAATATTTGTTGTTCCTCAGATTCTAACAAAGTATTAAACAGATTTGACAGAGATAAGAATAACTATTTATTATTGAACCTTATTTATTAATAATGCTATTAATATTAATTACATATTAGCCAATGCTTTTACTTATTATTGATTCAATAATAATTTTTGAAAAATTATTATTGCAACTTATGTTTTCTTTTTTCTTCATGACACAGTGAATCATGGAAAGGCCATAGGAATGAGGATGAAGGTACAAAAGTACTCTTCTATTAATCCTCGCCATCCCTCATCACATTTCCAAAACTCCTTTACCAGTTGTCTTGAACACTTTTTCATCTCTTGTAGTCAAAGACTCCTCAGGATATGTTATAGTTTAAAAGTTTAGGATACTAACCCCACCATCCCACTCTCAAAAGTAGTATATTTGAGGTTTTCATTATGTATTATCTAAAATAACTACAATAATATTATTTTTCCCATGGTTTTCAGATGCCGTGCTAAGCACTTCCTAGCATTACATTGCATTATCTCACTTGACTCCTACAGGAAATGAGTGCAATTCAATATCATCTCTGTTTAAGGCAAGAGAAAAATAAGGCTCAGAGGTTGAGTGACTTGTTAAGATTTCAGAGCTAGGCAGTAGCAGAGACAGGACCCAGATCATGAGTCCAGGCTACTTTTAATTCTCTCCAAGCTTCTTTGACTTAGAAGACCATTTATGATCTGACAGCCTCTCACTCCCTATCATTTCTCTAATTTAATCTTAGTTTCATTGCTAGATCATTCCTCTCCCAAGGTTTCCTTGCTGTTCCTCCAATATGTCAAGCATGCTTGTGCCTCAGGGACTCTATTGGTTTGCCTGAAATGCCTTCTCCCCAGAAATTTGTATCATTTTCATTTCTCACCTCCATTTGCTTATTTGATTGACTGATCAAATGTCATGTTATCTCTACTATTTTCTCCAGAAGTCCCTCTCCTCTTTCACCTACTGAATGTCTGCCAAAGTACATATAACTAATATACTTGAATTTTACTTGCTTATTTTCTCTACTTTCTCTTCAAGTTGTGTAAGCTCCCTGAAGGCAGGGACTTTACCTATTTTATTCACTATTACATTCTCAGCACTTGGAACGGTGTTTGGCAAATAGTAAATATTCAGTAAGTATTTGTTGAGTGAATGAATGCATTTCTCTTACCTTTACACTCTTCTATTTCATTTTCTTTCTCTATTTTCATACTTTTTAAAGTTTATTTTTCATCTCTATAGCCTCATTATAGTAAGAACACCAGTCTTTAAGTACTTTACTTAATAATCATATATAACAAATAATCATATATGATTATATTAGGTATAAAATGAGACATGTAAGGAGTATAAGATATGGCAGATGTGTTTCAATGGTTAGGCGATCACATGTAGTCCTACAAAGCATGTAATAAAGAGCCTGCTTCAGTTCCCTGCCTTCCCCACCCCATCTCCTTTAGGCTAATAATTATAAAATTTATTGGAACTGAGGTGGGAAAATGCAGAAATTTTATATTAACTAAGCCATTTTGAAAAATGATGATTTTAAGTGAAATTGAATTGTATTAAAGAATGTGGGTAGATGGGAAATGTATTAATACATTTCCAAGGGTTTTGTCTAGAAGTAAATGTGAAAGGAACACAAAAGCCCAGTGCACATGTACCATAGAGGCTCAAGGAAAGTTAAATAGAAAGGAATCTCTAATGCAGTCTGCCTTGTATCAGCAGTGACTGGATTTCTTTACACACACACACACACACACACACACACACACACACTTCTTATTAAAATATACAGAATGTATCTGAAAATCATATTCTTATCACCATGCATTTCCTCTACTATGATATACCAGGTGCTTCATGATTTTCCTCACTTTCTTTGGTTGAATCACTTCCTTTTCCCCTAAAAAAAACAAAAAAAACCCAAATTAGTTGTACATTCCCATTTTCTATATTCTCATGAATACTGACTTTATTTTGGGTTTTGTCATCCTTGATCCAGAATATTTTAAAAATCTATTAATTATTTTTTCTATCATGTTTCTTGACTTCCAATCTATCCTCCGAATACCATCAGAAATGTCCTTGTAAAGCTCAGTATCTTTAAGGATCTACCTTATCTATGGAAACTCCCAAGCAGGATATTAAAAAATCTTAATGACCTAGCTTTATCTGACTTCTCACGTTTCCCCGCAGATTAAATAGTCTGATTATTCTGTACTCAGTGTCCTTCCTAAAAAGAGGCTCTGAAGTTAGTTCACATGATTCCTTTTTTTGGAACATTATTGTACTTCTGATTCTCTCAAAGTATTACTCATTTTTCATTTTTACGAACTAACTTGAAAGAAACTTCCTTCTTTGTTGGATTCGTTCTAGAATCAAATAATAGCGTATATGTCTTTTTCTTTGTAGATTTGTATTCAGGGACCACAATGACTTTCAGCTTTGTTTTCTTCACAATGTTGAGAATTGTGCCTTACATACTTTTATAGCTCAGGTGTTGGTTTCCATTATTTTGCTGCATATCAAAGCATACTAAAATTTACTAGCTTAAAATAACTCATTTATTATGCCCAAAGAATTCTGAGGTCAGGAATTCAGGCAGCAGACGAGGTAGAGCCCATCTGTGTTTAAAATGTTTAGGTCCTCTGCTGGGAGAATGACAGGGCTGGGGAGTTACATTCAATCACCTGTCTGGATTCTGGGCTGGGGTGACTCAAAGACAAGGACTTTCCACCAAAGCATCCCTATTGGCGTGGCTTCCTCACAACATGGTGGCCCCAGGGAAGTCCGACTTCTCACTGCCATTCAGGGCTCTAAGTGTAAGTGTTTCAGCAAACGTGGGAAATTCAAATGCCTTTTATGGCCCTTCTCAGAAATCCTTTATTGTCACTTCTGCCATCCTCTATGGCTTGAAATAGTCACAACCTCATCCAGGTTCAAGGAGAGGACACACAGACCCTGCCTCTGACAGGAGATACGTCAAAGAACATGATAATCCATACTACTGTTCTGCATTTAGCTACTTTTTGTGTATAAAAATGAGTTTCTGTGAAATGGTCATGGTAAAGTTTCTATATTCAATGAATCCAGCCATGAGATTTTTTGCTCTAAATTGCTGTTACATCAGCAGTGCCGTAAAAGTAGAACAACATGAATTTTGGTGTAGGATAGGCCTGGATTCAAATCCTGCCTGTGTAGTTTGTCACTATGTGGAATTGGGCAAATTAATCAACCTATCTAAGCTTCTGATTCCTCAGTTATGCAATGGATATAATAATGTCTCAAAGACTTGAGGTGAGGATTAAGTAAGATAAAGCACACAAAGTAAAATGTCTGAAACATAGTCGGCTCTCAGTAAATATTAGTTCCCTTTGGCCTTTCTTCCTCCAGATGAAGCCTGCGGTTATCTTGACACATACATATCTAGCATTAACATTTTCCAATAAGGAGCAGATATTTGAATTTACTAGAATCAATGCAGAGTTCACAGGGGGTGCTAGTCAAAGATACCACCTGGGGTCTGACAATGTCATTTGGGTGAAGAGACTCAGGGCAGTGAGGGAGAAGCGATGAGTTCAGAGACGTGAGCATGGGTAGGATTTAAATTTTCTATGGTCCTTTTATTTTCTAATTTTCCTATAATTATCCCAACACATGATGATTTCAACAGTGTGTAATAGAAATCTTTATAGTCCTTACTAGAAATAATATGGCATGGGAGCTCCTTAGTAGCCACGACACCAAATAGTTGAATTTTCTCTTTGTTCTTCTATTAGATCCTCCCTATCAGAACTCTGTGGAAAAGAGTGACTGCAGGGTGCACTGACTATTAATCTCAGATCAGCAAGCTGATCAGGGAAGGAATATACTATCTAGAGACAGCCAGGAGGAAAATGACTCCAATTAATGTGACAGCTTATGATTATTTATGTTATTATTTTTGTTTTTTATTTCTTTTAAAGGGATTGATAACTTCATTTGAAAGTGGAAGCGAATAATTTGACCTGTAAGGGGAAAATTGAATAATGATTTTAGAAGATGTATTTCAAGTGGTGCTAGGAGGGCTTTTAATTATTCAGGGTTGGAGTTATCATGGAGCACCCAGTGAGGCCCTACTTAACTCACCACAGGAGGGGGATTGCCTGTTAATGGGAATAGTCAACATCATCACCAAAATCACATTGTCTACTCATTATGCTACATGCATGTAATAATTATACTATACCTGTATAGTATTCAGCAACATATACGGATGAATTCTTATGTGTGTGTATATATATATTTATATATATATGTGGGTAATGTGTGTATAATATAGGTTGATAGAATATGTGTGAAGGTAATGCTAATGCTGATATAGTCCTTATTCTTTGCTAGGCTCTATATGTACCTATATCAACACATTTAATCCTCAGAATAACTCTAAAAGACAGGTACAATTGTCATCTCTTTTTAAGGAAACAAAAAAGGAAACTGAGGAACAGAGAGATTAAGTAACTTGCTCATGGTCACCCAGATCATAAGTGGCAGAACTGAAATTCAAGCACAAGCAGTCTGGTTCCAAAAAATGTGGGCTTCTCTGTATACCAATTCTATAATTAATAATTACATAATTAATAACTAATAAACTGACAATGCACACAAACATGCATAAATATATGTATTTTTATATACATATGTGTATATATATATATACATACGTGTATATATATATGTACATTTGTGTGTGTATGTGTGCATGTGTGTTGGTTTGTTTGTTGCATGAATAATAATTATGTTCCAAGGTAGATAAATAGATATGCAGGTAAAGTTAGATTTATAAATACAGGTGTGACTATTAGGATACATTCCTTTTGCTTCCATGACCTTAGTGTACTGTAGTGGCTTACAATTGACCTTTGAAATAGATCACTAGACCAGAAGATTTTTAATGATATTTGTCATATACATTTAATGTGTTCCTTGAGTCAAGCAATGAATTAGTTCAAGCTTGAAGTAAAGACAAAATAAAGAAAACATTTTACAAAGGTTTGATAGTCTCTGGAATGGAAATAAATTTCCATCTTTTTACTCTAGTTGCCCCTCCTTTCATCCTATCAACCATTTAAAAAAATACAAGAGAAGATCCTGAGGCTACCTTCTTTGATTTTTGAAGATTTACACCACTGCCAGTGAGTTCAGTGCTATGATTTCTTTTTTTTTTTTAGATGTTGGGCGTAGGTGTTTATTAATTAATTTATTTATTTTTGCTGTGTTGGGTCTTTGTTTCTGTGCAAGGGCTTTCCCTAGTTGCGGCAAGCAGGGGCCACTCTTCATCGCGGTGCGTGGGCCTCTCACTATTGCGGCCTCTCTTGTTGCGGAGCACAGGCTCCAGACACGCAGGCTCAGTAGTTGTGGCTCATGGGCCTAGTTGCTCCACGTCACGTGGGATCCTCCCAGACCAGGGCTCGAACCCGTGTCCCCTGCATTAGCAGGCAGATTCTCAACCACTGCGCCACCAGGGAAGCCCTCAGCGCTATGATTTATAGAGGAAAGTGTCCTAATATTTATACATTCTTGACATTTATTCCTCTCATAGGATCATAAAATGCCATGGTAAGTTAACTGGCATGTCCACATACTCTGCACGAAGGCAGTGATGCCAGACAGTCACAAAGGGAGGACATGGGGAGAGAGTAAACATAAAAAATTTTCCATTTGATTTATTCACCTTCTTTGAGACCTATTTCTTTAAGGTTATTGACACTCTAGTACAACAAACATTGTAGTTAAAAAACAATTCCTTAGCATTGTTCCACTTAAGGGGAGAAGAATCTGGAATATTTGTCCTTCAGCTCTCTATTGGTTGAGGGGTATTCTCTGGGGATATCAGATTCTACAATCCTGGTGTCACTGTCACTAGCCAAGCAGGCCAGAGAAATTCCTCCAGTACTTGCCTTAGGAAGCTACAGTGAGTATGGGATTGGTGAGTCCCGATGCGACATGGGTGAGGTACTAATAGTATCTGCTATAGACGTTCTGCCACATATTCTCCCCATTTCTGCACAAGGCTCAGTCATCACACAGACTGTTTCAAGTAAACATTAGTCCTCATTTTGGAGAATTATCTCATTAATATTAATATCTTACATGGGCAACATGCTTTTCCATGCATTAGCTCATATAATTCTTACAGGAATGATATTCCTATTCTCATTTTAGACATGGGACCTAAATGGTTTAACTGTGTTTCCAATGACAGACAGCCAGTTAAGTATTAGAAGGAAGTTTACTCAAGTGGAGGGTGCCCACGCAACACTTCTTCTCTGCCAGTTAAGTAGTTTTCTTCAGGTTAAATTGGACAAAGGCTTTATCACCTCAACCAGTATGAAAAGGTGGCAGTCATCCTTGTAGAGTTCAGAAATGTCAGAGCCTTAATCTAAGGCTGTCTTCAAAGATTATAGGGTTACTTGGTGGAGAACATTCTCAGAAACAACAGCAAAAGCTTTGTCAAGGAAGTTCCGTGGAAAGAAGGATCTAATTGAATGGTGGAAGTGAATTAAGGAACTCTGGTATAAAGGCAGTGAGGTGGGATGGAAATTACATTGGGTGGAGGAGGTAGAGACCTGGTTCTGATGTAGTTTCTGCCATCAACCAGCTGTGGGTTAAATCACTTGTCCTCATGGAGCCTCAGGTTCCCCACCTATAAGTGGAGCTCTTTGTAACTTAAAGTGTATTTTGAGATTCTGAGGAGAGAAGTGGCTTTACATTTAAGTAGTAAATTGCTTTACAAATGTGGATGATTATATGTATTTTGAGAGAACCCAGCACTTTGGAGTATTAATATAGAAAGGCTTGGGTAGTCAGACTTTCCTATGTCATTAAATACCATTTTCCTAATTTCTCTATGTTTCTGTCTCTCTTCCCCACTCTATCCTTCCTTCTCTCCCTAGGTCATGCCCCTTCTCTCATGCCCCTTCTCTCCCTAGCTGAATTTCCCTGTCTTCTGGTTCTTTACCAGTGAGAACCACAATATTGCCTTCTCACCCACCTTTGGTCAACCTAATGGATATTTTTTCCAAGTAAAATGATTACTCACCCAATTAAAGTGAACACTTGGAGGAAATAATAGCTGAAATGCTCAGTAATTTTAGGTTATGCTGAGGAATAAAATGATTTGAGTCTTTTCTTCAGGTCAGTGTGTTTGAAAAGGAATAATGCTTAATGGGTTCACTCAAAGTCAGCCTGGCAATTTGCTTACAATCTATTGTCAGACAGTAAATTACAGAAGTAGTTGATCATCACATGGACTCATCAGCTCACCACTGCAGAGAAACCAATGACAATTTAGAGGGAAAGTAACCAAAATATATGTCACGTTTATTCTTTTCAGAACCAAATTGTTTTTTAACATTTATCCTTTTTCCCTAGTTAAGTTTCAGTTTATCTGAGAGTCTGTCAGGATGACAGAAACTAATTTACAGTCCATGAAGACAGCTGACAGAGAGTGCATTAAAAATTAGATTTTTGAATTCAAAGAATGAAAGCTTTAAAATCACTACAGTCAAGTCAGTGGGACAGGATTGATACCATATGCAATTTTGTTCATGTTATTAAGGAAGTATTTCAGCCTTGAAGAGACCTTGTCACTACATAGCTTCCATCTATGTAAATAAGACTGAAGTGAATATATCTGTTGTCAATGATAAAAAACCATCCAGTGCCTCAGAGCAACAAGCTGGATCATATAAGGAGGACACCAAAAGTTGGAAGATCCTTTAGAGGTTATACACACCTTATTTCCTCATTGTATATATGGAAGAACTGAACCCCCTGGGAGAAGGTTAGCAGATATATTATAGATGCATAGACTCGAATTTAAATCAAGTAGTCTGAGTCAGGGCTCAGCTATGGCCTAGATAGACAGCTTTGGGAAAGACACTGGGACACTCTAGCCATCATTGAAGGAGACATTCATTTCCTGTGTGTTTTTAGTCTGGTTAGCATCCATTCTACTTTCCTTCAGCATCTCCCATCATTTCTGGGAACTTCTCTTTCCCATTGCGTATGTTCTTAATGGGACTTTTCATTCAGTTATTCTGCCTTCATGAGGAGCAAGGTGTAAATTCTTCACACGAACTAAGTCAACCAGCCTCTCCCTACACGGAAATGAACTCCTGAGCAAAGTGATGCAAATACAGAAAAGATTTAGAACTGATTCATTCTGGTAGAATCTTCCTGAAGGCACTATGTATTTGTCCTGGTTGCCCAAAACTCACCTGGATTTTCTCCTTCCAATGTCATATTTTATTTTCTTCTTCACTTTTATGAGCTGCCTGATAACTTTTCACTAACTTCCATTTTTAATTTAATTGCAGTGGTCTCTGTTGCTTGCAACCAAAAAACGGATATATTTGTACGTATAAATTGGGAATAATTACACTTTACTCACAAAGGTGATATCATTGTTTTTTAATAAAATAATATATATTAAAACTACTGGCTTGGAGAATAAAACTTAAAAGGAACCCTATGTATATTGTTTGTTTGGTTTTTAGATCTTTTCTATATAATTTCATCTTTATTCTTGGCTTCTATTGAGATACTTGAGGGCATCCATGAGTCATAGGCTTAATCTCTTCAAAGAACCCTCTGTGTGAGGTGATGCTTTCACCTTTTGATCCTTTTGAGGCACTAGCTAGTGGTTGCCCAACCATACCCATGGCTTTCTCTTCAGAGCACACTTTCCTAACAGTGAATTTCCTAGTTTTAACATCTTTTGCAATCTGGATAGTCTGAGAATTTCCTGAATCATTAAGACCTGCTTTCTTTTTGTTTGCCCTGTCTTTCTCAATTTATCTCTTTCCTCTTATATTTTATTATCAACAAAAAGAAGTCCAGCCACACCTTCAACACATTGCTTGGAATTCTTAGCTAAACGCTCAAGTTAATTGCTTACGAGGTCTGCTTTCCTCATAGTTGAAGGGCAGAATTCACCCGGGCTTTCTGTCACTATATAACAAGGATGCCCTTTTCTCCAGTTCCCAAAATCACATTCCTCATTTCTTCTGCGTTCTCAGGCAGCAGTGCTTTTATCGTTCATATTTCTACCAACATTCTGTTTATGACAGTATAACTGTTCTGTAAGATAATTTAGACTTTCTTTCTCATGCTCTTCTTTCTGAGCCCTCACCAACAGAGCCTTTAATGCCCATATTCCTACCAACAGTTTGTTTAAGGCGGTAAGCTTTTTCCATCCTGTACCTCAAACTTCTTTCAGCCTCTACTCATTATCTGATTCCAAAGCCACTTCCAAATTTTTAGGTATTTGTTACAGCAGTGCCCCATTTTCAGGTTCTGAAATCTATATTAGTTTCCTGCGGCTGCTCTAACAAATTTCCATAAAGTTGGTGGCTTAAAACAACAGAAATGTATTCTAGCATAGTTCTAGAGGCCGGAAGTCTGAAATCCAGTGTAACTGGGCTGAAATCTAGGTGCCAGTAGGGTTGCACTCTGTTTGGAAGCTCTACGACAGAATCTGTTTCTGGCCCTCCTTGGCTTGTGGCCACATACTTCAGATCTTTGACTCTGTGGCCACATTCTCCTTTTCTTCTGTGTCACATCTCCATCTGACTTTCTCTTATAAGGATATATGTAAATGCATTTAAGGGCCACCTGAATTATCTAAGATAATCTCCCCATTTCAGGATCTTTATCTTACTTACATTTGCAAGGTCCTTTTTTGTCATAGAAGGTGACATTCACAGATTCCAGACATTAGAACATGGGCATCTTTTAGGGGGCCATTATCCAGCTCACCACGTGCTTACCCTAACCTTTGTGGTTCTGCCTACTCCAATTCTGTACCAAGTTATTTCCATAACTGGCCCCAGTGTGACACTTTGCAACCTCTAAAATTTAGTTGACTGAAAGAATTTCATATAGGAGAATACATGACATTTAAATTCTAAATTTTGTTAAGGTTTTTTTGTTTTTGTTTTTTTTACTCAGAGTAACTCTTGTTAATATGGAACCAGATGGTGATTCAGCACGCACACACACACAAACATACACACATACCTGCCTAAGTTGGGACACTGTAAATCTTCCTCACTCTTAAAATTTTAGATTTTGCAAAAACAAATTAAGAAGATACTTTAATCTATAGTAAATCTTGCAGAAGTTCTTCAATACAAGCTTTTATTTGAAGATGACAATATTTTATTTAACTGGAAATTGACTTAACCAATCTGTGCCAGGGAAATTATATAAAATTTTTACCATTCCATACAATTGAACATTATCATATTCAAATACAATAAAGGATAAAGGAGTGAATTCTAATATCTGTCTAATTTCTTTCTAGATAATTGATGTAAATTCTTAAACTATTCCAGCTATTAAATTATTTTTCTACTTTAATCTGAGGTTCTCTTTCTTTTCTTTCCATATGCAATCTGAACATCTGAGTTTCTTGTCCCACAATTTTTAGCACAAGGTGGATTAATTTCTTATTGCTGTTGTATCAAATCACCACAAACATGGTGGCATTAAACAATACATCTTTCTTATCTTATAGTTCTGGAGGTCAGAAATCTATGGATTAACAAGGCTGTACTCCTCGAGGCTCAAGGGGAGAATCCATTTCTTTGTCTCTTCTAGTTTATAGAGGCTCCTGCATTCCTTGGCTATGGTCCCATCCTTCTCCCAACAGCACACTATCCTCCAATCTCTCTCTCTCTCTCTGCCCCTGTCATCACACTGCTTTTTCTGACTCTGACCTTCCTTTCTCCCTTTTATAAGGACTTTGTCATTATATTGGGCCCATGTAAATAATCCAGGATAATCTTTATATCTCAAGATCCCCAACTGAATTATGTTTGGAAAGTCCCTTTTACCATGTAAAGTAACATATTCCCAGGTTCTAGGGATTAGGATATGGACATTTTGGGGGGGCCACTATTCAGGCTGCCACATGGGGCTTAGGAAGTATTAAAATCCATGTCTTTATTGCTATTTTCAAAAAGTTCTCATTGTCTTCTAACTAACAAATGGTCAGAATTGTATTTAAATAGACATAGGAGGTATTTTTCTTGTTTTTCAATTTAGTCTAGTGTAAAGTACAACTTTCAAATAGAATCTGAGACACAAATAGAAATCCTTCATTGGGTATAAGTATAGACTTCATGACTCCCCTAGTGCAGTATGATGAAACATCCATGGTCAGTGTTGTTTGAGCTATCCATAGCCTTCTGGTGAGAGCAGAAGAAGGAAAAGGAGGGCAATATTTAGAGCAGAGGGACTCTCCTGCCTTAGCTAAGTTAAGGAGAGATGAACGATGAACATAGAGCAGGATCAGGAGAGATGATCCATTGACTGACCTTCAGCTAGAGGGGAGAAGATACTGCATTTAATTAGGGGTGGGATGAATATAGTGCTGAGAGTTTGAAGGCAGCGTTCCTAATATGCCATTCCTTTAGCAAGCTGGCGACATCGGTCAGCTCATGTTACCTCTCTGGGCCATAAAGAGCTCAGCTTGTTAACCTCTAAAATCTTAACCAGTAGTAACCCTGAAGGATTAGCCTTGACATTTACTGATCTTGCTTCTATAGCTTAATGTTTTACACTAATGGAAATATTAGTTGTAAGTACTGGGGGAAGAGTATATTTTAACAACTAACAGAGTTGCTACTTCTGAGGAAGTGGTGGAGAAGTATTTATCAAAGGCATTTTGCTTATGGCAATAAGAAACATCAGTAGAGGAAAAAAAGTTAATTGAATAGTTAAATACTTTGTAATCTGAGGCTGAAAGTTGCTGCCTGAGTAGAGACTATTCGTATGAAGGGGAACTTCTACTCTTCTAAATCCCGTCAGACAACATTACATGTTCCACACAGATTTTTGCTGCTTGCATGACTAGGTTTAATGGAAAATGCCCAATTACTGAAAAATGCTGAGTTATTTAGGGCTTACTGAAATGTGTTCTATGGTGACTATAAGAAATAAAAAAAAGTAGGGCTTCCCTGGTGGCGCAGTGGTTGAGAGTCTGCCTGCCGATGCAGGGGACACGGGTTCGTGCCCCAGTCCGGGAAGATCCCACATGCCACGGAACAGCTGGGCCCATGAGCCATGGCCGCTGAGCCTGTGCGTCCGGAGCCTGTGCTCCGCAACGGGAGAGGCCACAACAGTGAGAGGCCTGCGCACCACAAAAAAAAAAAAAGAAAGAAAGAAGAAAAGCAATGCCTTAAACTGTGGGTAAAAATCATTTCAATATTGCCAAAGTTCTATAGTGTCGTTGTACAACAATTTAAGCATTTATTTGCTTCATTTCATTCATTCCTCTATTTAATCAACCAGCAAAATATTTGTTGAATAGATACGCTATAAGCTACAGTGAATAGTAAACACGTTACAAAGATAAATGGGACATAAACCTTGTACTTCAGGAGCTTACTGTCTAACTGGGAGAAATAAGATATAGCCACAACTAATGGGAAAACAAGGTGTAAGGTACTATTTGCCACATGAACCATGTAGACGTATATGTTAAATGAGTGGTCTTTGTAGCTACCTGCTAGAGTTTGAATCCTAACTCTATTCCGCAGGAATAATCCTATTAGGAATAGGAATAATCCTATTCTGCAGGTGTATTATTTTGAGTAGGTTATTTACTCTCTCTCTGTGCCTAGAATGGTTGTGAATGTTAAATTATATATACAGCACTTAAAGTAATACCTTCCCCAAACTAGTGTATGCTCTTAGAAATCAGAATAACAGTTATTTTAGGGGATAGGAGTAGGAAAGGAACAAAAAGGAGTTTCTGTTATTCTGATAATGTTCTGTTTCTTGGTATGGGTGCTGGTTACAAGGGTGTGTTTCCTATGTAGAAATTCATCAAGTTGTATATTATATTTTTGCTTTTATGAATGCATTTTTTTCAATAGAAATGTGGTAAAATACACCCTCTATCATGGTATACTCAAAACAAATATTAATTATGCTCAAATCACAAAGCATAGAAACTCAAAGATAGAGAGCAGTCCCTTCTGGCTGGGGCAGTGGGCAATGATTTCAGGAAGTAGAACATTTGAACTAGATCCTCAAGATTGGTTGCCTTACAGACATGTATAAATAAGTCAAGAACTTTCATTAGAAAAACAGTATACCATGTATTCAGGAAAGCATAATGGTTCAGGGTGTGGACTGATCTCAGTTTGAATATCAGCTCCACGGTTTAGTATCTGTTTATTTTTATGAAAATTCTTTGAAGCAGTTTCTTTCCTCACCTATAAAAGTCCCTTCTTCACAGGATCATTGTGAAGGCTAAATGAAATGGCAATGCTCTTGTCTTAGAGATAAGTGCATTAGAAAACTCAAGAAAAGTTGTGATGATGAATCTGCCTAAGCTGATAAATGTAGAGTTTGCATAGGGTAGCACCAAATGTCAGTTTGTCCTAAAGGGACTTAACTCAAGTAGTTTATAGTTCTTATTTCTTCAGTTGACTTTAAAGACACTGGATTATCTATCAGAACTGATGCACTTTGTAGGTATTGGAATGGAAGAATATTGATTATATGTTCTTTTTTTCAATTTTTATTTTGTTTCTAATAATTATTAACATATTTTAGGCTTTATTTTGTAAACTTCTGAAGTTCATTTTAATTAAATAAAGGTGATAGTAATTACAAGGGCTACTTATTCTCCAATTCCTTTGAAATTTAAGATACTACCAGAAAAATCATATACAAATCTTGGTATAAAGTTTTACTCAATATCTCCATCCCAGAGTGAGCTATTTATTTCAAACAATGAAAAAAAGGCTATAAGAAATGGTAATTCAGTCAGTGAGGTCGAATTATCAAGACATATTTCACAAGAGAGTATATACCAGAATTGTATTATGATGATCAGAAATACCAGACGTGTCATTCTTTTTTTTTTTTAAGATTTTTTTTGATGTGGACCATTTTTAGAGTCTTCATTGAATTTGTTACAATATTGCTTCTGTTTTTTTTATGTTTTGGGTTTTTTTGGCCATGAGGTATGTGGGATCTTACCTCCCTGACCAGGGATCAAACCTGTACCCCCTGTATTGGAAGGTGAAGTCTTAACCACTGGACCACCAGGGAAGTCCCCAGACCTGTCATTCTTGATTTGTGTAGAAATCAACATAAGGGAAACTTCAGTTAATCCATTTGGTCATTCATTCAACAATACTGTTCAGTGAATAGCTGCCCATATTTGTGGCTCTCCAAGAAATAAAGAGGTAATATGGTATAGGTTATGGATACTTTTCCAGATTCCTCCAGGCAATACCTGCTCCCTGGAGGCACTCTGATCATACCATCCCAGATCTTCTCACGTCTTTGTGCAGTTGTCTCCACTTGGAATGACTTTGCTATCTTTCCACTGAGTCTCCTCCCTGAGGGTCTCCCTTCCCTGCTACTTAAACACACCCAGACACACACATTCTTCCATGTTTTTCCAAAGGGAGTGTGCATTCATCTTCTTCTGCCTTTGCCCAGCCATCACTCCAGGTACCCAGATCCATTGTTCACCCTTTTCTTTCCTGCCCAATGACCAGGGGCCTGACTCCAAGTGCTCTCCCACTTTCACCACTCTTACCTTTCAGCACCTATTTGGGCTAAGTCTATGGGACGTACCCAAAGGAAATCTTGCAAGATGGGAGAAGAAAGGAGTCAGTAGGAAAGGGGGACTTTTTTTTCCTGATCTCTACATGTATTAAGCTTTGTTCCTTAAACGTAGGTGTGTCCAACCATGACCCCTTTCCATTGTCAGTTTTTCCTCCATGACTCTAGTTCACACTATTTTACAGAACTCTTTCCTCTTTTTGCTCTTTTTCATCTTAGGTATGATAATGTATTCCTATTGTTGCTAGTCTATGGATACCTCAACACCCCTTAACCCTGCTCACATGTGTATGTAGTCTATATATAGTTTCTTAGATTGGGCTCAGTTTCCTGCTGAGGGCCTGAGTCATGCAGTATGTATAGTATGTAGCATTATAATAACTTTTCAAATCAAATTATAATGGTCTGTTTAAATTTTTTTTCTAGACAAAGATCTTCTGAAAGTCATGGCTTTGTACTCTTCTCTGTACAGAATAGTGCCTAGCATGTAATGAGGTTAAATAAATATTTTCTAAAAATACATAAATAAATTCTCCGTGTGTGTGTGTGTGTGTATCTACATGTTTTTCAACAAATCTTATATAACACATCCAGAGCTTAAAGTCTACTACATGATGTAAAATATTATAGGCTAAACAGTAAGTGATAAGTTTATGTAAGCGATATAACACTGTAAGTATTGAGTCGTCATGAGACATTTTCAAAGATCTCTTAGAAGTGTTGATAGTGAATCTTGAAGGATAGTTTTAGGTGTTATTGTTGACTTAGAGATTTGAGATGTTGATATTTGCTGCTTTAGCTTGTCCAGCATCCTTTACCCCTTTTTGCAATAATAGCACACTTGATCTTATAAATCCACATTTTTTACATGTGAGCAAACACTTACCCATCTCTGGCTTCAGGGATAGACATGTGACCAAAGGCTTCACAGTCAAAACTCCATAGCCCTCAGCTAGAGCAACTGGTTCAGAAATAGGCACATAACCCAAGTTGGACCATTAAGAGCCTGTTTGGATATATAAACAGTGTGTTCCCCAGATTCCCTTAACCACATTCTTCTCTTTTATCTCTTTTTAGATTGAAAACACTCATTGTGAGGTTGTCACTCCACTGTGAGATTTGGGTAAATACCATAGTGTGAGATAGAGGGTCTGACTTTGTGAGAGCAGCATCGAATAATAGAAACTGGGAGATAGGCAGATTCCACTTTCTTTTTCTTGTTATGAGTCACAGGTAAGGGTTCTCCATTCAGTCGTTGGGAAGTCTCATGTGCCCAGTGAATATGCCAACTGGGACTACTGCAGCTGTCTCTCTGCAGCACATTCTGAAGAATAAGTAGTGTGTTAAAGCCTTGTATTACGATGTAGCACATCTTTATTTATCTCACTTGTGTTTTTCCCTTACCTTCACTGCCTTAGTTTGAACCTCTAAAAAAAATGGTGTTAGCACTTTAATCCTTGCTTCAATCTCTGCTTTCTGGGAAATTCAGTCTAAATCACAGCCATATTTGATACATTTGTTGGAGCATTTCAGAAAGTACTCTTTCTACTAGTTTGCAATATCTGTAGAATGCAAACCTGGTGCTATCTTGAAAAGAAAGTTTGAGAAGAAAGTCAACAGAAACACATAGAGACAAAGGATTGTGACAGATACCTGAGGATATTATTCAAGGATCTGGATATAGCTTTGATTAATGCAAGCTTTATTACTGGATTTTTCAGTTACATAAACCAAGAAATGCCCTTTCAAAATGTTTTGTTTGAGGTATTTTCCTCTTTTACAATAATAACAAAATCCTATGTATGCATTTAATTTTAAGAGTAAAAGAAAGATCATGTAGTTCAGATGAAACTCTAATGTTTATAGTGTTATTTAGAAACACTGAGAGATCAGATAAGAAAGTTTGGCTGAAACCAAGAGTTGGATTGTGCTGGATATCAAGTTAAAAACTTGGCTTGCTTTCTTTAAAGTGTAAGGATACAAGGGAAGTATGTGAAGAAAAGGAGGGTGGATTCAAAAGAGATATCTTTGGGAAAAGCATGAAAAGAAATCTATATTAGTTATCTGCTGCTGACATAACAAATCACAAACTTAGTGGCTTAAACTAACAAAATATTATTATCCTACAGTTGCAGAGGTCAGAAGCTCAAAAATCTCTTACATATTATTTTTATTAGAATGATTGGATCCTTTGTCTACAAATACCAGGGATATACAAGAATGTTAGCAGCCTGGGTCGTAGGTCAAATTTTGGTTCTCCCCATATGAAAACTTAGTGGAGCTAATATTCACTCAACATTTCCTAGGATAGAGCTAAGCAAAAGCAAAATACACAACAAATTAAAACAAAGAACAGCAACAAAGTGATAGGTATGGATTATTATAATTATCCCCACTTTATAGACAAGACAGTTAGATGAAGGTAGGGGTTAGACAAGTTGCCTATGTTGATTTCCATAGTAAGCGGTACATCAGGAATTTGAGATTAAATTTGATTTGAAACCTAGTGAAGGTTAGAGAGTACCACATAATTTTTACTCCCACCATTTTAGAATAATGAGTTATATATGGTCATCAGAGCTCAAGCAATATCTAAATTAGAGAATAGCTTTTTTCATGATAGTTTTAATATATTCAAGTTCAGTATCTGTTTATAGTAAAATTTGTAATATAAGTCATAAGGTTACAAGTCAAATAGATATGCATTATATGAGTGCATTTCAGGGATTTTTGCATTTATGAGGCAAATATTGATCTACTCAGATATTAGAATATTTAATAGTAGTTTTACTACTTTGAGCCTTCTGCTTGAAATATCTAAAAATTAAAGTCTCCTTTTCTGTGGGTAAAAACAAATTATTACAAATTTATCAAAAATTATTATATTAAAAGATTTTAGAACCCTTGGTAAGTCTTGATAGGGATTTGAAAATTGGCATTTTGTTCAACCTCTATTAAATACAGACAGGTTTATACTTTGGATGTAGCAAACATATACTTCCTTCCACACAAAAGACTGAGAACTGCTTCAAAGATAGCACACAAAATATCACATTTTCCCCCTGAGGATAGTCTTTTTTAAAAAATCTATCTTGTAATCACTATTTACCATGATCAGTCAATACTCAGTCTTTGAAAAAAGAATATTAGCTTGTTGAGCCATAATTCAAAATAAGTCACAATTTAATCTTATTTTTAAAACACTCCAGTTAATTGTAATGTTTGACAGTTTGAAAGATATCTGTTATATTAACTTAATGGTGTTATTGCACATGAAATGCAGTGTCTCAGCAGAATTGAATTATGGGTATTTTGTAAATAAAAGGAGAAAATCTTGAATAAAAATATATAGTTCTGGGCTCCCCTGGTGGCGCAGTGGTTGAGTGTCCGCCTGCCGATGCAGGGGACACGGGTTTGTGCCCCGGTCCGGGAAGATCCCACATGCCGTGGAGAGGCTGGGCCCATGAGCCATGGCCGCTGAGCCTGTGCGTCCAGAGCCTGTGCTCCGCAACGGGAGAGCCCACAGCAGTGAGAGGCCTGCGTACCGCAAAAAAAAAAAAAAAAAATTAAATTAAATTAAAAAAAATATATATATATATATATATTCTTTCCACTATTTGCTAAATAAATAGGATTTTTTCCTGTTGATATAATAATTAATGAGACATATATGTTTCTTTAAAAGGGAATATACTTCCCACTGTTTGGTTATAAACTTGGTCATTCTGGAGACAGTTTGGTTCTATATTTTACAGTTTGAAAGTCAATGACATACTTTATAATTTCATGTGTTTACTCATTGTGTCAGCTGTGAGGTCATTTAGGCTCTTAGCTTATTCCATGCTATTGCCTCAAATATTTTCAATAAACAAATAAATGAATGAAGCAAACTCTTAACAAAAACATTTTGCCACATAGTTAATTCCTTAAATCTGTGGTTCTAAACCTAGGGGACATTTGACAATGTCTGGAAATATTTTTGGTTGTCACAACTGGAAAGGAGGGGATGCCAGAAGCCAGGGATACTGCTGAACATTCTATAGGAAAACCCCCTTACCATCTAAATCCAAAATGTTGTTAGTGCTGAGGTTGAGAACCTCTTTCTTAAATCAGTAATAAAAATCAAAAAGCAGATTTTAAAATATCAATATATTGACACAATAGGGAGTAACTGACACACGAAATGTACAGAGGCAAACTTTATAAATGCAGACAAATTTGTTTGTCTCCTGTCAGTTCAGTCTATAGATTTGTGATTATGAAAAGTTGCTTTTGAATGGAGCTTTGTGACTCACATTCTAAAGCAAAGGAATGTAGGAGTGACTGATTTTTGTAAAGGATTTTTTTCACTGTGTGTTTGTTTTCTCCTCCTTCCAAAAAGAAAAAGCTGAAAAAAAGTCACTAATTTAGTGTATTAGAAAAAAGAAAAGGGTAATAGTAGGAGAATAATTTTATACTGGGACAATGTTAATACACAAAGATGTACACTTGGTAAAATTGGGCAGAATTTCTAAATTTAAACTTCCTGTTGGGAAATGTAAAGAGGGAAGCTTGCTGAGTTATAAGATTTTCAGGGTCCATAAATTTAATGTTATTTATAGCTGCTCCTACATTCCCTAAGCATTATTTAATACAATGCCTGAAATATAGAAGTTACTTTATTTAGTTTCTTTGGCTGTGAATAAAATGACGGTGTGAAAATTCTTTGTAAACTACAAATCACTATTCAGATGCATAGCCAAATATGCCAATTCTGTATTCATGCTTCTGTCTTTCCAGATATTTCTTTTCCTACCTTCTGTGCTTGGCTACCTTCAGCTCACATACATGGATGCATATGCATGTATATAATACAGAATCGATAGGTAAACATAACAAATCAAAGTCTAAACTTGGTATCTGATGCTAATAGCTAATAGTTACTACATACTAGGTGATATTGTAGGTATTTCACATCTGTTGATTTGTTTAATTCTTACAGTAATTCTACGATACAAGTGCTACATATCATCCTCAGTTAAGATGTGAAAACTAAGAAACAGAACCTTACCATGCTCCTACAGTTAATACCGTGAATGGGATTTAACCTCTGGTATAAAATGCTCCATCTTTTTAATAATGCCCACAAATAGCCTCCAACATTGATAACTGTGGGATGGTTCTTTCACTTGTTTGGAATACTCTATAAACATTAGGTTTTCAATTTCAGATTCTCCTTCAAGGATCAGATCAAAAGCCATACCTATACAGAAAAAAAAAAAAATTCCTATTCTCTTGGATATAGGAGTTCTTTTCCTCTCTCTTCTTAATTAAGATTTGTGGGAAAGTTGTTGAAAGTATCAGATAACTTTTCTTGTATAACTATCAACCCCCAAACTTAACTGTTTAAAACAGCCACTAAATATTAGCTTTTGGTTTTGTGGTTTAGCAATCTGAGCTGCACTCAGCTAGATGGTCATATGATCTTGGCTGGATTTACTCATGCATCTGTGGCTCTGTTTTGGCTGGCTGTTGGTTGGGGTGATAGGGGCAACTGGGCTATGTGTCTCTCATCATCCAGTAGGCTAGCCAATTAATTAATGGCGACAAAGCTAGTTTCCAAGAGTGAGCTGGTGTACCAGCTCAGAACTGGCACAACATCATTTCTGTCTCATTCTGTTTGTCAAAACAAGGCACAGGGACAATGCAGATTCAAGGTGGTAAGAAATAAACTCTACCTCTTCATGGGGGGAGTCACAGTGTTACACTTTGAAGAGTCCTGTACAAAGTAAAAGAATAATTGTAGCCAAAATTGCAATCCGTCTACCCAGCCCACAGATGTAATGTGGGCTTGAAGTCAAGCACATCATTTTGTACACAGGGTCTGACATGTAGTAAAGGTTTGATGTGAGCTTTGAATCTGTGAGTTTTTATTTTCAGTTGTAGAGTTATCTTTTATTCTTGGCTAGAATGATTTAAAAAAAGGAGTCGGTGTCATGGCTCATTCCCTGGCCTAGTTACAATTACTTTGGATCTTAAATCAATTTTAATCTGTTCCTAGGAATTAGTAGGATGATTTGTCAAAAGGAACATATTTCAAAGATGAGTACCTCAATAACACCTCACGTGGGTCAGAATGGCCATCTTCAAAAAATCTACAAACAAATGCTGGAGAGGGTGTGGAGAAAAGGGAACCCTCTTGCACTGTTGGTGGGAATGTAAATTGATACAGCCGCTATGGAGAACAGTATGGATGTTCCTTAAAAAACTACAAATAGAACTACCATACAACCCAGCAATCCCACTACTGGGCATATACCCTGAGAAAACCATAATTCAAAAAAGAGTCATGTACCACAATGTTCATTGCAACACTATTTACAATAGCCAGGACATGGAAGCAACCTAAGTGTCCATCAACAGATGAATGGATAAAGAAGATGTGGCACATATATACAATGGAATATTACTCGGCCATAAAAAGAAATGAAATTGAGTTATTTGTAGTGAGGTGGATGGACCTAGAGTCTATCATACAGAGTGAAGTAAGTCAGAAAAGGAAAACAAATACCGTATGCTAACACATATATATTCTAAAAAAAAAAAAAAAAGGTTCTGATGAACCTAGGGGCAGGACAGGAATAGACTCAGATGTAGAGAATGGATTTGACACAGGGAGGGGGAAACTGGGATGAAGTGAGAGGGTGGCATTGATATATACACTACCAAATGTAAAATAGCTAATAGGAAGCAGCTGCATAGCACAGGGAGATCAGCTCAGTGCTTTATGACCACCTAGAGGGGTGGGATAGGGAGGGTGAGAGGGAGATGCAAGAGGGAGGGGATATGGGGATATATGTATACGTATATCTGAGTCACTTTGTTATACAGAAGAAACGAACACACCATTGTAAAGCAATTATACTCCAATAAAGTTGTTTAAAAAAAAGATGAATACCTCAACAATGCAAGATGCACTTGAAATTATTTTTCTTTTTAAAAGTTTGTTTATATCTTCTTGGAGGACTAACTAGCCATACATATCAAAGAGTAGATTAAAATGCACATACCCTTTTATCCATTCTAATTCTAGTAACTAATTCAAAGTTAACAAAAATAAGTTTATAAGGATGTTCACGGCATCATTATTTATAATATACTTCCCTTTAGTTTGTGCTCTATTGGAATTTCTCAAATCCATAAATAGGTGGAATTTCACATAGAATGTATTTTTTTTAAGTGGTAAAGAAAACATTTACAGAAGCAGATGTGATAGAGAAAAGATCACTAGACTTGAAACCAGAAAACTTGAATTTTATTTTCAGATATGTTATTTATTATTTGTGTAACTTTAAATATTTAGTAAATATGAACCTCAACTTCAATACATTACATGTGTCACTTATCTTTATAATAATAATAGTAAATGACATAGTGCATTAAAAGTACCTGTCACTGAGTACACGGTACATTGCACCTAAAAGGTAATTAAAAGTTGCAGTGCAATATTTTGAACATTAATATTTTAAGATCACTTTAAATTTATAAGTATTAAAATAGATATTTTTTAGTAAACACATACAAACAACATAAAGAGAATAAAATACATCACAATTATAACCCTTCAGTCAAATTCAGGATAATCTTTCAAACAACAATAATGTATTATTTCCTTAGAGAGTGATGATGGTATTGGACCCTTAAGGATTTGCTCTTTCAGGGTCCCTCACATTAAAATTCTCTGGAATAATTTTTGTGTTAATCTGTTACTTCTTTTCAAGTCACTTAAAATTTCTTAGCATCTTTTAGTGTGCCTGTATCTAGTAACTAACATTTTAAATTTGCTGAAAGTATTTTATAAACTAAGAAGTCTAACGGCAATATTATCATAATTGTGGCAAAAGCAGGGACACAGTTCAAAGTGAATATCCAAGAAACACCCCATTAGGAAAGTGTGAGATAATAGAAAATACTCATACTGGCCTCTGCCCCCGGTTCCTGGCACAAGCTTCTGAAACCCTTGTAAATTCCTTTTTATAAAAAAAATGTTTATTTTATATTATAGTTGATTAACAATGTTGTGTTAGTTTCAGGTGTACAGCAAAGTGATTCGGTTATACATATGCATGTATCTATTCTTTTTCAAATTCTTTTCCCATTTAGGTTATTACAGATTACTGAGCAGAGTTCTCTGTGCTATACAGTAGGTCCTTGTTAGTTACCTATTTTAAATATAGCAGTGTGTACATGTCAATCCCAAACTCCCAATCTATCCCTCCCCACCATGCTTCTCCCCTGGTAACCATAAGTTAGTTCTCTGAGTCTGTTTCTGTTTTGTAAATAAGGTTGTTTGTATCCGTTTTTTTTTTTTTTAGATTCCATGTATAAGCAATATCATATGATATTTGTCTTTCTCTGACTTATGTCACTTAGTATGATAATCTTCAGGTCCATCCATGTTGCTGCAAATGGCATTATTTCATTCTTTTTTTAATGGCTGAGTAATATTCCATTCTATATATGTACCGCATCTTCATTATTCATTCATCTGTCGATGGACATTTAGGTTGCTTCCATGTCTCGGCTATTGTAAACAACACTGCAGTGAACATTGCAGTGCATGTATCCTTTTGAATCATGTTTTTCTTTGTACACATGCCCAGGAGTGGTTGCTGGATCATATGATAACTCTAGTTTTGGTTATTAAGGAACCTAAAGAAACTAAACATACTCTTCTCCATAGTGCTTGTACCAATTTACATTTCCACCAACAATGTAGGAGGGTTCCCTTTTCTCCACACCCTCTCCAGCATTTATTATTTGTAGACTTTTTTTTTTTTTTTTTTTTTTTTTTTTTTTTTTGCGGTACATGGGCCTCTCACTGTTGTGGCCTCTCCCATTGCGGAGCACAGGCTCCGGACGCGCAGGCTCAGCAGCCATGGCTCACGGGCCCAGCCGCTCCGCGGCATGTGGGATCTTCCCAGACCGGGGCACGAACCCGTGTCCCCTGCATCGGCAGGCGGACTCTTAACCACTGCGCCACCAGGGAAGCCCTATTATTTGTAGACTTTTTGATGATGGCCATTCTGACCTGTGTGAGGTGATATCTCATGGGAGTTTTGATTTGCATTTCTCTAATAATTGGTCACGTTGAGCATCTTTTCATGTGCCTCTTGGCCATCTGTATGTTTTCTCTGGAGAAATGTTCTAGGTCTTCTGCCCATTTTTTGATTGGATTGTGTTGTTGTTTGTTTGTTTGTTTGTTTTTGATATTGAGCCACATGAGCTATTTGTAAATTTTGGAGATTAATTCCTTGTCGGTCACATCATTTGCAAATATTTTCTCCAATCCTGTGGGCTTTTTGTTTTGTTTTTGGTTTCCTTTGCTGTGCAAAAGCTTTTGAGTTTAATTAGGTCCCATTTGTTTATTTTTGTTTTTATTTCCATTACTCTAGGAGACAGATCCAAAAAGATACTGCTGCGATTTATGTCAGTGTTCTGCCTATGCTTTCCTCTAAGCATTTTATAGTATCTTTTCCTACATTTAGTTCTTTAATCCATTTTGAATTTATTTTTGTGTATGGTGTTAAAGAATGTTCTAATTTCATTTCTTAGATGTAACTGTCCAGTTTTTCCAGCACCATTTGTTGAAGAGCTGTCTTTTCTCCATTGTATAGTCTTTCCTCCTTTGTTGTAGATTGATTGACCATAGGTGTGTGGGTTTATTTCTGGGCTTTCTATGTGATACTTAGTCTTTGACCCCAGTTCCTGACACAGTGCTCCTGAAACCCTTGTAATTTCCTGGGTGATAGGAGTGTTTTTTGTTGTAATGAGGCAACTCTGGGTGGGCTTCTAGATGAGGGCTGGTCACAGGAAAGACCAAGCCATGATTAGATGCTTGGAACTTTCAGCCCTACAGCCCTGCACTTGTCTAAAGAGGGGAGAGGAGCTGGAAATGAAGCTAATATTTGATCATGCCTTTGTGAGCAAGCCTCCATAAAAATCCCAGTAGTATGGATTTCAGAGAGCTGCCAGGTCAGTGGGGGCATCTATGTACTGGGAGGGTGACACATCCCAACTCAATGGGGACAGAAGCACCTCTCGAGACTCTCCAAAACTTCACCCTATGGACCTCTTCATCTGGCTCTTCATCTATATCCTTTTCATAGCCTTTAGTAAACCAGTAAACATAGGAAGTATTTTCCCTGAGTTCTGTGACCCACTATAGCAAATTAAACCCGAGGAGGGGGACAGGTGACAACCTGGACTTGTGATTGGCATCTGAAGTGGGGTGGAAGCAGTCATGTCCAAGCCCTTAACCTGTGGGATCTGACACTATCTCGGAGTAGATAGTGTCAGAATTGAGTTAAATTGTAAGAAACACAGCTGTGGTTGAAGATAATTTCTTGGTAGGAGAAAACCCTCACACAACTTGGGTCAGGAGTGTTGAGAATGTGATAGTAGTGTGAGAGTTAAAACAAACAAAAACAACAACAAGGTGGGTGGAGAACTGATTTTCTAATGTAGAAAGGATAATCAACTTCAGTGTCTGCCCACTGCAACATGGATTTTAGAAATCCTGGGCTCTTTTTGCCTTCTCCCTGATGCTCAGTTTTGGGCAGACAAAATTAACATACTTTTAAGCAAGAAGTTATTCAGTGAGAGAATTTTTAACAGAAGTAACAGAAATGTTCCTTTTCATGAGGCACTTCGGAGTCTTGCCCTTTGTAACTTTGAAAAGCAGAGGAGAAAGAACATGAGAGAACTTGGGAGATTTTAACATATCCAAAGCAGTTTTCTTTTATGAAGGATATTTTTCCTGTCTTAATATGCTGGAAAAATGGGTCTAATTGATCATGTTCCATGCATGGCTTAGATGTTAAACATAGTAGTATTAATATTTCCCTGGCTAAATGAAGAATTTATTTATTTATAAAAGCTGTTATGGTGAGAAAGTTAAAAGACACTTTCTCACCCTTGTCTACAGGTAAAGAAAATAAATTTCCCTTAACACTTTATCCCAAAATTCAATGCACTTAAATTTTAATATTTAGAGATCACAGTGAAACCAGAATGAAAGAATAAAGGTATCTTCAGGAAAGAAATTTTTAACCAATGTTGATCTTCATGGGGCACTTAAAACTCTTTTTTTTTTTTTTTTTTTTTTTTTTGCGATATGCGGGCCTCTCACTGTTGTGGCCTCTCCCGTTGCGGAGCACAGGCTCTGGACGCACAGGCTCAGCGGCCATGGCTCATGGGCCCAGCCACTCCATGGCATGTGGGATCCTCCCGGACCGGGGCACGAACCCACGTCCTCTGCATCGGCAGGCGGACTCTCAACCACTGCAGCACCCGGGAAGCCCCAAGACTCTTGATATTTATAACTTTGAAGAGCGTAGAGGATCCAAGAATTACTGTGAACTGGACAGAATTATCCTAAATTGCAGATATAGGAGCAAAGTTTATTACCAAATAGTATTCATATTTTCACATTATTTTTCTTGGAAATACAATTCTAGTATTTTAGACAGGATGGTTTGCTCTGGATTTGAGATTCTTGGGAAGGAGGAATAATAAAAATTACCTAATACTTTTTACTTCTTCTCACTTGATTACACTTCCCAAGTGGCCATGCCATTACATAACAGCTATATTTTTAAGGTGTTGAAATTTAAGGAAAGGATTGCATATTTTTAAAATAACTTTATTTATTTATTTTTGGCTGCATTGGGCCTTTGTTGCTGCATGCGGGCTTTCTCTAGTTGCGGTGAGCAGGGGCTACTCTTCATTGCAGTGTGCAGGCTTCTCATCGCGGTGGCTTCTCTTGTTGTGGAGCACGGGCTCTAGGCGCGCCGGCTTCAGTAGTTGTGGCACGTGGGCTCAGTAGTTGTGGCTTGCAGGCTCTAGAGTGCAGGCTCAGTAGTTGTGGTGCACAGGCTTCGTTGCTTCGCGGCATGTGGGATTTTCCTGGACCAGGGCTCAAACCCGGGACCCCTGCGTTGGCAGGTGCATTGTTAACCACTGCACCACCAGGGAAGCCCTGCACATTTTTATTTAAACTTGCATGTCAGATCTTGTGGAGTTTGTAGAGAGCCTCATGCTGAGAAGAAATGTTAAGGGAGAATGGAGTCAGTGGGAAACAGCAGCTTAGAACAGAGATTTGGGAATAAAATGGCAGCAGGATTGCATGTATACAATATACTTGACTCGTGGTTGTTATTGTTAGATCCTTTATATCCCACAAGGCTGTCTTTGGATATAACGAATATAAAAGTGACTATGAGCTTCTATGTACTATACAAACGTAAGGAATAATCATACTTACTATTACTGTTTCTACTATACTCTTCTTATATGTGGAAAATAGTCCTGATGCATTTGTGTTAAATCTGTAAGGCCAAATATCTGGTCCTGGTAGGAGGAAGCAATTAAAAAAAAGTACATGTTACTCAAGCATCAGTTTCTCTAAGAATCTTTCATACTAGTTCCTTATTTATACTTCTATTATACTACTTAATATGACATAATACGTTTTTTTGGAGTAACTCTCAGACTATTCCAAAGGAAAATGAGCTCCTTAAGGAAGAAATTCTATCTTGTTGACTTCTGGATATCACTTTTATATGCAATACATTTTCAAAAAAATGAATGAAATTATTACAAGGAAAATGAAAAGAAGGAATAAAGAAAAAGAAGGAAGAGAGAGATGGGAAGGAAGAGAGTAGAGAATGAAGAAAGAGGTAAATTTCTGTTAGAAAAGCTGGAAGCAAGTAATGAACAGCTGCATTTTCTGTGTTTGTGAAGCCACATGTCTTGTAGCATTAATATTGCCTTTCTACCATTGATAGGAGATGAGGTCTGGGGTCAGAGGTGCAGAAATGGATTAAAAACAATGTGCTGCAGGTAATGTTGCATATGGTAATCTCATATGCTTCACTGCTTATCTGCTTATTCACTTTTACACCTGTCCTCAGACCAAATCAGGGAGACATTTGATGTTATGCTTTTGTGTGATCATCATTGTTTATTTGGAAGCAATGTTTGCTTTCTCTTTGGTTAAGCTGATAGGACATACTACAGAGAACAGCTTATTAGGCAGCATCTTGAATAGAGTGGATGTGGATGAACATTGATAGTGGATAAGCATACAAGCTGGGATCTTGTGAAGAAGGTGGGAATGTGGAATGAAGGTGTTTAAGGTCTCAAAAGATGGATGATGTTGTCGAAAGCGTGGGTTGGCAAACTTTTTCTGTAAAAGTCCATATGATAAATATTTTGCAGGCCGTACTCTGTCACCACTACTCAACTAGGCCATTGTAGTATGAAAACAGCCATAGAAGATACATTTAAAATGTGTTCCCATAAAACTTTATTTACAGAAACAAGTGGCCAGCCCAGAGGCCATTGTAGACAACAATATAACATCTGTTGGTTGCTAGAATTATACTACAAAATCACTGGTAGTTAATCATCCAGTCTTTCTTTGAATTCTTTGACTACCTCACTACCACTTAGTTCAAACTTTTCTAAATAGAGTTAGCGGTGTGTGTGTGTGTGCACGTGCGTGTGTGCGTGTGTATGTGATGTTACTGTTTCTGTTGTTGTGATTCTTCTTTGCTTTGAGTCAACATTTGGACTGTAATCGCATGCTAAGTTAAATCCAGTGTGGGAGACTGCAGTGATGAAGCCAAGAGTTTTCATCTGAGATCTCTCCAATATATTAAGATGGCTTCTGTATTCTTTTATTTTTAAACAAACTTTTAAATTTAGAACAGTTTTAGGTTTACAGAATTATTGTAAAGATAGTACAGAGACTTCCCATACACTTCAAGTTCAGTTCTCTAATTATTCAAATTCAGTTTCTCCATCTTACATTAGTATAGTACATTTGTCACAATTAATGAACCAAACTTGATACATTATTATTAACATAAGTCCATATATTATGCAGCTTTCCTCACTTTTTTCAAAAGTCCCTTTTCTGTTCTGAGCTAACATTCAGGATACCAAATTACATTTACTTGTCATATTTTCTTAGGCTTCTCTTTGATGTGACAGTTTCTCAGACATTCTGTGTTATGATGACCTTGATAGTTTTGGGGATTGCTGGTCAGGCATTTTGTCGAATATGCTTTAATGGGGATTTGATGATATTTTTTTCATCATTAGACTGAGGTTATGGATTTTTGAAGGAAGACCACAGAGGTAAAAATCTCATTCTCATTACATCATATCAAGAGTACTGTGCTGTTTAATTTTATGTGTCAACTTGACTGGGCCAGGAGATGCCTAGATATCTGTTAGAACATTAAATTTCTGGGTGTATCTGTGAGGGTATTTCCAGAAGAGTAGCAAGTAAATCAGTAAATTGAGTAAAGGATGTCACCCTCACCAATGCAGGTAAGCATCCAATCCATTGAGGGCCTGAGTAGAACCAAAAGGCCAAGGAAGAATGAGTTTGATGGGACATCCATTTTCTCCTGCCCTTGAACACCAGCACTCCTGGTTCTTGGGCCTTCAACTTGGACTGGGACTTATACTATCAGTTCCTCTCATTCTCAGGTCTTCAAACTCAGACTAAATTATACCACTGGCTTTCCTGGTTCTCCAGCTTGCAGATGGCAGATTGTAGAACATCCTGGCCTCTATAATTGCATGAGCCAATTTCTATAATTATATCTATCTATCTATCTATCAAACTATCTATCTATCTATCTATCTATCTCAACTTCTATTGGTTCTGTTTCTCTGGAGAACCCTGATTAATACAGGTACATACTTTCAATGTGACTTATTTTGGTTGATTTTAACATTGATCACCTGTCTCTTAGTGTTTGGCAGGTTCCTCCACTGAAAAGTTATTCTTTTTTTCTCCCTTTTCACATTGTAATTTTTGGAAGGCAATTGTTATGCGCAGTCAGCACTTAATAAGTGACTTAAAGGTGAAAAGCCTACACAGATTGGAATTGTGTGTAAATGGGAGATTTGTCTATCTCTCTATTATTTATTCAGTTATTTATATCAGTATATGGGTTATAGCCCATTACTGCTTTATTGTGTTGCTCAAATCATTCCAGCTTTGGTCATTGGGAGTTCTTTCAGCTTGTTCCTATGTTCCTTTGACATACCTCAATTATTTTGTATGCATGTGTATGTATTACTTTCTTACTTTTTGACACTATAAGATTCTCCAAGCTTGTCTTATATATTTCCTGCCCCAATCTTAGAATCAGCCTCCAAGGAATTATCCAAGGAACTCTCATTCTTTGTATTGGAGAATGGTATTAGAAACCATGTTCTGAGTATTAGGTGAGCTCATTGCTGTTGGGGTGCTGTTACTTCTAGGACCTCTCAGCTGACAAAGCAAAGAGTTATATGTGTGTATATTTATCCATATACATACACATATCTATAAATATTTCTTTACCTATAATTAGCTAAGCATGAGTTCATTCTGGTATCTCCAACTCTAATTCATTACTACATGGATCATTCTTGTCATCTTTTCTTGACTATTTGTAATATTCCTCTCCAGTGGGAGAAAACTGGCTCCCACTATTTTTCATCCATTTACTTAATTGGTTAATTCCAGTACTGTGCACAGTGGTTTTAGAATTTTTAACCCATATGTCTATGGGAAACAATCAACTAGAATACAGTATTTACAGTTTCTTTTGCCTTTAGTCTTATAGCCTCCATTCATTTCCAAAGTTACTTGTGTCAGTAACTTATTCTACCATCCGTTTTCAGTGAAGTTGTTTCATACATCTATAATGAATTTTTTGTCACATTGTATATTCCATCCTGGAATTCCCCAGCCTCTCAATTGATTTTTTGAAAATCTGCATATAATAAGGTTAACTGTTTGTTTTGTAAAGTTCTATGGGTTTTGACAAATGCTAGATGACTCACATTCATGGTTGCAATGGCATACGAAGAGTTTTACCACCCTCAAATCCCTAGTGGTTAATCTGTTCAGCCTTCCTCTCCCCCATCCACTGTATCCCTTGCAATCACTGATCTCTTTGTGATCTGTATAGTTTTGTCTTTTTCAGAATGTCATAATTGAAATCATACAATATGTAGCTTTTTTCAGAGTAGACTATTTCACTTGGCAATATGCATTGCAGATTTACTCATGACCTTTCCCCGTGGCTCTACAACATGGTCCTGGTAGATTCTTTACCCGTGGAGAACTAAAGAGGAGGCTCTGGGCATATTCATAATAATTATTCTTTAACTCCTCCTTCCAGAGCAATGTGGGGATTTTTCCCAGATCTTTACCATGAGAACCTAGTGAGGTTTCTGGGGGTAAAGCCTATGAAAGTGTGGGGACCTCCCTAAGACTAGTCTACCTTCAGCCTCCAGCAGTTTATCAAAATTACCATTTAAGTGTTACTACCCATTTATAAATCCACCACCTTAAACTCCATGTAAGCAGATCTTGAATTGATTCTCTAGATTTGCCTGTCTCTCCAGACTTCAGAGTAGTTGTATGTCTTGAAAATTCCATTCACAAATGGCCTCAACTAAGGTCAATGATTTTCAGTTTGTACAATTTTTTCTTGTTGTAAAGATGGTGTGATGACTTTCAAGCTCTTTACATGTTGGAGCTTAAACTAGAAGTCTGTCATATCCTTTTGAGGATTTTTTTTTCCTTTGTCAGGTTAAATGTCAGTTACTGCAAACATGTTTTATTATTCATGATTTTCAGGTCCTTTAAAAACATTTAAAGGTGGTCAAGAAACAGTCACTTTCTAAATTGGAGATTAACGCAAGTGGCATACAATATTCCAGGTGTAGCCTGAGCAATACATAAAATAATCATCTCCCTTATTACTATGGCTTGAAATAGTCTTTTTCGGTGGCTTTATATATTGTCTTCATTTTCTTCAATGTTGAATACAGTAGTGGAAATGTCGTGGAAACACAGTAGATGCTGTTCCTGGCTGATTTTATAGAGCACCCTATAAAAAAGAAAAAAAAATTCTTACCTGTGTGTAGAAAAATCATGAGCCCTTTCATCAGATCTTTTTGGGGTAGGATTAATGTAGATTAGGTAATTCTTATGGATTTTGTAGTGAAATTAAATTTTTTCTAAGACTTTACAGAGCATTTTATATTACGTAGTTTAAAAGATTATATTAAATTCCTATCTGTAAAATAAATCTTCTATAAATTACAATGCAAATACATCTTCAAACCTACCTTACAGGATGGTTTGCGAATTATTGTAGATTTAATTTCAAAAAGAGCTAGCAAAGTATCTTGTAAATGGTAAAACAAAACTCATTTCGGGGCTTCCCTGGTGGCGCAGTGGTTGAGAGTCCGCCTGCCGATGCAGGGGACACGGGTTCGTGCCCCGGTCCGGGAGGATCCCACATGCCGCGGAGCGGCTGGGCCCGTGAGCCATGGCCGCTGAGCCTGCGCGTCCGGAGCCTGTGCTCCGCAACGGGAGAGGCCGCAACAGTGAGAGGCCCGCGTACCGCAGGATAAATAAATAAAAGAGAAAAAAAAAAAAAAAAAAAAAAAAAAAAAAACTCATTTCAATGGCAAGGATTCTTAAGTTCTGAGAAGCTATGGCCATTCCTAAAGTCATGCAGTTAGTAAGGACTAAGCCACTTATTGGGTTAAAGTCTCTTCCTACCAATCCATGAGGTACTTTATAAAGCATAATATCAATATTTTGGAAGAATATTTTACCCTACTTTCCCCATTTGAAAAAAAGTAAAGAGCGAATATCAACAGTTCCAGGAATTTGATTCTGTTGGATACAGGCATGAATTTCTTTCACAAAAAAATTATTTCAGAAATGTAAAGTAGTCCAGGTTTTCTAAAATTCAGACAGAGTCAGAACCTCTACATTCCCACAAGCCTGAGTATGCTCCCGGCAGGAAAGGACATTGAGCTTCAGCCACATGGCAGTGTAGCCCTTAATTAAATGATGCAGCAACATATGGGAATTAGCAAAGAGATTAAGAGACTAATAGAGCAGAACACATTAATGTTGATGTAAATGGAGAGGAGCTCCATGTTACAAATTGAAAAAAAAATCTAACCCATGATGAAGTATAGAGTCATAGAAAAAGGATCTGAGCATTGAGTGGCAAACAGGACCCTAAATGTCACTTAGCCTGCTCAGATTCTGTGTTCTATTTGCCGAGGACTTTTAGTGGGGAGTTTGCACAGATTCTTTGAAAATCTCAGGTGAATGGCAAGACAAATCGTATGAGACAGCTTATCTTGTATCAGTCATTTACTCAGTCAGCCAATTCTGCATTATTTTCATCAACAGAAATCTATTGAAACTTAACATGTGTCCCTGCTGTCCTAGGCTTAGTATATATGGGGAAAGAAACAGACATGGCCCCTGACCCCATGGAAAACTATATTTTCTTTGGATTCCTAACAAAGGCACTGGGTTACCCAGATAATGTCAGAAGGAGTAAAAGGGAAAGGATCCATCTTTATTGTATCTCTACCACGTGCCAGGCCCATGGATCATCCCATACATCTAGAATGTAAGGTCCATGAGGGTACAGACCTTATTTGTACTTCACTACTGTATCCCAGTGCCTCAAGAGCGATCAGGAGTATGGTATGCACTTAGAACATACTTTGAAGAATAAAAGAACCCAACCCTTTGATTAGTACTGTAATGCAGTATTATGACCCTTTTTCAGATGGGGAAACTCATCTGCTGTATGAGCAGTATTCTTCTAATTGTAAGCTTACAGAACCTACTTAAATTAGTATAAGCAAAGTACTGCTGCTACTGGTTTTACTCTTAGTGATAACTATTATTATTTAATAGATCTTAGAAATGAGAGGTGACATAGTTGGATATGTATTCAAAGCTCTTTTGTTTTCTATCTCGTAACTCAGCTTGCCTTTCTGCTGGATTATTGTTTTGTTTCCTAAAACAGGACTTCTGCTAAGTAACAAAGGGGGCCTCAGTCAGCTCTAGGCTTAATATATACACCTGTTGTGAGTCACTGTTTCAGCACAGTATCTGATCTTTGAACAATTTGTTGAATTGATGCATGCATGAAAAATATTACAGACTAATGTTTTTTAGTTTTTATTATTTTTACTGGAGAGGTGACAAATTTCATGGAAAATGTAAGTCATTTGATTCTAGAAGAACTGTGGTATAATCAAAACATTCCAAAGACTTAAAACTCCATTTTATAATGTTTAGAGAAAACTATAAAACAGGGATATTCTCTGATTGACTCCTCCTTTGCATAAAAAAGCAAGAAATTGAAGTCAACATTCCTTGAGTTGAATGGGGGCTGAGAGTCAGACAGAACTGGTGCCAGACAGGGCCAAGGAATCAGCAACATGGTCTTGAATTAGAGTGGTACAGAAGAACCATTATATTCCAGTTAAGATACTAATAATATAGAAGGTTTCACATATTTTTTTCTGTGTGATATATGTAATGTGGCGATAGACAAAGAGCCAACATTTTATTGAACACTTTGTACCTAGTACTGCTTTAAAATGTTTTGATGTATATATTTTTAGAATCTTTACACAAACCATGTGGCATTGATAATTTTTATTTTCATTTTTTTCATATGAATATAGGCACAGATAGGTTAAGAAACTCACCCACAATTCCACAACAAACATACAGTGAAGCCAAGGTTTGTAATCTGACAGTCTGACTTCTGAATCCATCCATGTGTTTAAGCATTACCGTGTACAGTGTGAAAATACACTCCCAATGCAGAGTTAATATAGGGAAAACTTTGATTGGCTATGCTGTTCGGCTTCTTAGAGTAGTTGGGTTTTGAAGGATAAATGGAAGATGGCAAGGTAGACAGGGAAGTGAATATTTTCGACAAAACATGCACAAAGGCATGCCATGTTTGGGGAACTGTAGATAGTTTGGTATTCCTTACTTGTAATGAGCATGGAGGAAAATGATGGAAGAATAAGTTGGAGAACACAGCACGTGCACTTCACAGCATCCCTTTGTGCCATGCTAGTAAGGAAAACCAGATCTGTCACCACATTTCCATACTACTTCCAACCTCAAAGATACCAATACCTGCCTCACTCCTGCTCTACACCAATTTGAAACTTGGTCAAGGGGAAGGAGGATTAAAGAGCAACTCAAAAAGAAATTAGTACAGTTCACTGTATCTCACCACAGCCCATTTACCATATATGATTTTATATGTTCCACAGAAGTGTTCACATTTCAGAGCATTTAAAACAAATGAGACATTTATTAGTGTAACCTTTATTCTGTGAATGATTTAACCCATTTCAAAAGCAACTAAAAGAGGAACACTTTTCCTTACACTTGAGGCTTCCCTGTGTCCCCACCAGCCCACAAAACACTTCAGTAATTTTAATGCACGGTACATTTTCTGAAATACCTACATAAATAATCTATTCTAAAGGTCACAAAAGTAGAAGATCACTTTGAAATGTCAGGAAAGTAAATGAATTGGTAATGTAGTGTCATAAGTTTGGATATGTCCATTACCTCTTTATCCTTAGATACTGGTGCACTTTGGAGAACCTGAAGTAGGCAACCTGGGAAGCATGAAAGACTTGGGGGTAGTGGAAGGGACAGATAAATGGCTAAAAGTGTGTGGGCTCTGACAGAGCCCAACCTTTCCTCCCTAGGACAAAAATCATCAAGTGTCTAGCAGACATGGCATTTTTGCTGGCCTTCCTTGCCTCTGTTCAAATTGGATGAAACCTCATTAAAATACCAGGTCTCAAAGACACAGTTCAGGTACAGATCTCTTTCAAGTTAAAGGCCACCTCGTTAACATGGCCCTAAGAGTTCTCTTGCAACTTTCAAACATCCTATAAATTTGCAGTTAATAGGAAGGTTGATAAATTCTCTCTTGCTTTAACTGCTTTTCAGAGCTGTCATCCTTCTTGATAGATGTCACTGCCTAAAGAAGGAATTTCTAGGCATCTTAATATCACCACAGGGTTGAGCATCCTAAATGATTTTTGCATGTTACCTGGGTAACTTAAAAAAAAATTCTTATAGATGTGGAACGTTAGAATTTGACAGATTATAGAGACCTCAGAGATAGATAGGGACTCTAAGTCTTTTATTTTACAGTGGGCTGGGGGCAAGTAGAGATGAGACACATAATGAAGGACTCAAAACTGGGATTAGAACCACAGTGTCTTGCTGTAAATTCTGTGTTCTTTCCAAGATTACAGAGATGACAACTCTCCTGCCTTGCAAATTAACTACTTTCCCATGTAGGTTGGTGACTAGAAAGCTAAATGTCCTAAATTACATCCTATAGTTGTAAGTAAATAAATTTTTTAAAGTGAAAGATCCCTCACAACACCATCGGTCAAAAGTGAGGTATGTCCAGCTACAGAACTATAAGGATAATGTTTGATTGCTACCATAGAAAGCTCCATCTCCATCCAGTCCTGTAAGTTCACTGCTCATTTCTCAAGCTGGTACTAATCTTTCTGACTCAGACTTTGATCAACATATTTTGTCAGACGCTGGCCATATTAAACACACATTGCTCCAGGTGGTAAAAGATAACCAAGGGTGATCACAGCATACTTGATCATTTTTCTCGGTCAGCCTTTATTATTCGCAATTCAAACAAATCTTTATAGTGACTCCTGATCAAACCATGCCTGCCACTCAGACTCAATGAAAAATAGCAGGTTTCGAATGAGAAGAAAAAGTTCTTTTAAAAAAAACTTTCATTGGAGTACAGTTGATTTACAATGTTGTTTTAGTTTCAGGTGTATAGCAAAGTGAATCCGTTATACATATATCCACTTTCTTTTAGATTCTATTCCCATATAAGCCATTACAGAGTATTGAGTAGAGTTCCCTGAGCTGTACAGTAGGTCCTTATTAGTTATCTATTTTATATATAGTAGTATGTATATGTAAATCCCAGTTTTCCAATTTATCACTTCCCTCTTACCCCCTGGTAACCATAAGTTTGTTTTCTACATCTGTAATTCTATTTTGTTTTGTAGATAAGTTCATTTGTACCCTTTTTATTTACATTCCACATACAAGTGATATCATATGATACTTGTCTTTATGTGTCTGACTTACTTCACTCAGTATGACAATCTCTAGGTCCATCCATGATGCTTGCAAATGACATTATTTCATTCTTCTTTATGGCTGAGTAATATTCCATTGTATATATGTATCACATCTGCTTTATCCATTCCTCTGTTAATGGACATTTATGTTGCTTCCATGGCCTGGTTATTGTAAATGGTGCTGCAAAGAACATAGGGGTGCATGTATCTTTTTGAATTACGGTTTTCTCTGGATATATGCCCAGGAGTGCGATTGCTGGATCATATGGTAACTCTATTTTTAGTTTTTTAAGGAAACTCCATACTGTTCTTCATAGTGGCCATACCAGTTTACATTCCCACCAACAGTGTAGGAGGGTTCCTTTTTCTCCACACCCTCTCCAGCATTTATTGTTTGTAGATTTTTTGATGATGACCAATGTGAGGTGATAGAAAAAGTTCTGAAGCACCTACTGTGTGTCATGCAGTATGCTAGCTCAGTACAGTGGTATAGGTATTAATAGTCCCTTTACTCAGAGGAAAAAGGGAGGTTTGGTAATTTGTCCAAGATTACACAAGTAGTATGTGGTAGACTCACATTTGAATCTATGACCATCTGACCCATGAATGGAAAGTTACAGCTTAGCTAAAAAAGAATCCCAATTTTAAGCAGCAGACCAAGCACTGCCTAAAAATAGAGCTAAGAACTTTTCTTTAGTTTAGCCTGCCTATTTATAAAATGTTCAGAAGAAAACTCTCCACAACGGAAGTAATGCATAAATCACCCTCTAAAGAGTTTAAATGTATATTTAGGTGAAAAACATAATAATGTGAAATTGTGAATTATTTTCAGTCTTAGAATAAGAGCCTTGTTTTTCATCTTCTAATGGGGAGTTAAACAGGATGAAAAAACAGGTTACACTTGTTGTTCTTGCGGGGCAGTGTGCTCTCATTGCAAAACTAAAATCATGGTCCTCCTTTGCTGGAAAAAAGGATTCCCAAAGCAATAAAATGGAACCTGGGTCCTCATCAAGGCATGCATGGATCTGTCCTCTTCTTCAAATTCATGTCTTCCCACTCTTACTCTCACAGGATCCTCGCCAGCCCTACCAGGCTTGCTGCTCCCTCTTACGATACAAACATTTTCCTGCTTCAGCCTCATTGCCTGGAAAGTTCTTCCCAAGAAATCTCTATGGCTCACACCCTCATTTCCGTTGAGTTTATGCTTAAATAACACCTGCTCAGGGAGCAGTTTCCGGATGTCACCCTTGTCACTCTCTATTCCCTTACCCTTTTACATTTTTACTCCAAGCAACATGTGACGTTATGCTATATACCCATTTGTATTATTTCATACCAGCTGCCTCTCTTACTAAACTGCAAGCTTGATGAAAGCAAAGGCTTGGAGTGTTTTTTTTGTTTGTTTTTTGTTTGTTTTTGTGGTATGTGGGCCCCTCACCACTGCGGCCTCTCCCGCCGCGGAGCACAGGCTCCAGACGCACAGGCTCAGTGGCCATGGCCCACGGGCCCAGCCGCTCCGTGGCACGCGGGATCCTCCTGGACCGGGGCACGAACCCAAGTCCCCCACATCGGCAGCCAGACCCCCAACCACTGCGCCACCAGGGAAGCCCCGACTTGGAGTGTTTTGTACACTGTTGTATCCTTGGCACGTGGGAGAGTGCCTGACACAAAGAAGGCTCTCAATAAATTTTTATTAATGTTCTGTTGCATAGAATTTAAGAGGATAGAAAATATATCAAGCATTTTTTCTGACTGCAATGGTATGAAACTAGAAATCAATTACAGAAGGAAAATGGGAAAAAGCAAACGTTGAAAATGAACAATACACCACGAAAAAAAAAAAAACAATGGGTGAATGAAGAAATTAAAGAGGAAATCAGAAAATACCTGGAGACAAATGAAAGTGGAAACACCATACTCCAAAATTTGTGGAATGCAGCAAAAGCAGTTCTAAGAAGGAAGTTTATAGTGATGCAGGCCTTCCTCAAGAAACAAGAAAAATCCCTAATAAACAACCTAGCCTACCACCTAAAGGAATGAATGTAAGAATGACAAACAAAGCCCAAAGTCAGCAGAAGGAAGGAAATAATAAAGATCGGAGAGGAAATATATAAATAAAATAGAGACCAAAGAAACCATACACAAGATCAATGAAACCAAGAGCTATTTTTTTAAAAAAAGTTAAAGAAATTGATAAACTTTAAACCAGGCTCATCAAGAAGAAAAGAGAGAGGACCCAAATAAACAAAATAAGAAATGAAAGAGGAGAAATAACAACGGATAACACAGAGCTACAGAAAATCATAAGCAAATACTAAGTATAGTTATATGCTAACAAATTGGACAACCTAGAAGAAATGGACCAATTTCTAGAAACATAATACCTGCCAAGACTGGATCAAGAAGAAACAGACAATTTGAGCAGACTGATCACTAGTAGTGAAATTGAATTTGTAATAAAAATACTCCCAGCAAACAAAAGTCCAGATTTGAATATAGATGCAAAAATCCTCAACAAAATATTTGCAAACCAAATCCAACAGTATATAAAAATAATTGTACACCATGATCAAGTTGGATTTATTCCAGAGACTCAAGGATGGTTCAGTACTCACAAATCACTGTTACACACTACACCAACAAAAGGAAGGATAAAAATCCTATGATCATCTCAGTAGATGCAGAAAGAGCATTTCACAAAATTCAACATCCATTCATGATGAAAACTCTCATCAAAGTGGGTATAGAGAGAAAATGTCTCAACATAAAGGCAATTTTTGACAAATCCACAGCTAACATCATACTCTGTAAAAAGCTGAAAGCCTTTCCTCTAAATTCTGGAACAAGATAAAGATGCCCACTCTCACCACTTCTATTCAGCACAGTACTGGAAGTCCTAGCCACAGCAGTCATACAAGAAAAAGATATAAAAGGCATCCAAACTGGAAGGGAAGAAGTAAAACTGTCACTATTTGCAGATGACATGATACTTTATATAGAAAACCCTGAAGTCTCCACCAAAAAACTATTAGAACTAATAAATAAATTCAGTAAAGCTGCAGGATACAAGATTGATATATAGAAATCTGTTGCTTTTCTATACACTAATAATGAACTATCAGAAAGAGAAAGTAAAATCATATCAGAAGGAATAAAATACCTAGGAATAAACTTAAAAAGAGATGAAAGACCTGAACTCTAAAAACTATAAAACATCAGTGAAGGCAACTGAAGATGAAACATAGAAATGGAAAAATAGTCCATGCTCTTGGATTGGAAGATTATTGTTAAAATGGCCATACTACTCAAAGCAATGTACAGATTTAATGCAATCCCTATCAAAATACCCATGACATTTTTCACAGAAAGAACAAATAATCCTAAAATTTATATGAAATCACAAAAGGCCCCAAATTGCCAAAGCAATCTTGAGGAAAACAAAAACAGAAAAACAAAGGTGGAGGTATCACCTTCCCAGACTTCACACTATACTACAAAGCTACAATAATTAAAACAGCATGGTATTGGCACAAAATAGAACTACCATATGATCTAGATTCCATTCCAGAATTCCACTCCTAGGTATATATCCAGGAAAAACGAAAACACTAATTCAAAAAGATACATGTTACCCCAGTGTTCACAACAGCATTATTTATTTACAGTTGCCAAGATATGGAAGCAACCTGTGTTGATCAAGAGATAAATGGATAAAGAAGATGTGTGTGTGTGTGTATGTGTGTGTGTGTGTGTGTAAAATGGAATATATATAATGGAATATTACTCAACCATAAAAAAGAATGAAATTCTGCCGTTTGCAGCAATGTGGATGGATCTAGAGAATATTATGCTTAGTGGAATAAGTCAGGCAAAGACAAATACTGTATGGTATAACTTATATGTGGAATCTAAAAACAATAAAAGAAATGAATATATATAGCAAAACAGAAACAGACTCACAGATGTAGAAAACAAACTAGTGGTTACCAGTGGCATGAGAGAAAGGGGGAATAGCAAGATAGGAGTATGAGATTAATAGATACAAACTACTATGTATAAAATAGATAAGCAACAAAGATACATTGTGCAGCACAGGGAATTATTATAATAACTTTTAATAGAGTATAAGCCATGAAAGTACTGAATCAGTATGCTGTATACCTGAAACTAAAGTGATATTGTAGATTAACTACATTTCAATTAAAAACTAAATAAAAATAAAAATTACAAAAGTGTAACAGTGTTGGAGGATTTACACTAACTTTAAGAACTATTATAAAGCTATAATAATCAAGACAGCCTGCTATTAGCATAAACATAAATATATAGAGCAATGAAATGAAACAATAAGCCCAGAAATATACTCAAATATATTTTTGTGCCTATTTCATAAAAATAGGTAACAGAGTAATTTCAGTGGGGAAAGATAGCCTTTTCAAGAAATGGAGCTGAAACAACTAGGTATGTATGTTGAAAAAATCAATAGCAACCCTTCTCTAACATCATACAAAAAATAATTCAGTGATTCATAGACCTAAGTATAAACTGTGATGTTCTAGAAGAAAAACTTTACTATCTTGAGGTAAGTAAAGATTTCACAGTCGCAACAAATAGTGCTAACTCAATGATAAAAATAAGGTAAAATAGAGATCATAAAATTTATCTGAAATGTACAGAATATGCAAATTCATAGAGACGGGGAGAAGATTAGTGGTTTCCCATGGCTGGGGGAAGTGAAAATAGAGAGGGACTGCTTAGTGGTTTTGGGTTTCTTTTGAGGGTGATGAGAATGTTCTGGAATTAGATACTAGTGATGGTTGCACAACACTGTCAACATACTAAAAGTCACTGAAGTGTACGTTTTACAATGGTGAATTTTATGTTACGGGAATTTTTCTTCAATAAAAAATTAAAGATCTGATCTTCAAAAAGCACCATTAAAAAATTGAAAAGTCAACCATAAGGTAGAAGAAAATATTTGCAATATACCTGAAAAGATTTCTATCCAAATAAGATACCTTATAGAGAATTAAATAAAAAGACAAATATACAATATGTAATGATAAAAAATAGACCTTAATTGACAATTCATATAGAATAAAGGAATGGCCAATGTACTTATAAAAGATGCTCAGACTCACCAGTCATCTCACTACCTGATATATCATTTCATACTTATTATAATTAATAATAATAATGATAAGACTAATTGTTGGGAGGATGCCAGGGAAAGCAAAAGTTGCACACCCACAATGTAAAAATGTTTGAAAGTTTCTCATCCATTTAAAAAGACACTTAACCCATGATGTAGCAGTTTCACTCCTAGATAGTTACCTTAGGAAATGAAAACATATATCCACAAAATACTGTACAAGAATAGTCATAGAAGTTTTACTCAATAATGAGAAACTGAGATAATCCCAATACCCATCAATAGATGAAGGCATAAACACATGTGGTGTGTTCATCCAATGGAGTACTACTCAGCAATTAGGAGTTACGCACTGATAGGCACAATAGAATAAATTAATCTAAAATATTATTCTTAGCAAAAAAGGCACAAAGACACAAAAGAATACATACTGTATGATTTTCATTTCAATAAAGTTCAAAAACATGAAAAACAAAGCTATTACAGTTGAACGATAGTTTCTTCTAAAGGGAAAGATTGAGTACAAAGGGCCATAAAGGTGATTTTCTCCATATACTCCAATGAATGGCAGCCTAGGGATGGAGATGAGTTAACTCTTGACAGTTCTGGAGTTCTTATGAATGGGTAAAAAATTGAGTAGTCACCACTTTCACTGTCACTACTGTTGCAGAATCAGAAAATTACTGCATGTATTCATTCATCAATGCATTCATTCAATCAGTTAGTTACTCATTTATTCATTCATCTATTTAATTTTTTAATGATGTAATGTGAAATAGAAGCATTACTGTAAACATTTTTAAAAGATTTTTAGTAATCCCAGGCAGGGGAGAGCTGTACATAGATTCCCTAATACTGCTTTGGCTGCAGTGAAGTAGTATTGACTTCGTGAAAGGAATCCCCTGGAATGTCTCACAAACACATTGAAATTTTCAGAATGCCAATACTCAGGGTAAAAATAAAAGGCCTCCGGAGGTTCTAGCCTTTGGACAGATCTTAAAGCAAGGGAACAGTATTGTCCCAAAGGTGAGAATATTACAATTATTATGTCAAGCCCATGGGTAATCACTCAATTAATACTTCCTTCAAAAGTTCTGCCAGGGATCTTAGTGTCTGCAACAAACCTTGTTTGTTCTTAGGTTTGAAGTACTAACGAGGCTTCTTAATTAATTACACCCTGTTTTACAAGTGTGAATGTGTTGATTTGTGAACTTTGTGGAGAGCTTAGGGAAATTTATATTGCCCTCCAACAACTACCCAGTCACTGCCCTGTACTATGCAAATTTGATATTAAATGATCAAATATGAACCCCAAACCCCATGAGGTCATGGAATCTTTTGATTTGGGACCAGGTGTATAGAGATATTCAATTACTAAATAATTAGTTTGGAAACAATAACTAGTGTAGTTAAATTCTCTCGCTGATTTCCTAATGTTTATTAATTTAAGCACCTGTGTCTTCCTGTAACACTTTCCTGCAGAATGCTTACCAGGATATGCATAGCATGTAAATGTACAATGAATATAATTACCTTTTTTCAGCACACTCCAGGTGCCTAAGTGAGTAGAAATGAATTATTACTTTAATTGCCAGAAAGGTTTCAATATTCCGAATCTAATTACTTAAAAATTGTTTAAATTTCTAGCTAAGCAATAATATGTTGGTATTAATTAAAACACCAAAATACGATATTTTTTTAAGATAACCAAATGGTCCATTAAAGAAGATCAGAGGAATAATTATGTGGTGAAGAGAAGTAGTTGTCTTAGCATAAATAATTTGTTCTCAGAATATTTCAAGGATGATTGAAGTTGTAGATGCATTTTCTAGCCTTCAGAAAACTCCCTAGCTCTTTTCTTTAACCTTCCCTGTTTTTCTTGGGAGTGAGAGAACATTAGTCTTTGCAGAAAAATGTTTCATTGCTACTTTAAACTCATGTTCAAAATTGAACTCATTATCTTCATCTAAAACTATCTTGATTTTCCAACTGTATTCCTTATCTCAGTATTAGCATCACTATTCCCCATCTAACTCAATCAGAATATGGAAATCATTCTAGATTTCTCAGTCTCTCCTCAGCCCCACTTTTATTAGTTACAGAATTCTGGTCATTTTTTTCCTTAGGTACCTCACCGACTCTCAGCATTATTGTATCAGACCCTCATCTTATCTGGCTTACTCTATCCCAGTAGTGTTCCCCTAATGAGTAGTACTATCCTCTCTCCAGGACCCCTGCCTCCAGGCCCAGTCTGGTACCTTCAGGCCATCCTCTGCACATCAGAGTTATTTTCCTGAAGTGCAGTTTAGAAGGAGAAAAAGAGGAAAGTGCATGTCCCAAATATGGACGACCAGTGACCTCTACCTGATGAGAATGCAAGGAGATGATTTTAAAAGATTCTATCCCAGAGATCAACTCTTTATGGAATCTAATTCACCAGAAAATTCACCCAGTCATTTCTTATGTCCACATGTACAAAATTAATATATTTAATGGATACTAACAGTAATAACAACAAGGTAAAAAGTGAAACATCTTCCTAACATTGAAATACCCATACAGTTCCCCATGTAACACCCATGTAATTTTACCCATATAAGTACCCATATAATTCTCAATTATATGCTCATACAGAGATGGTAAAGGACATACAGTCTTAGGGCGTAATTATGGGCAGGTCACCCTTGATCATTCTTTCACAATTTCATCCTAGGCCTTACAGTCAGATAGTGGATATATGTGTAGGAAGGTACATTTGTGAAAGCACCCTATTAGCACAAATTGATTTTATAAAGACTGACTGCATTTTGACCAAACTAGAAAAATGTGTAAAATGATCTTTTAAAAATTCCATTACTTTGATGGGAGTTCATCAGGGGTACCCTATTATGTGGTATAACATGTAGCATTACTCCACGCATAAGAATGTGTGTTAAAATGGCAGAACATAAACAGCAGGATTGAAATAAGAATGAGGTTGCCTGCATATAGCATTTCTTAGAAACATAATTACAGCACCATTGAAGCATGAAGGTAGCCACACATATTTGCAGCTGCTGTAATCACTGTAATTGGCCTGCCATTTCCTCTGCTCACCCTTCTTCAGTTAAGATATTAGGAGTGTTTCTGCTGGAATGATACAGTTAATGCCCATTTGTTCTCTTCGTGCTGTTAAATCGTGTTGTTCATCTCCTCTCTCACATTGCTACAATATCATAAAACATCATTTTCAGAGTAGATGCAACTGTGAGACTTACAGGTTTTCTGTCAGAATAAATAGTCCATAAAACAAAGAAAGCATCCTAAGGCTTGTTTTCATTGATGTTATTCTTTCTTTCAGCATTTCTGGGTTCACTTATAAATGCTCAAAAAAATATGGTTGAATAAAACAATTTATAGATATAGAACAGTTCAAAACATTTTGCTATTACTTATTGTATCCTCCAAAAAGTTATAAATATGTCCACACAAAATTATGTGATAAGAAAAAAGGAAACTTCTTTGTTCTTAATGTTTGCCACAGAACAGACATCGTTACACAAAATGTGGAATGTCTTTCTAAGAAAGAAAGTGCAATCGCAAATTAGGAAGTTCGTCCTCTTTCTTCTTCCTTTTTTAACTATAATATTGAAAATGATGAACAACCTGTTTGGATTTATTGATTTAGTGATCATTGAATTTAACAAAAACAAGGCAAAAATTTCTCTTCCATGGCATATGATTTTAAAAACATGCAAAACAATTTTGCTGCAACTAAATTATATGGATTATGAAAGTGTTTTTAATAAGTAAAGAAGTTCTGCTCTTGATCTTTTGTAAGGTGAAATCAGTACAACCTTTTAAATGTATCAGAAAAAAAAGGAGTATTATATAGGATACAAAAAGTTTCATACTTCAATTAATCTAATGGTCATAACGGTACATGATACTGGAAAATGCATATATTAAATTGTCTCCAAAGCTCTGGGTTTGCTGCAGGCAATTCAAAGAGGATTTCCTCACTTCTTCCCTGGGGGAGATGGGTGGCGGCTCTCTCATGCAGGCATGCCTCCTCACCATCCATCATTTCAAAGAGACATATATGGCCTCCAAAGTGCTTCAAGGCAGCTGCAAGCAAATGTCACTTTGAGTTAAATGGGTTATTAAACTGTTGGGAAATTTCACATCATAGGTCATTTATCTATGCTAAATTGGGTCAAAAGCCTCAGCACATGCCTAGATAAATGAGAGAGAAGTGCAAAATTCTCCCGTGGGAAGTAGTACTTTGAAGTAGTACAAGCTTTATGAGTAGCTTATTTCTTTATTCAGTAGCCATGGGGAAGGGAGCTTTTCGTGTGTGTGTGTGTGTGTGTGTGTGTGTATGTGTGTGGTTATTTAAGAGGTAATCAAACACTCTATAGGAATCCTCTGAGAAATACAGTTACGTATTCACCACCTCTCTAGTATTAGACGTGCAAAACATAAATCATTAAATATTCATTCAGTAAGCATTTGAGTCTGTTCAGTGTCATGCACTGTATAAGAAGTAGAGAGTGCAAAAATGATTTTTTAGGCATAATTCTAATGTGGAGGCCTTTCTAGCATGGTGGGAAAGACCTATTACCTTGGTAAACTTACATAAAAAATGGAGAGGAGACACAGACTAGAGAGGGGTTAGATCTTTGAGAGTTTAAAGAAGGTAGCAAAGGGCAAGTGACCTGAATAGAATCAATGATGAGTAGTGATTTGCCGGATGGACAGAGTCCCGAAGTCCAGTTCCAGGATGAAGAAATAGCAGAAATTCAGAAGAAAACAGGAGAGAAGTAGGTGTGGGTATATGGTGATGATAAAATGTATCTTCCAAATTAGGACATTTTACAGGATGAAAAAAAGGCACTATTAATAATTAAGCTGGAGAAACAGATATAAACAAAATCTGTCCCAGGCAAATTGAGATCCCAGGTTAACTTAGGGGTATTTCTGTCATGGCCGTACCTCAAATGCTGATGCTAAAGCCTTTGTGAAGGCAATTCAGACACAACGATGTGAATGCACTTAGTGCCACTGAATTGTACAGTTAAAAGTGGTTGAAATGGTAAATTTCATGTTTGTATGTTTTTATCTATTTATTTTTCATGTTTGTATATTTTTAAAAAGGCAATCCAGAACCTTAGAAATGTGGACACATTTTTTTAGGTAAACATTTACCAAGGTGGTATGGAAATGCAGAAAGGAGACACAGTTAAATATAAATTATTCTGATTTAACAGAGTTATTGATTTTCTTTTTGTTTTATTAGATCTTTGATTTTTCCAGTAACTTGAGGAATTTTGTCATTTCACCTCTGTTATTTATTTCATCAAACCTTATTGTTCATCACTTATGAATCTGATATCCAGGGAGAGAAAAGAGAAGCTAGAGCAGAGACCTATAGAGAGAATATTCCCAAGTGATGAAACCTTTCATATTTTATATAATAAGCATTTATTATTTACGGAGCATGTAATGAATATTTTTGCCATATTGTCAATAGTTTATGTCACAAAATCCTGAAGTCTCATTCGAGTCTTTGCTCAATCCCTTGAACAAATTTAAAATTGTCAAATTTTATGGCTTTATTGTGATATAATTCACATAACATGCAGTTCATGCATTTAAAGTATAAAACTCAGTCTTTTTTAGAATATGCCCAGAGTTGTACAATCATTACCAAAATCTAATTTTAGAAAATTTTCATCACCCCAAAAGAGCTCTGTATCCATTAGCATTTACTTACCACCCCCCATCCCTACAGATGTTCAATGCAGCCCTAGGCAAACAGTAATCTACTTTCTGACTGTAAAGATTTGCCTGTTCTGGACATTTCATATAAATATGATCATAAAAATATGGTCTTTTGTGACAGTCTTCATTCACTTGGCGTGTTTTCAAGATACATCTATGTTGTAGTATGTGTCAGTACTTGAATCCTTTTTATTACCAAATAGTATTCCATTGTATGTATGTCACATTTTATTTGTTTATGGAGATAAGGATTATTTACACTTTTTCTTTATTGTGAATAATGCTGCTATGAACATACATTTACAAGTTTTTGTGTAGATGTACATTTTCATTTCTACCAGATATATATCTAGACATGGAATTGCTGGATGTTATGGTAATTCTAGGGTTAAACATTTGAGGAACTGACATACTGTTTTCCAAAGTGAATACACCATTTTACATCCCTGCCAGCAATGTATGAAGGTTCCAATTCTTCCACATCTTCGCCACGTACTATTATGTTTTTTAAAAATCATAGCAATCCTACTGAGTACAAAGTATTGGGTTGGCCAAAAAGTGTCTTCGGTTTTTAAATAAAAATAAAAGACATTTTCCATTTTCACCAAGAACTTCATTGAACAATGTATTCATCGTTTTGTTCCACTACCTTCTGCCATTTTTTAGGCAACTTCATACTTCCATCTTCCCCAAATGTTTTATCTTTTTGAGCAAAGAACTGTTCCAGGTGCCTTTTACAGTCTTCCAGGGAATTGAAATTTTTTCCATTAGGAGAATTTTGTAAAGACCGAAATAAATGGAAATCCGAAGGTGCAGTGTGTGGTGAATACGGAAGATGAATCAGAACTTCCCAGCCAAGCTGTAACAGTTTTTGCCTGGTCATCAAAGAAACATATGGTCTTGCATTATCCTGGTGGAAGATTATGTGTTTTCTGTTGACTAATTCTGGATGCCTTTCGTCAAGTGCTGCTTTCAGTTGGTCTAATTGAGAGCAGTACTTGTTGGAATTAATTGTTTGGTTTTCCGGAAGAAGCTCATAGTAGATGACTCCCTTCCAATCCTACCATATATACAACATCACTTTCTTTGGATGGAGACCAGCCTTTGGTGTGTGGTGATGGTTCATTTCGCTTGCCCCACAATCTCTTCTGTTCCACATTATTGTACAGAATCCACTTTTCATCGCCTGTCACAATTTGTTTTAAAAATGGAATGTTTTCATTACGTTTCAGTAGAGAATCACATGCGGAAATATGGTCAAGAAGGTTTTTTTTGCTTATGTGGAACCCAAACATCAAAGTGACGAACGTAACCAAGCTGGTGCAAATGATTTTCAATGCTTGAGTTGGATATTTTGAGGATATTGACTGTCTCCCGCGTGGTATAACATTGATTGTTCTCAATTAATGTCTTGATTTGATCTCTATCAACTTCAACTGGTCTACCCGACTGTGGATCATTGTCCAGTGAGAAATCTCCAGCACAAAACTTCACAAACCACTTTTGACATGCTCAATCAGTCACAGCACCTTCTCCATACACGGCACAAATCTTTTTTTGGTGTCTCAGTTGCATTTTTACCTTTATTGAAATAATAAACCATAATATGCTGAAAATGTTGCTTTTTTTCCTTCTATCTTCAACATTAAAATGGCTACACAAAAATTCACCAATTTTGATGTCTTTTTTTAAAATGCACACTGATATGACAACTGTCACATACAGTTTAACAAGTTTTTCAAGTGAAGTTAAAGACAACTAAGTGCTACTAGAACCATCTTACAGAAAAAAACAAACGAACCTTTAGGCCAACCCAATAGTATCTCAATGTGATTTGCATTTTCCTGATGGCTAATGATGTTGAGCATCTTCGTATATGCTTTGCATATCTTAGTCAGCATGGACTGGCTTAAATAACAGACATTTATTTCTCACAGTGCCGGAGACTAGAAGTATAATATCTGGTGCCAACAGATCTGGTCCTTGGTGAGGGCCTTCTTCTTGGCTTAGACAATTGCCTTCTCACTGTGTCCTCATGTGGCCTTTCCTTAGTTCATACCTGTGGAGAGAGAGTGAGCATTCCTGTCTATTCCTCTTCTTATAAAGGCACTACTACCATTATAAGGGCCCCACCCTCGTGAACTAATTTTAACCTAATTACCTCTTAAAGGCTCCATCTCCTAATAGCATTGCACTGGGGGTCAGGGTTTTCATGTATGCATTTTGGAGGGACACAAACATTCAGCCCATGACATTGCGTACTTTCACTGGAAGAATGTCTACTCAGTTCCTCTCCCCATTTTTTAATTCGATTATTTGTCTTTTGTATTTCTGAGTTGTGTTTTTTATATTTTCTGGATATAAGTCTCTTATCAGATATATGATTTGCAAGCATTTTCTCTCATTATATGGGTTTTTTATTTTCTTTTTGTTATAATATCTAATTTAGTTCCATTGTAGTGGGAGAATATACTTTGCATGGTTTCAGTTCTTTTTAAAAAGTGCAGGCCTGTTTGAAGCCTGGCATATGGTCTACGCCGGAGAATGTTACACATATACCTGAGAAGAATGCATATTCTGCTGGTTTAGGTGGATTGTTCTATAAATGTCAGTTAGGTCTAGTTGGTTTACAGTGTTGTTCAAATCTGCTCTTTCCTTGTTGATCTCCCTAGTTGTTCTATGCATTATTGATAGTGGAGTATTTAGGTCTCCAGCTGCTGTAATTTAATTCTGTCAGGTTCTGCTTCATGTATTTTGAGGCTCTTTTAGTTGCGTGTATACATGTTTATAATTATTAAGTAAAAGTGGTCTGAATTAACATTCCTTTCCTAAATCTTTTCTTTCCCCATATCATTCATAAAATGACATTCTATGGGTGTGGAATAGTGAAGAAGTCAATTTCTGAAAATTTAGCAGAAGGAAAGAAAAACTCAGGTATTCTGAGCCTTTAATAATCTTTTCTGTTTACTTAGAGCAGTTTCTCACACTTTGGAGATGTTGTTTAAGCAATCATATTGAACGAAGTGAAGTATTTATAAAATAGCTACTTATGAATTGGTTGTGTTATCTTAGTTGGGTTCCAGGAGCAGCCCTGAGAAAGAGCCAGGGAAGGAGTTTATCTGGGAAGAGATCTTGAGAAACACCAGTGCCATCTTAAAAGCAAGATTGAGAAGGCAAGGGCCCAATGATGGCTATGTGATCAAGCTAGTGACCACTGTGGCTAATTGAAACTTATTTCCCCAGGAAATAGAATAGAACTCACACCTCAGAGTATTCCAACCAGGATTTGAGGGACCTGGGACATTTTAATGTCAACTCCTGTCACCTCACTGGTTGAGGACTCGAATAGTTTGCCAGGACTGCCATAACAAAGTACCACAGACTGGGTGTCTGAAACAATAGAAATTTATTTTCTCACAGTTCTGGTGGCTGGAAGTCCAAGAACAAGGTGTTGGTAGGTTTGGTTTCTTCCAAGGCTGCTCTCCTTTGCTTGAAAGTGGCAGCTGTCTCACTGTGTCCTCACATGCTTTTTTTTTTTTTTTTTTTTTTTTGGTACGTGGGCCTCTCACTGTTGTGGCCTCTCCCGTTGCGGAGCACAGGCTCCAGACTCGCAGGCTCAGCAGCCACGGCTCACGGGCCACGAACCCGTATCCCCTGCATCGACAGGCGGACTCTCAACCACTGCGCCACCAGGGAAGCCCCTCACATGCCTTTTATTTGGTGTCTCTGTGTGTGTCCAAATTTCTTTTTTTTTTTAAAGGACAATAGTCAGATTGGATCAGGGGCCACCCTAACTGCCCATTTTAACTTAATCATATGTTTAAAGCCATATCTCCAAATATTGTCACATTGAGGTTTCAAATATTAGTTTGGGAAGGGACACAATTCATCCCATTACAAGGGCCGTGGTGGCAGTGGGAGGAGACATTTTCTTGTACCACCTCTAATGTGGGAAAAGCAGGCTCAAGCGGCCAGTGTGAGATCTATAGCAGAGAAATACAGATGTCCCCAGCGGGATGTCAGGTCAGCTTGCAGCGGAACTGTGAGGGCAAGGGGCTATGGGTGGGGCAACAACAATATCTACTACATAAGCAGGCAAAATTATAAGCATTCTGATGGGCCTTACCAATTCATATGTAGCATAAGACCCTTGTCAAAAAAAGTAGCAACCACACACATGTGCACACTTAAATACATCTAGCTACATTCTATACTGGTGCTAGGATATAAAACAAAATAAGGCATGCAAGGTGATCATAATCTGTTGGGGCATATGATAAACAATGTGAGGTAAGCGGTAGATTGATGGTATATGGTGCTGTGGAAGAGGTTGGGAAAACATCTAGCTGGACATATGAATCTTGAAATAGTGAAGGTTTTCATGAGATGCTAACCCCTGAGATGAATTTTGGAAAATGGATAGAAATTCATCAGTTTGACAAGACGATTGAAACAGAGAATGGAAAGAAATTTGGATATGGAGTAAGGCATGATGGCGGTAGAGAAATAAACATATACAAAGATTAGGATGGTGTATTGGTGTACTTAAATGTCAGATTTCAGTGAACCAGCATCTCTCAGTAGAGATTCTGGTAGGGAAGGCAGCTCCAATCCTCACCTTTTACATTATAAACCATAGACATTACTTTTTCACAGCTATTTGTACTCAGCAGTTCGAGGCTTTTTTCCGCCCTTATTCTTTTTCCTCCTTATAGAGTTACAGTAGAGCAGAGTGCCTGAAAAGGCAAACTAAGGCTTTCCCTGCAATTAGGAGAAAGCAGTTAAAGAAAGTTCGGGGTTTTTTTTTTTTCTTCTTTTTCTTTTCCCCCTCTCTCTCTCTGGAGGAGCCAAAGCTGCTGGCAGATAAAACAAATCACACAGAAGGATTTTTGCTGCCAAGCTGGCTTGAATCCCAGAGTCATGCATATTTCTTCCAAAAGGGGTTTTGACTCCAGGCTAAGAAATCAGACTATGTTAGAGGGAATATCCTCATCAAAGTCTGAGCATTTGCATTTAATTCACCATTTTGCTCCATCCCAAGATAGCTTTTTTAGTTATTACAAAATGTAAATCACTATTCCCCTAAGAAAGAAAAAAAAGAATCAGCCATTTGCCTTTTGAGACTTAAAATAATGTGATTCCTTAATTACCACAGGCTTGTTTGGAATCAGCTCCCCGGATGACAAGCAATTCTGTTTACTTGCAGTGTGTACATGTATGGGTATGCTTGTCTGCTCTAAAATGGAAACAAGCAATAAAAAATGGGAACGTTTAGGAGTACACGGACATGAACATTTGTAGGTTTTAATGTATAGCTAAGTTAGGAGTCCTAATTGTCCCAAAGAGTAACATCTTCATTTGGAAAGGAAATTAGAAAAAAATGTAGAGGGTTTGGACAATTTATGTTCATCTCTACCAATGATATCACCAGACCAAGCAGTATGTCACTGATCCCATAGTGCATGGCACATACTTATACTAAAAAGTATTCATTTTTTTTTTCTGAAATTCAAGTTTAACTGGGTGTTTTGTATTTTTATTTACTAAATATGGCAAACCTAAGTCACTCAGTGTAATTGAAAATACCAGAACTCAAGCCACACAACCTATTACAAAGCTTAAACTGAAGCACTACACAATATTCTATATATATACATATAGTACAGCATTACATATATTATATATAATATATATAAAATGTTCTGAGTGCACTGAATGTATTGAAGCAAATAATGAATTATTACTAAACCAAATACGGAATCAGTATTTTCTTCTTTTCTTTGCTCTGGGCAGTGCTGGTGAGCATTTGTTTGTATTGTATTTAAAAGTTCAGTGTTTAGAATTCCTAAGAGATGGGTTGGAGTTTGTGCTCTTCCACTTGTCAGCTAAACAACATAGGTCATGTTACTTTCTGAGCCTCAGTTTTCTAATCTGTAAAATGGAAATGATTTTGCCTCCACCAATACATAGGTTACATAAGTTGACCAGTTGTTTTGTGCCTGACAGGGCATAAAGAGTTAAACATTCATTATTTCAGCAAATCTTCATAAGAACCACTTGTAATAAAGAAACAGACTCCGTTTTTTGTTTTTTTTTGTTTTTGTTTTTGTTTTCCTGCTGTACGCGGGCCTGTCACTGTTGTGGCCTCTCCCATTGCGGAGCACAGCCTCCGGATGCGCAGGCTCAGTGGCCTAGCCGCTCCGCGGCATGTGGGATCTTCCTGGACCGGGGCACGAACCCGTGTCCCCTGCATCGGCAGGCAGACTCTCAACCACTGCACCACCAGGGAAGCCCCCAGACTCCGTTTTTGATGTTTGACTGCTAATAGGTTTTAAGCTGTGCCTCTTCCTCTTCGCCTTCTGCCCCACATCTGAGCAAGATGTAAAGGCTGGGTGCGCCCTCCTTTGATGCCAGGAGGAAGTTCCAATGGGAGGAACCCATATACTCCAGCCTTACTTCTTCACCACCATAAAAACTCCAAGCCAATCTCCTTTCCCTGATCTCTCAAGCCATCTTAGGGCCAGCTTGGGGAACCTGTTCTCTCCTCAGAAAGACTCATTCTTTGAGTAGTAAACATTTTCATATATTCATATCCTCTTGGTGTGTGTGTATGTGTGTATTCAGTCTCAATATCTGAAACAAATTTTGGATGAGGGTCCATCCTATTTCTCTAGAGTGGTTACAAAGCAATACTATTATTTCTTCCAATTTAGAGATGAGAAAATTGTGATTTAAACAAGAGAATTAACCTACCCTAAATCACAGAAGCTAATCAGTGATAGATCCTGGTTAAACTAGGGCACTCGAACTTTAAAACCCCAGCTTAACCTTTACACTATTGTGTCAGAAAGTTGAAACAAGGAAATTTGTGTGAAATATTAAGTACACTACCTGACATATTTAACATCCCATAAATACATGCCACGTCTGGGCAGAACTGGGATGTTGGCATGTGGACATCAATGTAGGTTGTTAACTCACAGTGTTTTGCCATCTCCACTGAGCTCAGTTTTCCTAGAAGTAAACGTTTACACGTATAACAAACAACCACCTGATGCAAACATGCCACACCTTTCTTTCAAAAGCACTGAAAATGCACAGCTTCTATCAGTTCAAGACGACAGGTTTAGTTTTTAGTCTCACATCTTTCATCCACTGCTTGTTTGCTGGAGGCTGCTGGCTGGCTGTCAGCAGTGACAGCCCCATCTGTCATCAGTGTATGGTGTGCCCAGGCACTGCCTGTCACGGAGACTTGCAGGATATGCCTTCTAGTTGCCTGGGAGGTGGAAGCTCTGCTAAGGCACTTAAGAGTCCTGGTGTTCTCTGCCACGCTGTGTAAGGTACAGTTAAATCCACCCTAATCAGAGAGTGGCATCTCCTTGATATACTTGGAAATCGTTGGATGGACAAACATGGCTCCACAGAGTAGGATGGCTGGGGAAAATCCTGGACTCTGTCTTAGAATAATCAGAATTGTGATTATAAATACTCCTGAGCTAAGAGTGTCCTTTGAACTCTGGTGGTTGGAGGATATTTGTTCTCTACAAAGAGCCCCTCAGGTTTTATTTTTCACAGCAGAAAAATATTAGATAGGTAACAATTACTGTTAGGGCTAAAAAGTATTTTAGTTGTAAATGAAATCTTATTAAGAAGATACCTATGCTCACAATCCTAGAATAGTAAACTGTTCTTCACAATAGCCATTACTATTACTCTCCTGTTGCCACTGATGCAGCTACTATTTCTACTAGTATTAAAAGGTAAGCATTACCAAAGAGTAGCTTGTTTATACGGTGCACACTGTTCCAAGTGCTTTACATACAGGATACTAGTCTATTACTATTCTGTAGAGCAGGTTTTATGATCACTTTCTTTGGGTGGGGGGAAGCTGTGCCCATGTCATTCAGCTATTTACTGGCTAATCAAGAATTTGAACCCAGGTCTTCATGACTCCACAGACTGCTCTGCCTCTTTGGCATCTAATTATATTTAAATATTACCTTGTCTGGCATCTTCTAGTGAGCTGTGGTAATGTGTCCAAGGTTACAGGACAGAAATTCCAGAATCTAGGTTTTCCTGGCTACAGATACATCCTGACCCTCATTTTATTCCAGACAAGTAATGGTGAAGTGTTACATCTATATCATCAGCAGTGCCTTTTCAAGCTCTGATGCTAAAAAAAAAAAAAAAAAGGTCCTAATTTTGCATTCATTTCTTGATGAGTCCGTTACACATTGTATGTGTCTCTTTTAGCATTTCTCATATGGGTCTGGAATGATTTGTTCACCTGTTTGTGTTTCCTGTTAGACGAAAGCAACGTGAGGGTGAGAAGTATATTATGTTTGTGTTGACATCTCAGGTTTCTCAGATAACAGGCACTTAAGGTATCCATAATAATTTAAAGATGGCTGACTGGTTAACTCCCATTGAATTGCCACTGGTTGCAAAGGCTTTTGTCTCTTTCACTGGAAAGGGAGAAAAAGAGGTAAGAGGTGACATACCATGGCCTAAGGGTCAGAGTGGCACGCAGGGAGTCATGATGGTGATATGTAGGTGTTATCATGCATTTTTAAATGCCCAGTAAAGTTTATATGAAGGGCAAACTAACATTAAGTAGAATATGTAATGCTGTTTAGAAATAGGTTATTCAACTGCAGACATCTCTCCTGAATTTATAAGAGCATCATACTGATTCACATGGCCCAGAGTACAGAATACTTGGTAGCGTTAAATCTTTGATGTTTTCTGGGAAACAAAGAGTGTGTTCAGTGAATGTTCTTTTATGTGTAGAATATGATCAGTGTTATTCACCAGGTTACCCTTAAAATGTTACAGAAAGACGTGGGGCTTCTGAGGGTGAAAAATTACATCCAGAATTTTCCTTTGATTTGCTTAAGACACTTTGCTGGGAAGCGTGCGGAATGAGGAATGAAGTGAAAAAAAAAAAAGGACACTAACTAAAATAAGAAGCAACTTGAATACCTTCACTGTTGAACATCATGAGGTATTTTACTAAGCACCTTAAATGGAAAATATTTTTTAAAAAGGAAAAGGATGACAGGCATTATTGAGCTGAACTGGGGAAGGTGTTTTAGGTAAATCCTCAACGGTACTGTAGAAAGAAGCATTATCAACTCTTGGAATCATAACGTGGTATCCATACGTATTCAGGGCAAATTTTTCCTCACATGTCAGCATATTACACTGCAAGTTCATATCTTATTTTCTGTCTGTTCTTATATCTAGGTCTCTTTAGGAAGTGCCGATTTTCAACCATAATCCCCCCATCACTGGGTCACACACTGAGTATTTAGGGTGCTAAGAATTCAAAACCCAGAAGTTTTCCGTTCTGAGGCACCTGCCTTATACACGTCCTGAATATGTGTGGGATTTGTGTAACAGAAAGAAAAACTGAATGTGGGACTCTAGCCACTGCTTGGCATGGAGGAGGAAATGATTGTAAACAGGAAGGACTATCATCAGTGTGTCTGTGGATATGCAAGGGGGGCTGTCCAGAACATCTCCTTTCTTGGGGAAGAAAAATATAAAGCCAACCAACAAAACTGTATCAGAATAAAGGAGGAGATGACATAATAGTAAGCATCTTTTGCATCATTATAATATGCTAAGTGTGTGACAGAGTATGGCATAGTCCTCACAACCACATAGTGAAAAATATTACTTTCATAAATGAGCCAGCTAAGCTTTTTTTTGTTTTTGTTTTTGTTTTTAATGGGCAGAGAAAGAGTATGGACACACCAGACTGCAAAAATCACAAAGTCTGGCCATACCACATTTTGCTGAAGATACATAGTTACAGAAAGTCTGATATTTACTGGTGTGAATATGCGTCTGTAAAACAGCTGTCCCACTCACTAGCAGTGTGACCTTAGACTGGTGGCCATTTCTCTGAACTTTTCTTTGTTATTAGAAGGAGAATAATAATACTTTTGTAGAATTGACTCTGCCAAGCATTTAGCTTAAAATTAAGGTGAATAAATGACAGTGGTGATGGTGATGGTGATGGTGATGATGATAATGATGCCTAACATATCTAGGAAAGAGGGGAAGGGGACAAAATCGATTTTCCTTTTCCCTTTATAAATGCTGCCATCAGCAAAACACACACTAAGAGAGGCTTGTGTGTGGGTTAGGGACTCTGAAAAGGCAAAAGGGGTTGTGGTCAACTGAAAACAATCCCAGCTTGGTGTGGGAACTACACAAAAGGCACAGGAGATGAGCTAGGAAGATGTCCCTTAGCCATGGCCATTAGGTGACTTACATTTAAACCTCTGCTAATCTGACATTGAGAGAAAGAGCTTATCAGTTTTACATGTTCAGTACTGGCAGTGTGAATTCTGCATTAGGTTGTGTCCATTAAACTTCATAACTGTGAGCTAAGGTATGAAATGTTGGGGACAAAAGAGTATAATCTGATTATAGTCCTGTGTGCCCTTTGTTGCCAGCGGATGTGGTAAAAGTAGCAAACTGGGAGAAAAAAGGATAGTTTTTTGAAGAGACTGGAGACTTTTGATTGGAGCTGAGTGGGACTGGTATCTGTAGGTGGTTCTGCACAGGCCCAGTGGGCAAAAAATATGTGGAAATTACAATATAAGGGTGGGTTTCAGGTTAGTCCAAGGGGTAGAAACACCTATTAATGATAATGATGATAATAAAAGCATTTAGAGGTTGCACAGGCCACTAAATGTGAGCTACCCTTTCTTTAGAAGTATACATAAGAAACTAGGTAACCACTGGAAAAAATGTTTTTTAGAAGGGAAGACCTGCCATGAGTACAATACTGAGCTATATTACTCTAAGATTACTTTCAGCCTAAAGATTTAAGAGCTTTGATTGAGTGAGCTCTTTATTTTACATGGTTGTATTTTCTTTTATTTTTTTTTAAAGATTTATTTATTATTTATTTTTGGCTGCATCAGGTCTTAGTTGCAGCCTGCGGGCTTCTCTCTAGTTGTGGCATGCAGGTTTTCTCTTCTCTAGTTGTGGCGCGGGCTCCAGAGTGTGTGGGCTCTCTACTTTGCAGCACTTGGACTCTAGTTGAGGTGCACAAGCTCTGTAGTTGTGCCATGTGGGCTTAGTTGCCCTGTGACATGTGGGATCTTAGTTCCCTGACCAGGGATCGAACCTGCGTCCCCTGCATTATAAGGCGGATTCTTTACCACTGGACCACCAGGGAAGGTGTTTGTATTTTCATTGTATTAACACCTCAGATAGATAGACTCTGATAACTGCTGGCAAAACACAGTGTTGGGCAGAATGGCAACTATTACCATTATATATATATATTATATATATATATATATAAAATATATATATTTATATATATACTTTTTTTTTTTTTACTAAGTATAGAAACTTAACTCCATCATTTTTTCTTAAAGGAAATGGTAAATTCTCATCCCGATATGTATCTTGTGTTTTTCAAATATCTGTATTATTCTTTCCCTACCTTAGTCTAATTAATTGCTGCTGGATATTACAAACAGGTCAGGTATACCCTTCAAGTATTGTATGCATAATACAGCTTTAGGTGATTTTTTTTTAATCCAGAGTAACAGAGGACCATTGCTTGACAGATAGCGCTGAATTCTGTATGTTTATGCAAGTCTGAGAGCTGGAAAATCATGGTACAGAATAGGAAATTCTGAACTATCTAAATTTTCCCAGTCATTAGTGATAACATTTTTCATTCAGCAATGTTTTTTGAGTTCCTACCCAGTGGTAGGAATGTAGTGGGGGAAAAAATCTTCATGATTGCCAAGAGGAGAGTGAACTGAAGGTACAATCTCACTGTCACCCAAGAGTGGGGAATTAGAATCCTCTAATGCTGTCTACAGGATGTATGAGAATGGGCATGTCTATAGTGACAGGAGTATTTTATATAAGTATTTCATTGGGGCCCCATCTTTGACATGGGACTAGAGCATCCCATGAGTTATATGTGTCCAAACACTGGGCAGCACACGAATCTACATTTGCCCCATCTCTGCCTTTTTGACTGTGTCTGTTACTAGTCTTCTGGTGACTCACTGTCTTTGGGAAAATGAGGCAGTTCAGAAATGAACTCATTAGCCCTCTTATGCATCTAATAAGAGCTTTGATAACTACCAACTTCAATCTGTAGTTCCCAGTAGAATAATTCTCATTTTTCTAACCTGTAATCAATAACATTAATGTCACAGTGAAAAACAATTTTCTTTCCAAATCATCTTTCAGGTAGCTGAAAGTAAGAATTAGGCCACTTATTTGTCTGATTTTCCTAACCAGAGATAATAAGCTCATAAGGAAAGTAAAATTTGGTAGTTACACATATCAAATGTCTAGCATGTTCTCTGGAAAGGTAAATTTATGTTGTTACGCAAACATGCAATAGGCAGAATTTCTCAATTACTGTGTAATGAATATGCTGAGAACAAAGAAGAAGAATCTGAAATTGTAATTATGCTATCTTAATATATGACATTCGGATATCTTTAATTGAGCCTCTCAACAAGCTTAAAATCCTCTGCTGTCCCCAGTCCAACATGTATTATGTGACAGGTATTTCACAATTATGTCTATTTCATAGGAATTCTAGAAAACCCTGCATTCGAATGTTATGGCCGTGCCTTCAGTGAATTATTACCAGTTATTCAGCGATTGCAAGGTAAAATTCATGACCACCAATAAATCATATATAGTTAATACTGGTAACATATAAAATGTAGTTTTTAGCATTGAGAGAAATTTATTAAATGATGGCATAGGATGATCAAATCCTTACCTGATTTAAAAAGTTTTATTGAAGTCCAGGTGCTAAGTTGGGAGCACTCTCTGCAAACAGAAACATTTTGGGTAATGAAAATTAAATTTTAAGCCTATGAATGATGATACATACATAAACAGTGTGGATTTCTTAAGCCTTTCAGCAAGTATAAATCAAAGCACATTAGATGCTTAGGCTTTGAGATTCAGCTCAGCTTCAAGTTGGGCTTTGTGGTTGATTATCCTTTTCTAAACTGTTCAAAGACATCATCAATCAGATTTGAGAGTCCTAGAATGAGTATTTAAGTCAGCACATGCATAGGTCAGAGTCCAGCTATGAGAAGAAATATATATTTTGATTTATTTGATTAGAGTTGTTTGCTGAAGGCATTACAGATTGCAGCACTGTTCTCTTGCATTAGCACGATGAGATCATTGTGCAGAAGTGGTGCTAATGCCCATATTTAATGGAGAATGTTTGCAATGATAGATAGAGACCAAAACATGAATTCTGCAAATCAATATGTTTCTGGCCATCTTGAAGTACTGCCCACATTTGCTAGAGGCAGAATCTGCTCTCAGCCAAGGTAAATATATTAACAAGAACATCCTGAGAATTAAATTACAAATGTCTATTATAGATTTTCGATGTTTCACCATCATGATTTTGTGAATAGTTATTTCCATGGCTTTGGACCATTATGGATTACAGGTTGTTTTTCTCCCAGTAAGGCAACCAGCTATGAAATGGAAGGTAGTGACTGTGAGCACATTTTTCTTTTCTCCTTTCTCTGCTTTCTAAGTTGTTCCCGATGTCTTAATGCAAGCATGTCTCATTATGGTTAATATCAGTGGATGTCATTTTATCAACTACTAATGCTAGGGCTGAGTCTAAAATCTAGAAAAACATGGAGCAAGTATTTTGATCATCCTGTGTAGTCTTATAAAGTTTATAGGCCTTTTGGAAAGTCTTGATCTGGTTCCCAAGGTCAATAGATCCTTTACATCTATTAAATTCTATTAAATTATGTTGCCCGAAGATGCAGGATATAATGCAAGGAGTATCATTGATTTTAGAATAAATAAATAATAGTCTAAAATTTAGACCAGTGCTAATCATAATACTGCAACTGATAATATTTGGATTCTTACCATATGACATGCCAGGCTGAAATACTTACTTGCCATGGATTATCTCATTTAATTCGCATATCTGGACAATAATATAAGGTAGGCTTTAAAAATTGGAAAACTGAGGTTAAGGGAGGTGACCTACCTCTCCCAAGGTAGCATGCCTGGTAAGAGTCAGTATTATGATTCAGCTGTAACACCCACCTTCAGGAATTGTGTTCATAACTTCCCTTGTGCACAGGCCAGCTGTCTGAGGGTCTCTGTAGAGGCATCAGAGTCTGCAGAAATGTCGTATGATGTTTCATCAAGCATGTCTGGTCTTGCCCAAAGCACCTGGGACCAATCAGGCAGCATGGTGCCTGGCTGTATGGGTAAGATTTGCAGTGGGGAAAAAAAAAGGGATAAAAACGTTCTTTTACTTCCATATTAATTAGACTACCAGGGATTCTGATATGTAGTGCAGATGTATGGTATTCAAACTAGAAATGTTTAAAATTATTCAAAAACCTTATAAAAATTGTGAAGAATATTTTTTCACTTCTTTCTAAGGGCCATTTGTTCTCACATTCTGGTATGTTAATTCACTAGAGTTGTTGGCATAAACAAAGGCAATTGATGTTATAGGCTAGTTTTAACACTATCTCATTCATAAGAATATTAAATTATTTTAGGCAAAGGGGTTGTATCAAACTGAATAGAAATAAAGGGAAAGTGGTAATTAGACTATGCTAAAATATAACCTCCAAGGATATAAAATATGCAAGAGCTCATCCATGAAAAATTAGACTGCAAGAGGTTACACCATGTATTGGCTTATTTTGTAGGATATCAAATTACCTCTCATGAATAAATATGACTAATAATGGTAACTATAATTTAATGCTATAATATTAAAAATACTTTTTGATTCAAAAAACTGGTTATATATTTGATCTTTTTTCATTATCAAATCCTAACTATACAAGTAATTAAATTGATATTTTTTTGACTTAAACAAATTTTGAGAGTTTATACTTTAAACTCTATTAACAAACGATTTTAATAACTGCTAGTTACATGAATACTGAAATTTAAATTTCAAATGAGAAATAACATAAACTATTGTACCTCATGACAATCATTTCCAGTGGCCTGGAAATGGGGTCTTCCTTATGCACCAGACATTTTGCTAGGTGCTGAGGTTATAATGGCGAATATGAAGAGAGAAAAATAATTGCAAATAACTAGTAATATTAAAAAATCTTACTACCTAATAAGCAAAATCATTGGTTATGATACCTTGTCACATTGACATGAATAACCCCAAGAGGGAAGCAAGCTACAGTAAATATAAAGCTCTGTAAATTGGGCAGAAATGGCTATAATGGGAAAGTGCTGCCTGTTTGATTCAGTGTCTTATAACCTGGGTGTCAGTTTGGTTTGGAATTCTCTGTTTTCAGGTTTTGCTTAACCTCTTTCCTATCTTACTTTTGCCCCAGGAACATCTGCTGTGGCATTTTAATTGTAATATTGTTTACAGAAAACTCTTGGTAGGTAAAAGAATCTTTGAAAAGTTTCCAAGTAAAGACTATGTGCCAAGTGCTGCTTGGACTCAGGGATGAAAAGATAAAAATACTAGCACTCTGCCTTTCCTTAACTTATTGAGGTCTATTGGGGAAATACTCATAAAAGCAAATAATTCAAATGCAGCATGGCATCAACCCCAGTGTTTACAGAGCAAAAGAAGAACCAAGAAGGAGAATGAACAAGAATCAGGGTAAGTTTGGAATTTTGTCAGAGAAAGGGAAGCATTTAAACTGATAATTAAAGGTTGCACAGGCTCTTGATAAGAAGTCAAGTCTGACTAAGCCATCATAGGAGAAGGCAGACAGCACGGGAAAAGTGAAGGAGGTACAGGGCAGCATGAAGTTTGGGGGAAATACAATGTTTGTAGTATTTTTGGAGCATGAAGCTTCATGTCTGTTGGACTCAGCAGTGGAGAGAACTGAGTCTAGAGAATTACACAGAATCTTATCTCTATTCGTATGGAGAATGCTGTAAAAATCCAACTTCAGGACCCTGACCACTGTTCAAACTTGCATTTATAATTGCCAAGTGGGCACAACTACCCCACATATCCACAGCACGATGTAAGACTTTCTCCCAAGTCTCCTTCTCACATGTTGGGAACATTTCTATAAAACTGACATGCAGGGCCTCCCTGGTGGCACAGCGGTTAAGAGTCCGCCTGCCGATGCAGGGGACACGGGTTCGTGCCCCGGTCCGGGAAGATCCCACATGCTGCAGAGCGGCTGGGCCTGTGAGCCATGGCCGCTGAGCCTGCGCATCTGGAGCCTGTGCTCCGCAATGCGAGAGGCTGCAACAGTGAGAGGCCTGCGTACCGCAAAAAAACAAACAAAAAACTGACATGCAATTCTTAGCCACTCAGGTTTAATTTAAAGTCTCAGAATCGTGTTGAAGGCTATACCTCCCCAAGCCTGCATATACTCAAAGATCCATATTGACATATCCTAAGACTTCCTGGTGCCAAATACTGCAAATATAAATACGATTGGACCAACCTGACTCTCCTTCCATCATGCTCAGCGCTTTCTTTCCCCTAGTCCTTTAACTATGCTGTTCTTTATGCCTGGAACATTTTCCCTGCCCATCACATTCCCCAATCCAAAGGTGAATTCAAAGACCTCACGTAATTTTTTTTTAAACAAATTTTCCAGGTTGATATCCCTCTCCCCTGAACACTTACTGCACTTTATGTGTGCTGCTTTTTGTGATTTCTTGTGTTCTGCTAGTGCTATATTTCAGTAAGAGAAATATGCACTTACAATTATAAGGTTTTGAAGAGAGATACTGAGAATCATCCATCCATCTTATTTTGAACAGCTCCTATCTTCTGTTAAATTAAAACCAAAAAGTATATGAATCCAAATTACTAAATGTTAACTTTTAAAATATGTATATCAGGACTTCCCTGGTGATGCAGTGGTTAAGAATCCACCTGCTCGTGCAGGGGACACGGGTTCGAGCCCTGGTCTGGGAAGATCCCACATGCCGTGGAGCAACTAAGCCCATACGTCACAACTACTGAGCCTGTGCTCTAGAGCCCACAAGCCACAACTACTGAGCCTGCGAGCCACAATTACTGAAGCCTGCACTCCTAGAGCCCATGCTTTACAAGGAGAAGCCACCGTGATGAGAAGCTCGTGCGCTGCAACTAGAGAAAGCCCGCGCTCAGCAAAGAAGACCCAGCGCAGCCAAAAATAAATAAATAAATTTATAAAAACAAACAAAAAAATCTATACTTATAAAAGCAAAGCTAGTTCTCTAAGAGTTGTCAGGATGGTCAAAAGTTATATTGATCTGTTATAATGATCCTAGCTACCCGGATTGACACAGGGGATTAAACTTTCTTTTTGACTGACATCTAGAACAGTGGGGAATAGTACCACATTCTTAGTTACTTTCTTTTATTTATAGATTCTACTAAAGTATGTCTTGACTTTGAAACCTCTTAATATTCCTCTATTATGTTCATTAACTCTACAAATTTCTATAACCCAATCTAATATCATCCATAACTCAACTCCCTATGGAGTGAGGGAACCTTGGAAAAATTGTCTTGCCTTAAGAAATGATAAATAATAGCAAAATATTAACCACAGAATCAGATAGAACATGGATATCATCTGGTATCTCCCTACTTCATGATATCTAGATAATATTGCTTCTAATTTTTTTCAAACTCTTACAGTGCTACCATAAGTAGACAGGTAAACTCATTCTTAAGACTTCTTTACCATATTATGATCTCTAGATCTTCCAATTCTTGGTCTGAAGTTAGGGTATATAATTTAAAATGAAAATAATGTATTTTGTGCTTATGCATTATAGTAATAGAATCCACAGTTGTCTATGTAATCTAATTTGTTGAACCCTAGCAAAAGGGCTTCCTCTCTTAGGTTTTCTGCATCTTCCTTCGGAGATCAGAATGTAGGCTCAAAGAGCACAATCTAGGAAGAGATAAACAACAGGATTTATTCTCTTCTGGACTAGCTATTGGTTGGTCAACAAAATTGCTATTTTAACCTCAAAGGTCGAACTATGTCTTGACTTCACGGTTTTTGGTATTTGGGAAGGATTGTGGGAAGAAGGCACTTTAATATACCAAATTGATAACTATAATAGTAGCATTCCCTCTTGCCCACATTTAAGGAGCTTTGTAATCTCCTCACAATAAAGTGTTACTTTGTCTCCAACCATCCTGAGATATTAGTCACGTATGTACTGATTTTCTGCAGAGAAATGGAGTTCTAGTAAGGAAAACTAACTTGCCCTAGGTTACCCAGAAATTTAACTGTAGATCTGAGATTCAAACTGAAAGTTCCATCCACCATACCACCCCACCTCAGAATCAGTGTGATGAAATAAGCTGCGTACTAGCTTATCTTATTGTCTAGATTTATTTATATTTTTAAACAGATTATTTATTTTATTGAAGTATAGTTGACTCTAGATTTATTCTTAATGGTTCTTTTCCTCATGTATATGCAGGACACTATCTCTAAGTAAATACTACTAGCTAGAGGGCCCGTATACTTTATCCCATCAATACATTTTTTTAGATTCTTTCCTAAAGAGCTCTCAAATCTATCCACTTATCTCTGTTCAACTATAGTGGTCATCTTACTCCAGGATACCATGATTTTCAGTGAAGTACCTTCCTTACTGGTTTTATCACAGCCCCTTGGACCATCTCCAGCCTTTTCATGTTACCCTGCCTGCTCTCATCCACATCTAAAAAAACAAACAGACAACAACAAAAAACAAAACAACCAAGCAAAAAAAAAACAAAAAAAAACACCAACCTTCAGTGGATTTCACATGGCTCTTAAGAAAAAAAAAATCCTTAACCCACAAAGCCACAAGACTGGTTCTGTCTACCTCTCAAGCTTAACCTCACATCCCTTTGTCCCTCACACTTTGTACTTTTGCTACATATGACTTCATATTCACTCTGAATCAGCTGCTCAGGCTCTGAAACCTGTCTGTCTGGGTGTGAATCCCAGTTCTGTCACTTACCTGGTGTGGGGATTGTCACCTTGGATAATTCTTTAACTTCTTTGTCCTTCAATTTTATTATTATGAATTGGGGGCCAATGATACAGTAATTATTCCATAGCGTTGTTGTGAGAACTAAATGAAATAATATAGAAAAAAATGCTTAGTGCAAAAGATACAGCACTTGAGTTTGCTTTATTTAATTAATTTTCATACCCTGATGGGGTTGAGATTTTAAGTTAAATGATACCAGGTACTGTATCTAATATTGACTACCTTGTATCATAGGTGGCTAGAATAGTACTGGACCTTGTATCTCGATAAATGTATGTAAAATGAGTGAATAAACAACTGGATGTAAGTTTCACAGCAAAGCTGATAGGGTTGTCTGTGACCCTTTTTCTGCCAAGTAAATACATCTTATATTTTGGAGGCCCAACATAAAGATTACTGCCTCTTTGAAACCGTTTTGTAGGAGTATTGGAGAATTCCTACTGAGAACTCCACCTACATCATGCAAAGTTCTGTAGTTACCTCTGTAACACTTAACATGGTAAATATTTTTATAAATATTTCTTTTGAAAGCAGAGTATTAACACTAAAAGACAAATTAGAAAAGGTCACTTCCCTCTAAGAATTTGCAAGGTAGTTAAAGGAGACATCTGTATATTAGTTCATTCATTCCATGAAGTAGTGGGGATACGATGGTGTTCCCTGTACAAGAGGGAAAAAAACCTGAAAAGTTAAAAAAAAAAAAAAAAGTGTAATGATAGAAAGGAGGGGGAGTGAGTAATGTATATAACAGGATTTTTTATTTTTTCCAGTCAGCAGTGACTTTGCTGAGGCAGTGATACTTAGTTGAGACCTACAGACAGGAAGAGGGAGGTGAAGATGCCAGTGAAACCCCAGAGCACAGCACAGAGATTAGCCCAGTGAATACACTTGATGTTTGCTATCAGAATGAAAGAAGCGAAATACAGAGGAGGTGAGGGAAAAACAAGATATGCGTCTTTACCATTATTTTAACTCTTCCTAACTTTTCCATAACTCTAAAATCTAACTATTATTTAAGACCCAACTTAAACTTATCTTCTTCCATCTTCTCCTATTTTGGAACGCATCACTCTCTCCTTGAACATCTGTAGCATTGGTCACCCCAGTCATTTAGCTACTCTGGAAAGCATTTCAGCTTAAATTAGAAATGTGCTTGTTGAACTTAATTTCTTAGTTGTGTGATCCTTTGCAAAAGTGTTGCAACTGTTGACAGTGTTGGTCCCATTTAAAGCTTCTCTGATTAGTAAGTTTAGAAGATGAAATGGGTTAAATAGGAAAAACCCCTGTCATCTTTTTACTGCATGGTTCTCAGTACCTTCTATCACTACATTTCCCTGTACCACACTTGGTCAATCTGAGGATTGACACAAGAATGTTTCCTTGCATTCCTCTGTAGCATCCCTCTTTTATTTTGCTGTCAATCAATCCCCTAACAGTTGAATCTTAGAAATTACTCATTTATTTATTGGAATTATTATTTTTGAATCCTTATCCTTAGCTGGAGATTCCTCAAGACTTCTGGGTTTGTTTTTTCCTCACTTCCAAAAACTAATGCTAATATTTAAATCCTGGATTTCTTCCTGTGTAAGAAGGAAGGAAACTGCAAGACTGTTTTATTAATTTTAATATTGAAGGTTAAAGTTGAATCAGTAGTTTAAATACTGTTAAGATGTCATTGCTCTGAACACTTACCTACAGATTCAGTGCAATCCCAACGGAGGTTTTCTTTGTAGATATCAACAAGCTCATTCTAAAGTTTATATGGAAAGGCAAAGGAACTGCAAGAGCCAAAACAAGCTTGAAAGAATAACAAAGCAGAAAGAGTCACACCAACTGATTTCAAGATGTATTTCTATAACTAGGTCACAGAAATCAAGACAGTGTGTTACTGGTAAAAGAATAAACATACAGATTCATGAAACAGAGTATAGAGTCCAGTAATTGACATGCACAAATATAGTTCATTGAATTTTAATTATAGAGATAGTTTTTTTCATACAAAAGAGCACATACTGCATGATTTTAATTATGTGAAGTTCTGGAACAAATTTAATCTATAGTGCAAAACTCAGAGTGATTGCTGCTTCTGGAGCCGTGAAAGTGTTGTTTGACTTGTAAGGGGCATGAGGAATATTATGGGATGATAACCTTCTAATTTTTGATAAGGAGTGTGTTACATAGGTAGATTCATGTTTAAATTCAGTGAACATGTAATCATTGTACATTTCATTGTACTTAAATTTTACAAAAATAAAATTAACTGTAAACTCAAAAAGCAACAGAGTATTTTAAGCACCTGCCAAAATAGTCTATGTTGGGAATTTTCAAGAATAAAATATTGTTAAATACACAAGCAAGTTTCAAAATAATTCCTTGGAAGAGATCTCTCCTTACTTAGGAGACATTACTGATAATCTAAGATTTTTTTTTCTGGTTAAAGGTTTCATATAGAGAATAGGATATGGAGAAATTGTAGCAGGTCCATAGAATATCAACAGAAAGATTAAAGGAATAGAAAATAGTACTGGTGAGGAAAGATAAAAGGAACTTGAGTTAGTTTGTGTAATTTCCAGAACAGAAGTTGAGAGATTGCTTAACAGCCATTTCCCTACTTATAAGAGAAATGTGTTGGGTTCGTTGAGACCCCTGAAACTATTGAGAACTTTTAGTTCATCGAATCCAGGCTTCTTTCTTTTTTTACAAGTGAAAACGTTGATGCCCAGAGATCAGATGTGACTTGCTGAAGATCCTGCAACTCAGTAATGGTTGAGCCTGAGAATAGGACTCAGCATGATTGCAACTCCAGACATCAAACTAAAAATATCAAGGCATGTTAGTCCTACAAATGAGAGAAGTCAGTGACAGAGTCTTAGAAAATGTTGTCCTATTAATACAGAAATATGCAATCGATTTAAAGAATATAATTCACCTCTATTTCTAGTCCTCCATCCCCTCCTAACTGTCCCTGAACAAAAGATTCAAAGTTACTCTAAACTTTAACCTCTACTTCTAGGACAGGGGCCATGATTGGAATAAGTGGGTTAATCATATTCTACTTGTGACAGTTTTTGGTTCAGTTAATTTATCTTAGCCAACTGCTACAATTGCTTCCCCTAGATATATTGACTGGTTTCAATTGTAGTTCAGCTATGAGGAACATTAACACTTTTTCTCAGAATCTTGAACATGGTGAGCTCCTTTTGGACATTGTGGAACACAAACATACGAAGTTTAGGGCTTTGATAGCCATTTTCAACCATCAGGGAAGCCACTTTGAGTGTTTAGCTGAAAAATGGAAGTATGTTGAGCCAAGAGAATAGCAAAAAACAAAAACAAAAACCCACAACCTTGATCAAATAACTAAACTGACTCTGAATATTTAAATTACATGATCCATGAAATTCTCTGTAATTTTAAACTAGCCTTCATTGAGTTTTCTGGACATTTCAGCTGAAGGCATTCAAAATAGTATTAGAATACGTATTTCTCTTGAAGAATAGATTCCTGTTACTTATTTCGAACAACTTAATTACTGAAATAGATAACTCATATTTATTGTAAAGTGCTGTGCTCTCTGCATACATTATCATGTTTATTCCTGACAACCACCCTCTGAGGTAAGCCATACTACCTTTATTTTACAAATAAGAGAACCATGGCTATAAAAATGCTTACTGTGGATTGTACTTAACTTCACACAACCAAAATGTGGCAGAGTTGAGATTGGCCCAGATCAATCTGATTCTAAGGCTATTGCTAAGCACTTCTGCTTCACAGACTCATTGAATGGAAGGTGCGTATGGTACAAAGCAGTCATTTAATGACTTACAGATACTTGAAGTTCCACATAAGTCTTGGATTCTACAAGTTTCTGGGGCACCTTCATTTCATACAAGAAGAAAAGAAGGCTGGAGAAGAAAGCAAAATAAAACTCTCTTTTTTCTTTTGTGTTAAGGAGGTTTCCATCTCCTTTGGTAGAAAGAAAATATGTTTTTCAGACTTTAGAAGTACTGGGGACACAACAAAGGCACATATTTTACTTATACTCACACTCTTCATGTCAGACCACCCCATACTCATGTCCAACCTCATCTAGTGGCATCACCTTATGGGTGGATGCATCCTCCCTTTGAGAAGCATGGAGAGCTTCAACTTCAAACAGCCGTTTGGAGAATGAAATGCCTGCTCTTCTTCCTGTGATGCCTTGCCAACAGATGGGACCCTGTGGGTGATTGACTACGGAATCCAAAGTTGTGACACCCAAGGAGACATCCACCCACTGGATGATTCACTTGATTCACAGCCACAGAAAGCGAGTAAGTCAGCTCACCTTACTTTCTGCAATTTCAACCATCCAAGACTTTTATACTTTTAAGACTAAGACTTCAAAAGTTCATTATGGTAAAGCTCAGATATTTCAGGATTTTAATTACCATAACAAAGACATTTTTCTAAAAATAACTATTAATTACTAGTTAATATTAATTACTAGTTAATTGAAAAATACTTGTAAGTTAATTCAAACAAGGTAGAATTAACATTATAGTATTGCATTTTATCTCCACATTCTTTTTTTAATATACCTCAGTAAGGATTCTAATACTTTTTTCTCTTTTCTTTGCCTTCAGCAAAGTTCTCTAAGTTTCTTTTTCATAGATTATTTATTTTTTTGGCTGTGTTGGGTCTTCATTGCTGAGTGTGGGCTTTCTCTAGTTGCGGCGAGCAGGGGCTACTTTCGTTGCAGTGTGCAGGCTTCTCATTGCGGTGGCTTTTCTTGTTGCAGAGCACAGGCTCTAGGTGCGCGGGCTTCAGTAGTTGTGGCACGAGGGCTCAGTAGTTGTGGCTCATGGGCTCTAGAGCGCAGGCTCAGTAGTTGTGGCGCACGGGCTTAGTAGCTCCGCAGCATGTGGGATCTTCCTGGAACAGGGATCCAACCCATGTCCCCTGCATTGGCAGGCGAATTCTTAACCACTGCACCACCAAGGAAGTCCCTGTAAGTTTTTATTGATTCTGTACACTTATTTCATAACTGACCTCCTAATGAACCCAGCTATTTGAATAGACTTTTAGTTCCTTCTCTATGGTTTTCTTGGCGTATATGCATATCATCTGTAAGGAATAATGATTTTGTATACTTTCCAAATTTTATCCTTTTTTTTTTCGTTGGTTTTTGTTTTTGCTAAGTGTATTGGATGTAATCTCAAGAACATTGTTTAATGGTAGAGCCATAAAAACCTTAGTCATCTTCCTGATTTTAATAAGACAGAATCTGTTACACTATAAAGGTAGTATTGGTTGTTGTTTTTCATTAAACAGCTACTTTTATGACTGTTTTACTAAGGCTATTATGATTATTTTAATCAAGAAAGGAGTTGATTTTTCTGTTACTTTCTTTATAGGTTCTAGATGTTTCATCAAAAAAATGAGAGGAAGAAGTTTGTTCAGTTTTCTGTTTGCTATGGCCCTGGAATTTGTGTGAGGGGATGGAGAGTTGAAGTATAAAATATTATATCCTTCTGCTTTTTATATCTGAGCAATCTTTGTTACCAAAACCATGATGTTCTCACCCCCATTCTATCTATTGATGCCATTTGGAAATTCAGCTTAGGATGTATTTATGTATTTGTCACTCAGTCTTTTGTTGTGATGTGATTTTTATTATTTTTCCATGTCTTCGTAAATATTTTTAAAAGAACACTGTGAAAGCCTGCTTCAAAACCTGGTAGAGACATGACATTTTAAGCTGCTAGCCTGGTTATCTCTCAGCCCTTTGTCACCCTTATAATATTCAACTCCATTTAGCAGGAAAAAAAATCTATATTGTCTTGGAGATTGGGTTTCCGAGTTGACATACCTGCTGATGTTCTACTTATTAAGTGTCCAAAATACTTATTATCTGATGATTTTTTTTTAATCTGATGAATTTAAGTGAAGAAACTTAACAAATAGCTTTGGGTTGGTGTACTAGTGTCTCTCTTCTCTCTCTCTCTTTCTCTGTGTGTGTGTATGTGTATATATATGTACACACACCTACATACATACACATATATATTGTTCTTTCTAAAAGACAAACAATAAATTCCAGAGATAACATATAAGTTACCCACTCCATACCTTGAGGCAGTCATTTAGTCAATGAATATTTGGGGCACCAGCTGAGCACAAGGCATTCTGCTGGGCACCAAGGGTACAAGACTGAGCAAAGAGGACATAGTCACTGCCTTAACAGAGACCAGGCAGGAAACAAATTAAGTAGTAAATAAATGTTTTTCTGCTCTAACCTGTAATTGTGAACAATGGTAAGCACTTCAAAGGGAAAGAACTGTGTTCAGATTGTATAACAGAAGCATGCATCAGTCAGGATGTTGGTGGGGAATAAATGGCACACTCCAGTTGGGATCAGTAATAGAGACTTAGAAGAGGACCATTTTTAAAAAAATTGGGGTATAGTTAATTTACGGTGTTGTGTTTCTGGTGTACAGCAAAGTGATTTAGATATATATATATGTATATTTTTCATATTCTTTTCCATTATGGTTTATTACAGGATGTTGAATATAGTTTCCTGTACTATACAGTAGGACCTTGTTGTTTATCTGTCTTATATATGGTAGTTTGTATCTGCTAATCCCAAAGTCATTTATCCCTCTCCCGCCTTCCCCTTTGGTAACCATAAGTTTGTTTTCGAAGTCTATGAGTCTGTTTCTGTTTTTTAAATCAGTTCATTTTCATACCTTTTTTAAGATTCCACATATAAGTGATATCATATGATATTTGTCTTTCTCTTTCTGAGTTACTTCACTTAGTATGATAAACTCTAGGTCCATCCGTGTTTCTGCAAGTGGCATTATTTCATGCTTCTTTGTGGTTAACATTCCACTGGAGATATGTCCCACATCTTTTTTTTAATAAATAAATATTTATTTGTTTGTTTGTTTGTTTATTTATTTAGGCAGGCCGGCTGGTTGTGCTGGGTCTCCGCTGCTGCGCACGGGCCCTCTCCAGCCGTGGCGAGCGGGAACCACTCTTCGTTGCGGTGTGCAGGCTTCTCACTGTGGTGGTTTCTCTTGTTGTGGAGCACAGGCTCTAGTCACACAGGCCTCAGCAGCTGTGGCACGTGGGCTCAGTAGTTGTGTACCACATCTTCTTTATCCATTCATCTGTCGATGGACATTTAGGTTGTTTCCATGCCTTTCCGTCACTCTTGTGAGTAGTGCTGCTGTGAACATAGGGGCGCATGTATCTTTTCGAATCATAGTTTTGTCTGGGTATATGCCCAGGGATTGCTGGATTATATGGCAACTCTATTTTCAGTTTTCTGAGGAACCTCCATACTGTTTTCCTTAGTGGCTGCACCAATTTACATTCCCACCAACAGTGTAGCAGGGTTCCCTTTTCTCCACACTCTTGAAGAGAACCATTTTCAAAGGTGTGGGCTGGTGAAGGAAACCACAGAGGGCAGTACAGAACCTTGGAATTCGTACCTGTAGTTCTAGAGGAGTGAGGGGAAGGAATAGTTTTCCAGATCTGGGGACAGAGAATTCTGGGCAGAAGAAGTCACCGGACAGATCTCAGCTAGCCTGAAGCAACTTGTGGAGGCGAGAAAGTGAAAAGCCTGCCTTGTCTCTGCTCTTCCTCTCTGCTTTTTTTCTGGTGCTCCTGGTGGACTGGATTTAACAGCAAACACAGGACGCGGGGGGCTTTGGCTGAGTACACCTAGGTCAGCTCCTCTTGGAATAGGGTAGGGTGTGGATGTGTGAGGAGTAGATATGGAGGAAGAAATGGAAGATACCGACCACGAGAAAGTGGGTTAATCTGAGGGCTAAGGGAGTTTGGAAAGTTGGCAAGTTCTGGATCAGAATGTAGACATTCAGGGACAGGGTAGCTTTGAGCCAATTACTCATTCTTCCCCAAACTCAATGTCATTATCAGAAAGTTACTTATAATAGTATCTACCTCTTGGGCTTACTGTGAGCATGAAAAGAAAGAGTAGATGTGAAGCCCTTAGCACTGAACTTGGCCCATATAAATGGCTACTCGTTAAATACTATCATTAGTATTAGCGTATTATATGTGGTACTAATTTTTCTGCTCTTGTTAGTACTAGTAGTCATGTCTCTTAGTTTCCCTGGATATAAAAGCAGTATAAGTCAAGGGGTAGTGAATCACGTAATTAACTGAATTAGGTTGAAAGAGGCTGATGTTCCTTCTAACAAAGAAATGTATCCTGTGCATTTTTATACATTACTGGTTCTGCCAGTTCCTGGCCAGGATAGCTGTGAAGTTGTACAGAGATATTCAATTATTTTTAACTAAACAAATATAGCCACAACCCGAAAGCAGTCACACGTTGTCCTGGAATGAAGGATTGCCTGAAGGGAACCAAAATGTTGAGTATTCACTATGATGAAAGATCTTAGGACACAAAATTTATTTAATTGTTACAACACACAAGAATACCACAAAATATGTATTTATGTAAATGATTCTACATGTATATGTATATGCCTATGTCTGTATACACATGCAAAGACATATATAAGTGAATACACAAAGCATAATCAATTTTTTCTGCCACTACCCACCCCCTCAATACTCCAGAGACCCAGCAGGGCAAAAGAGGAGGTTCTCTAGGCTAAGAGGAGAGTTCACACATACCTACAGACTTGGTGAGGCTTGATGCTTTTAAAAGTCTAAACAGTATATAATTTATTTTTCCTCTAAAATTACTTTTGGCTTTAAAGATGACTACTTGTACAAATTATTTTTTAAAGGAGAGGGTGGGAAGAGTGGATAGTGTAATTAACGCATCCTTCTTTTTATACCAATTTCCTATCTCAAAGTAAAATTTCGTTTAAGTTCTTGAGGCCTTCAGTGTCAATGAGTATTTATTCCTCTGTTTCTTATATTAAAAAAAGAGCATTTTTAGCATGATTAAAATTTATGACAATTTCATTTACATAATTACAATGTATAGCTTATAAAAATGTATCCAAAATAATGTTCGCTGTGTGTGTGTGTGTGTGTGGTATGTGCATTTTTTTTCTACAAGGGAAAAAAAAATGGAGATTTGTTTGAAAGAGACGTTCATTTCCCAATATCTTTCTATGGGATATCAGGCATCAGTAGATGTATTATATGGATACATTCAGTCCTATGACCCTCAGTGTCCTTCTGCTGTATGCAGTTGATCATACCTCCTCGACAAAGTTGCTGTGAGGATCAAATAAGATAATGACAGGAAACAGAAATATTAGCAAGAGCAGAATTGCAATAATATTCCACATGATATTTATAATTTTCAGAAAATGACGCAGTGGTTGAGAGCTCAGGCCCTGACACACAATGGGCTTGGGCTTGAATCTTGACTCCATTGACTCTGTGACTGAGTTTGCAAGTTGTGCAAACTCTGTAACTGTTGTTTCTCATCTGTAAAATGGGGTAACAATAGTCCCTACCTCGTAAGATTTCAGTAAGCCAATGTCCTAAAATATTGAGCACAGAGCCTGGACCTCCTAAGCTCTCCCAAATTCTATTATTATTGATGATATTGTTGAACAAAGCAATTGAAGTAAGCTTTGAACCTGTGTCTCAATTTTATGAAACACTGAACCTCCATCCTTTACTTTGGTAAAGTAAAACCTCCATGCCTTTACTTTTGTATTACCTGAGTAATACAAAAGAGTCAGCTGGCTGGGTTAGCTCTTGCTCTACTGTTGTTTCCAGTGTCTGCAATGACATGACAAAAAAGTTACTGAGCTTAACATTCCATATAAAATGTAACCCATTATTAAACATCTGGTTAAAATATTTCACATGGATAATCTGATTTCACCATGGGCTTTACCAACATGTGCCAGATAGTTCCTCACTAACATAAGTGTGAATAAAATATTTCAGTCCCTCTTGGAAATTTGTAAGTTTTCTGTCTTAATTTAGAATTTTATAAGCCAATGGTTATCTCTTCAGTCCTATTTCAATCCAACAAACATGGGGGAGAAACACAAAGCTCAGCATCAAGTGACACAGAGAGAGCATCTAAGCCCACACCTCTGATTCAAACAGCTGAGTCTTTTCCCTCTGACTTAAAATCCAAGTCTCCTGACTTCCAAGGCGGCATAGAGTAATGGCTATGACCTTGAACTTTGGTGTCATATAGCTGTGAGCTTGAGTTTCTTCTTTCCTGTCTAGTGGCTGGGTGATCTTGAATTAGTTATTTAATCTGACTGTCTTCACCTGTAAGACTAGGATAATGGTTGTGTTATCATAAACTGTTACAAGGATTCACTTGGATCATGGGTGTCAAGTCCTTTCCACACAATAAGTCACCAATAAATGGTGAATTTTATCCTTTCTAAGCCTTAGTTATGCTAAGTTCAAATATGGTGTTGTGTGTGAATAAACTTTATTCTAAATTTCCCATCACTGACATTCTAAAAGTCAATAAAAATTACCTAAAAATATGTATTACGCCAGCTTTATTCTTTACCTTAAAGTGAGGGTCAACTTTGAGACATCTGGTGAGTAATTTGAATGGAATGATGTAGATTGCTCGTTGTTATAGTTTATCATTTCTTAAAAAAAAGTGATTCTTTAGATAAGCCTGGTGATTTGTCTTTAAAAATTTGACAAACATTCCCTTGAGATAAATTCATCCCGTTTACACCAGCTAATTGGAGGAGTTTAAGAATTTGCTGTCATTTTTTCTTAATGAAAAATCAAAATGCAAACCATCAAAGTTTCCAGGCCACCATGATTTTTATAAATGAAAGGTTTATAATTCCCTAATGTCCTGAAGGTGATTTTGTAATGTAGACATTGTTCTGGAAATTTTTGTTTACTTGTCTGTTGTGTTTAATTTTTCCAATCAAAGTTATCACCTCCAATTGTATTAGTATGTATGAAGGACTGGTGGCTGTTGATGTGGCATAAAAGCTTCAGTTCACTTATTTATGTGAAATCATGTCATCGAACACACATATCACACATGGGAGTCATTCTGTTGGCACAAATCTCTGTGTTAAAAGTTTTAGTATAAACTCTTGGAAAGTTACATTTTAGATAGCATATTGTGTAGTACCTCTAATAATTTCAAAGTTTTTTTTTTTCACATTCACTTATATTTTTTAATCAAAATTTCTCCACAATATTATCCCCATTTAAGCAAGGGAAGTTTGTAATTGATACAAAGTCACATGGCTAATAAAGGGTAGAGTATGATCTGTAGCTCAGGTTTTTTGGTGTTTTTGTTCAATACCATTTCTACCTAAACATCCATCACAAATAATGCCTTCTAATTTACATTCCTTTACCTTTGTGTTTCCATTCAGATGTAACACTGGGCTCAGTGCAAAAGGACTTAAAGAAAAAATATGATCATATCTCGTAACAAGAAGTCCTAACATAAATACATATTAATACTAGTTAATCAGAGGTTCCATGTCAGTAATATCTGTCTCTCCATCTTACGGCCCTCTCATACTCTAGGAATGGCTTTGTTCCTTAGGCTGGTTCCTTTCAAGATCAAAAGATGGCCAGCAGATGTGTCAGGAAAGCCTGCTTCATCAGAAGGAACAGACGATCTTGAAAGCAAATCTCTCAGAGATTTCTGTAAACAACATCACTACAATACAGTCAACACTGGAAGTTTAAATCCAGTCTTTATTGGGAGGATTTAATTAAGTGAAGTTCCTTCCACAGACAGATTTTAAAATGACATAACCTGATTTCTGAAACCAATAAAAATCTACAAAGCCAAAGACATTTTTTCCCATTTATTCACATCATAAAAGCAGATGCAATAAATGGTTGGGACCATCTGAAGATATTTTACAAGCTGTTCCATCTGCTTTGCTGGCATTCTACCCAAGCAGTGTGGGTGATTCTGAGTTCTGAGTCATCTCTAACACTTGCATAACTTGGCATGGGATGGAACAATTTTATTTTACTTATTTTTTCATGGCCTGGAGTGGATTGGAAGAGGGCACTTGTTTTGTTTTGACCTCTAAGTCAAGGGGAAAAAAAAAAAAAAGTTCTTTTTTAGGTACTTGTTCAGTGTGTCAGAATGCCTTGTCTAGTAATTTCCTCAGTAGGTGGTTTCAGCAGTTCCCCTGAGGGTAAGATGGAAGCTCTAATCTGTTGGTTGCTTGCCGGCATGAATCTTTTGGCTGGTTATGTCCATGTACTTATGTACACCTTCCACTTGGTCTTTGCCTGATATAGTAGAAGTAAAATATGTGCTGATATTTACCAACATGAAAAAAACATGACGTCTCCGCTAATATTTACATCCTTCCTTTGCAAGGAAAATTTTGTACATCAAATTTCACCCAGATAACAACTTCTGACTCCATGTTATATGAGGACATGAGAAATAGGCATGCATTCAGGCTTAAGCAAAAGTAGGAGTTTATATGAGTCATCTTTAGGTAATCTTACAGTTTTTAAATCTTTGTGATTTCATTTTTCCCTGCATTAATGTGCTGGCAAGTAGGTTAGAGAAGATACTAATGTTTCTATATTTCATATGGAAATTTTGATTCCTGAAGATGTCAAGTTATTTGTCCAAAAATATAAATATTGCACATGCAAATATAATCTAATTTTTAATGTCTCTATACAAAACTAAGTATCAGTTAAACAGGCATGGTAAAGAATCTGACAAGATAGTCTAGTGGTTATGTACAGATCTCCCTTCAGGAATGACACACTCATTCTCACAACTACCTGGAGTGGTGTCAGATGACAGCTGAATTTGTCTCTGGGAATTTGCCCTCAGCCCAAAAGATGGGCTTTCATGGTCATACCGCTTGCCCAAGGACACTCAAACATCCACTGATTGGTCATTATGGGAGTAAAAATGCCTGGTTTCTTTGCCTCAAGGTATGACAACTCTGAAAGCTCATCCCAACTCCAGAGCTCCCCATGGAATCAGGTGATACTTTTGCTGTGAATACATTGCAATTAAATTGCTCAAGCCTTCTGTCTGCTTGTACTTCCATCACTTTCCGGTAAACTTCCTGCATGCAAATCTTCTTCTTAGAATCTGTCTCCCAGAACCTGACCTAAGGCAGGTGGTGCCAAGAAGAAACAGTCTCTGACAAAGGATTTTGGAGCTGGACTAACTACCAAAGACCTGGCAATAATCAGCCCATTACTAGTAGTACGTGGGGTATGGATAGTTCCTTTAGCATATAGCACCATGCTGTATATTATATGCATATGTGCTATATGCTATAGAAATTTTCAATTGTGATAAAAATGGATAAGCTATTAGCGAAGGAATGTGTGCTGGCAAGGGCAGGGTCTCAGGTATTTGAAAAATTGGGGGGTAGAGGTGGTAATTATAGGACAATGGAATTAGATGCATGAAGGACTAAGTTTGAATCCAGAAAACATTGTTAGCATGATACTGAGAAACTCTCATCTCATGCAATCAAGGAGCAGAAAATAACTCAGGTCAAGCCTAGGACTTAATTAAAAGAATAGCAGAATATTAGAGGAAGTTAATCTCCAGCTCCCAAAGTCTATTATGCCAGGATCAGGGTCTTGATTTGGAAGACTAGGATGCTCTAAAGATATAGGATGAGGACATGTTGGTTAATGCATCCCAAAATCTTGAATCTTCAAATGCCTCACAATGCTCTGGACTTATAGAAATATGTAGAAGTGATCCATCGTGCCCTGTGAAGGAAAGAATTCTACTCTTTCTTGACAAAATTGCAGAGGACTTTGCTGGCAGGACCATAAAAATAATACATCTAAGGGTCTACTCTAACTTCCCTCTTGACCATCAGACCAATATAAACTGGATCATGTCACAACATAATTTTCCCCTGGGCCTGCTAGAGGAAGAAAGGGCATATACTCCAAAGGAGGTGCAAGATCTAGCCAGCATGTACCAGCAGAAAAAAGGAGAGTTTTATGGGACTGGATCTTGAGGATGCTAGAATTGAGATCATACAGTTGTATAAGAGAGGCTTAATATCTCATGATACACATGTTAATATTTATTTTTATAGTTTCCTAATGTGGAAGCTTAGAGTATTGATTTGAGATCTTTCTTCTTTTCTAATGTATGCATGTGATGTTATAAATACCCTTCTTTTTCTTAACAGCTTTATTGTTGTGTAATTGATACACAAAATCTGTACATATCTGATATATACAATTTGATGGGTTTAGATATGTGCAAACGCCCATTATACCATCAACGTAATCATGGTAATAGACATATCCAACATGTCTGCTTGTATATCTTTTTTTGTTTATTTAATGGTAAGAACACTTCATGTGAGATCTGTCCTCTTAATAAATTTTGAATTGCACAATACCATATTGTTAGCTATAGCCACTATGTTGTACAGCAGATATCTAGCCCTTATTCATGTAGGCTAACTAAAACTTTATACCCATTGAACAACTTCTCATTTCCCCCACCCGCTAGCCCCTGGCAACCACTGTTGTATTCTTAGCTTCTGTGAATTTCTCTATTTTAGATACTTCATAGAAGTGGAATAATTCAGTATTTTGTCCTTCAGTGACTGGCTTATTTCACTTAGCATAATGTCCTCCAGGTTCATCCATATTGTTGCAAATGGCAGGATTTCCTTCTTTTTCATAGCTGAGTAATATTCCATTGTATGTACATATCCATTCATCTATTCATGAACACTTACGATGTTTCCATATCTTTGCTATTGTTAATAAGGCTGTAATGAACATGGGAGTGCAGCTATCCCTTCGCGATCCTGAGTTCAGTTCTTTTGAGCATATACACAGCAGTGAGATTGCTGGGTCATAAGGTAATTCTGTTTTTAATTTTGCACGGGGGAACCTCTGTACTGTTTTTCCATAGCTGCTTCACCATTTTACATTCCCTCCGGTAGCTGATGAGGGTTTCAATTTCTTCAAATCCTCTCCAGTGCTTTTTTATTTTATTTTTTAAAATAATAGTCATCCTAAGAGATGTAAGGTAGTATCTCATTGTGGTTTTGATTTGCATTTCCCTGATAATGATTTTGAGCACTTCCATTATCCTGTTGGTCATTTGTATTCTTTGAAGAAATGTTTGTTGAGGACCCAAATTAATAAAATCAGATGAAAGAGGAGAAAATTACAACAAATGCCACAGAACTGAAAAGGATCAAAAAACCTCCCAACAGAGAAAAGCCCAGGACCAGATGGCTTCACTGGTGAATTCTATTAACGAATTAATGTCAGTCCTTCTCAAACTCTTTCAGAAAAATTGAAAAGCAGGGGATGCTTCCAGACTCATTTTATGAGGCCAGTATTACCCCGACATCAAAGCAAGACAAAGATGGTATAAGAAAAGAAAATTACAGGCCAATACCCCTAACAGACATAAATGCCAAATTCCTCAGCAAAATACTAGCAAACTGAATTCAACAGCAAATTCAAAGGACCATATACAATGGTCAAGTGAAATTTATCCCTGGAATAAAAAAGATGGTTCAAAATAACACCAATCAATAAATGTGAAACATTTACATTGACAGAATGAAGGATAAATTTCCTTCTAAGCACTGCTTTCTCTTGCACCCTGCAAATTTTTATTATTTTTATTTTATTTTCACTTATTTCAAAATATTTACAGATTTTTTCTTAGGACTTCTTTTGTCATCCATGTGTTAGTTCAAAGTGTGCTGTTTAATCTCTAAGTGTTTTGGTGTTTTGCAATTATCTTTCTGATTTGATTCCTAGTTAAAATACGTAATTGTCTGAAAGCGCCCTTCATACACTTTCTAGTCCTTTAAATGTGTTCAAGTATGTTGTATAGCCTATTGAATCTAGCCTATGTTGAATATTCTGTTAGAACTGAGAGAAATGTGAGTTCTGCCACTGCTGGATGAAGGATTCTATAGGTGTCAGTTAGATCAAGCTGATTATTGTTGTCATTCAGCTCTCTTGTATCCTTTACTGATACTCTGTGCACTGAATCTGCCAAATAACGATAGAGGGGTATTTAAATGTCCAACTGTAGTAGACGATTCATCTATTTTTCCTTGCAGTTCAATCAACTGCACATTTGCCCCATGTGTTTTGATGCTCTACTGTTGGGTGCATACCTGTTAAGGATTGTTTTTTCTTCTTGGATAGTTGACCTCTTTATCATCATGTAATGTTCCTCAATCCTTGATCATCTTCAGTGCCCTGAAGTTCACTTTGTCTGACATTAATATAGATACTGCAACTTGCCTTTGATTAATGTCAGAGTGGTACCGATTCCTCCACCTCTTCATTTTAAATCTATTTGTGTCTTATATTTGCAGTACGTTTCTTGTACATAACATACAATTTTATCTTTTTTTAATCTTTTTTTTAATCCAGAGACAGAGGGTCTCTGTCTTTTAACTGGTGCATTTAGACCATTGATATTTTAAGTGATTTTTTTAATAAAACTTTTATTTATTTATTTTATTGTTTTCTATTCATTGCCCTTATTCTTTGTTCCTTTTTTTGGCCTCCACTTGTTTTCTGCCATCTTTGACAGAAAGATGGTTACATCTTATGTAACCTAATTTTTTCACCTCTCATCACATCAATTATACTTATTGTTTTTATTTGCTTTTGTACTTGCCCTTGACTTGTGCTTTATAACAAGTACAAGTACTTTATAACAAAGTATTCTCAATTTCTACCTCTTATAATTTTTGTCATTTATTTCACTTATACATAAGGTATAATCACCAAATATTTTCTTGTTATTATTCTTTAAACAAATTGTCATCCATTAGATCAATTAAAAACAATAAAAATGGGGCTTCCCTTGTGGCGCAGTGGTTGAGAGTCCGCCTGCCAATGCAGGGGACGCGGGTTCGTGCCCCGGTCTGGGAGGATCCCACGTGCCGTGGAGCGGCTGGGCCCGTGAGCCATGGCCGCTGGGCCTGCGCGTCCGGAGCCTGTGCTCCGCAACGGGAGAGGCCACAACGGTGACAGGCCCGCGTACCGCAAAAAAACAAACAAAAAACCCCCACAAAAAACCATGCCCTGAACACTGAGTAGGCTAATGGTCTGCTTCACTCTTTTCTCTGCCAGATTGCCTGTTTACCTTTCCATTCCTTTATAAAGCAACATTCCTTCTAGGTGAGCACCCCTGCAAGGGCAAGCAGGGAGAACAGCCTCATCTATTAAGGCGACACAGTTAATTGCCTTTGACAATATTTATTTGTGGCTGAAGTGAACCATTTTCAGACCAGAAATGACACTTTGATATTATAGTGCTACTAACACCTAGATCCACAAATGCAGAGACTTTGGCCAAGGATGCTGAAAACCATTTCAAAATAAATCATTTGACACCTGTATTGGATAACTCTTGATCAGACGTTAACACAGACTTTTGGAGGCACGTGTAAATACAAATAATCTGCAAAGTTTTCTTAAACTGGTGGGAAGTAGACAAGGTATGAACAACCAAGGAGTGAAAAATTTTAAGCATTTCAGTTTATTTTTAATACAGTGTGATCCAGATAAAAATATAATGTTCTTGCTGCCTTCAGATGTGTAAGGGGGACATTTAAATAATTTCCACTTATCCACAGACAAATGTTTAGAGTTATGAGAAACTTGTAAAGCATTGTGGTGGATCACACACAGCACTTAGCCCAGGCCTGAGGAGTGACATGCTTCTTAGAGGAGATGAGCTCCGGGCTGGATGATGAAGAACAAGGAATAACTATTCAAGTGGAGAAGTGAGGAAGGGACATTATAGTGTGGGAATATGCAAAGAAACCATTAGAAATGGAACTAGTACGGTATTTGGAGTAGTACAAACATTAAAAAAAAGACGGGATATGGAGGCTGGAACAAAAAATATGGGCCAAGTCTTAGAAACTTGGTGTATCACACTGAGATGCATAGATTTTATCCTGGAAAAGATGAGGTTTATACAGTTTGAAAGAAGTGAGTAGAATGATTGCTGATGAAATTCTGTATGTCCCAAAGCCTGTTGCCAAACTCTGGTCACTGATCCTCCTTCCAAAATAATAGAATTATAAGGAAGCTTGGGAATATATAAATATCCTCCTTATTCTTTACAGATGAAGAAAATGAGACTCAGAGAAAGGGGGAAGTGATTTGTTCTAAGTCACACAGCAAAACAGAGGTTAAAGTTGAAACCTAAAATCACACCCTAGGATAGCTGGCATCCAAATGAGATCTTTCTCATGATCTATTCAAATCTCATGTAAGTGTTATAGTCCATTCCAACGGAATGCCTGGTTACTGTTCTCTAATTTGAAATGAGGTGAAATTTAGTAAATTAGCTAAATGCATTGAAAGTGTTAATTCTTTGAAAGAGACGAGAAGCATGCATGTTACATTTCATTGCTTCAGAATGTAAAATATCTAGTAGGAAGCCATATTGAACTTCAGGAGAGAGGAGTTTTGTTACGCCGGTAGCTAAATAAGAGATCTTAGGTAATGCGTTGTTTTCTGGTTTTCTAATCTGTAAAGTAGAGTTATATCTAGACCATTAATACTATCTACCTTCATAGAGTTTATAAGGTGATATGTGATAATAAATGTGAAACTATATTTAAAATGCAATGTTCCATGTCAGTGTTTCTCAACATGGTGCATTCCCTCCTGGGACTACATCAGATGATCTTAGACAATAAGGGAAAACATGTACAGAAGTTATTAAATCTCCTGTCAGCTCCAAATCTACCCTTCTTTGTCCTGATTTATTATCTCAGCTAGAACCTGTATTTCTCCTTTGCCAGGTGGTGCAGTGTTGGACTCCTTCCACAGAGGATGCTAGAGGGATACTGGAAAGCATAGCACAGAAAGGCTTTTCTTCTTCTTCTTTTTTTTTTTTTAACATCCTTATTAGAGTATAATTGCTTTACAATGGTGTGTTAGTTTCTGCTTTATAACAAAGGGAATCAGCTATACATATACATATATCCCCATATCTCCTCCCTCTTGCATCTCCCTCCCACCCTCCCTATCCTACCCCTCTAGGGGGACACAAAGCACCGAGCTGATCTCCCTGTGCTATGTGGCTGCTTCCCACTAGCTATCTGTTTTACGTTTGGTAGTATTTATAAGTCCATGCCACTCTCTCACTTCGTCCCAGCTTACCCTTCCCCCTCCCCGTGTCCTCAAGTCCATTCTCTACGTCTGCATCTTTATTCCTGTCCCGACCCTAGGTTCTTCATAACCATTTTATTTTTTAGATTCCATATATATGTGTTAGCGTATACCCTGAGAAAACCATAATTCAAAAAGAGTCATGTACTACAAGGCTTTTCTTCTTGATTCCTCTCTTTTCATCATCTTGTGGCTGCCAGTGGTGTGCAGGACCCAGTGGCACTCGCTCTTCAGGAAGTTTGTTAGGCACCCAAGTGAACAGCTTCCTGTGGACTAATTCCAGTCCACGGATCACCTCATTTGCTGGCTTCCTGTGCACAAACTCTGCCCCAAATCATACCAACAAACCCTTCCACCTTCCAGAAGGCTGCATCCAAGGAGATCAGTATCTCAGCCTTGGAGGCCAGGGCTCTGCCACTTGCTTAGCTCCTTCGTTGATTATTCTCCCTCAGCCCTAGAAGTGGTAGCTTTTCCTTATAGTTGCTGTTAGAATACTTTTTTAAAATTAAAAGTCTCTTTTAGTAGTTAACTACTTTTGCTAGTTAATATTTCTTTACATTACAGTTTTCCTGTTCAAATTTCCACTGTGGTTTCTGTCTTCTGACTGGACCTTGACTAATATAGAATGTAGTTAATATTTTTACTACTATTTATGTTTACTACAAAATTGTGATTATGTGGAAATTCATAATTTCATGACAGAAATATAAAGTTTCTACCCTACAACAACTCACTTTTAAAATTTAAATAAATTGACTTATATAATGTTTCATAAATAAGAGTGAATGTAACTCATGAATATGGCAAAATCATAACAGTTACACAATGGCTAAAGTTAAGGAAAGTCTGAACTATTTTAAAAAACAAAATATCGAGGGTATTTAATGGTAGGTCTCTGATTTCTAAATCATGCTCAGATGATTATTAAACAATTATTAAATTGTTACATAGATTATAAGTGTTTATTTAAGCACGTGATTGCATTTTATCCTTGCAACAATGCTGGACAGTTATTTTATTCCCCAGTTTTTATCTAAAATAAAATGGGATTCAGAAAGGTTAAGAAAATTACCCGAGATAAGATGGCCTAGTAAGTGACAGATATTGGGACTCAAATCTTAATTTGTTTAATTTCAGTGTCTGTGCATTTCATTTGTAACAGCAAAATACTGAAAACAAGCTGCATGTTCCATTGACGTAGGGTACTAGTTAAATTGTAGTTCACCAAAATAATGGAATAACAATTAGTAAAAAAAAAAAAAATAATAATGAGTTATTAATATTTACTGGCCTGAGAATATAACGGTGATATATCGTGAGCTGAAAAACAACAGAAGCAACAACGTGCTGAACTATGTGAATAGAATGATTCCACTTTTGAAAAAATAAAAGAACAGATATGTATGTATGTGTGTACATGCGTTTATGAAGACATGAGAAAAACAAGGAAGGCTGTGCATCAAATAATTGGAGCTGGGGGTTTTAAGTGGAAGGATAGAACTTCCTTTTATTAACATATATGATTGTAAATAGTAAAGTTATAAGTGACCTTTACTTTCTTTCTTCTTTCTTTCTTTCAGTAATTTTTAGTGCATTTTGAAATACCTTGTGTCCTTACAACTATGTCAATTGTCTATTTTCCATAATTCTCCAATAATAAGAAATTTAGCAGATGCTTTCATTGGCGGCAGCAGTGATAGAGTAAGATCTGAGGAAGTTATTCTTTAAGAGTAATATTAGCAGAAAGCCCCAACTGGCATGTCACTCCTCTCCAAACTCCCCTTCCAATGTCCTCTGGACTTTTACTGCCAATCTGAATGAACAGGCTTCTCACCATATTGGCTAAGCAAGTCTGACCTATAGAATCTTTTTTCAAAATATGGGTATTCCCTATTAACTTCTTCTACCATGAAGATCCCAGCTAGATTCATAGAAGTTGCAGGTTCTGAACATAACAAGTGCAAAGGTCGGCATGGTGCTCTAATTACCTTCTATTTACACCCTTGGTGAGGGCGGGATTCTTTTTTTTTTTTTTTTAGGTTTTCTTTCTCTTGGCTTTTTTTTTTTTTTTTACAACTTTATTGGAGTATAATTGCTTCACAATGGTGTGTTAGTTTCTGCTTTATAACAAAGTGAATCAGTTATACATATACATCTGTTCCCATATCCCTTCCCTCTTGCATCTCCCGAGGGAGGGGTTCTTGCCGAAGCATTAGCAAGGTAGCTGGACAGATGAGATGATTAGTTTATTAGTTGCACAGCCTGGGGAAGGAGGACACCTCATGCCATGCAGGGCCACATGAGGGCTGCCCTTGGCAAAGGAGTGAACAACCAGAAGCTGTGTGAGGCAGACTTTGTTGCATCAAAAGGATGGAGTGCATTCTCTACATCTGCATCTTTATACGTAAAGCAATTATACTCCAATAAAGATGTTTAAAAAAAAAAAAAGAATGGAGTGCCCTCTAGTTCCTGTGGGGAGTATGTGATTGGTTTGGTTGAATAATTCCATGGGCTGCCAGAGGACTAAAGCCTGATATTCAGGGATTGCGCTTGATTCTTCAATAAAGAGGATTTTTTTGTCTAAGGGGCCTTATTTACTGGAGCAGAGTGAGGAGGGAAACTTGTAGTCAAGCCATTTAAGAACTTCTCAATTTCACCAGATGTCAAGACACAGCACGTAATATTGGACCTCAATTTTAGGTCTTTTGCCACATATGGTGAAAAGAGGGGTTGAACTCAAATAGATCATACTTGGAATACTAAACTTTAGTAGTTTCCTAAATACAGCAGTCCCTTTATTTGAGGACTTGTGTAGTAGCATTTTTTAATTTTAATTGAATTTGTTGACTTCTTAAAACAATCACATGTATTTTGGGAAAAACAATGTTTTTTTAATCTTTGTTAGATTCCGTAAATTATCCCCAACTTCACAGCATGAAATGAATTTCTGTCCTTGAGTTAGAACTTGGGAATTTTAAATGAGATTTTTTCATAAAAAAGAAAAAACAACTGTTTTTATGTCATCTAACATCTTTAATAACTGACTTAAAAATGATTTTAGAACAGCACCCATAAGAACATAAACATGGGCATTATGATTAATCTACAGCTGGGCCAAGAAATAAACAGTTGTACAGGGAACTTATTGTGCAAATGAGTACATTCTATTAAGAGGCCAGACAGTAACATGTGGCTTTAACTACAAGGCACTGTAGGAAAAGCATATTATCAGTAATAAACAGTAAAAAAGTCATAGAAGTTTGTAACTACTGAAAACAACTCAGTTTGATGAACATAAATTAAATGAAGGACCAAGCATCCTATTTTTTAAAGGGTGCTGTGTAAGGATTTGTTAAGAGAAATAGGACTTAGTCGCTCAGGGACCAGAGTTATCTCTGAGGCAGGCCAGGATGCATCCTACCCCTTACCAGCTGTGTGACCGACCTCTCACTGGCTTAATCACTCTGAGACTCTATTGACTCGTGTGGAAAATGGGAAGAATAATAAAGCTTTTCTCATAGCTTTTCTATGAAGAGTAAATGGACTTCTGCATAGCAGATGCCTTGCAGAACACTGGCTCAATGAATGTTAGTGTCCTTCTTTATACTGCACTAGCAATGATTTAAGGCTCTTAGAAAAGCAGGAAAATTATATGTGATCCAAATTCTTTCTGAATTATTCACATTGATTACCCATAAGTGGAACTCTAACTAAAGTCTACATAGGCGTCACCTGGAAAATTATTGGAATGTGCTGTTTTTGACTCCAAATTCTTGGATTTGAATCTGCATATGGGTTATGGGGCCATGACTCTACCATTTAAACAAGTACTTTAAGTAATTTTTAAGTATACTTTGAGACATACTAGTGTTTTCAATTCAAATAAGCAAATGTTTCCCAAATGTTTTCTTTACATTTATCAAGTTATTTTAAAATAAGCACCAGTTATGTTCTAGTGACCAAGGAGAAAAAAGAAAACAACTAATATTTGTATTAGAGATAAATAATTCCTTTTAATAACCCACCACAATGTGAACTGAACTTTTATCAGTGAGATGCGTTATCTAGAAGGAAAAATTACTGAAAGGTTTTTGCAAGGACAGCAGGATTCATAAAAAAAGTTTCCATTGTTCTTTTTGGGATACGCAGGATTATTCTCTGCCCTTTGCCAGAATCTTGCTATGGAACAACAATCCTTCCCTAATGGCCTCCAAGAATGGACTGGCTGGGTTCATTCAGGGCTCGACATCTGTTCAGATTTCAGTACTCCTAGGGAATATAAGACAAAAAAACATTCCTGAGTTTATTTTGATTGTGTAATCTCAGTGGATATAGAAGCCGTGCCAAATCTGGAGATGAGTGCCTTATGAAAAATGAGGCACAACTGGGATACTGAAGAATGTATAGAAAAACGGAAAGCTCAGAACAATGCACCCTGCTACTGACTATTTGTGAGTAATGTAGGAGGCTTGGAGCATCTGTGGAAGGAAAGAGGTGTGACACAAAGGGAAAACTCCATGGAACGTGTGTGTGTGTGTGTGCGTGTGCGCGTGCAGGTAACTGTGCCACTTTGCCTCATGTCTGTCTTCTTTAGGGATGCAAGTATTCATACTCCTCAGGGCTCTCATTTAATTCCCACAATGATCCTAAGGTGCAGAAATTATTATCCCAATCTTAGAAAAAAATCAGAAAGGAACCTGTTTAAAGTCATCTAGCTAGAAAGTCACAGAAATGGAATTAGAACCCTTGTCTATGTAAGGACAGGGCTGTGCTATTTCAAACATGTTACCCTATCTTAGAATTACTAATAAACAATGCTATCATAAGAGTGTGGGTAGTGAGAGTGAGATGAAACAAAATAGACTTGGCCTGGAAGCGAGAGAGACCAGCACTAACATTTTATACTCTGAACTCATGGCAATAATCAGCAGTCTCCCTTTCTTTCATCCTCCCTCCATCCTTCCTTCATTCCTTCCTCAAAGTATCCAGTCAGTATCCATTATGTATCAGTCTTCGCTACAAAATGTGTATAGGCAGTTCTTTCTCTGCCCCTTGCTCTCCTGGACCCACTATATTCCAGACATATGAGCATTCTTACTATTCCTCAAACATGTCCATCAGTTGTCAATCACTTTCCCATGTGCTAGACACTTTAATCTTATTTCATTCGCAGAGTAACCCTGTGATACTCAGGTAATTTCTCTCTGTATCACAAGGATACTATTTGATATACCAAGAACTCTTGACTTTTGGGGGGATAATCCAAGCAAATATGGTGGGGACAAATGATGGGAATTGTGCCTGTAGACTTGGTAAGACAAAATTGGGGCCAACTATGATTATTTGAAATCCTGTAACTCTTAAGCAGCAGTCCCCCAAGGCCCCTTTTAGCCGTCAGCACAAATAAGCATTGACTCCAGCAGCATGTGTTAAATTTATAATCATGGTTTACAAATATCTTCAGCCTGTAGCAAACTGCTGCAACTATTTCCTGTTTCTATCCCAAGGCAATATGTGATGAGTACATAAACACATACACACACAACTCTATATATTATTTGTAAAATGATGTATATATTTTTTATCCCCAAAGCAATCTGCCGTTGGTAGTGGCATGCCATGCTGTATTCTGGAGGACTAAAATTATATAATACTAAACCCTCCAAATGATTTGATAAATCTGGCAGATACAGAGCAAATAAATGGAAATTACTGTGTTATAAATACCCCGTTAGGTTGAACCAGTAAGCACAGTTTTAAAAGACATAAATTGGAGGAATGAATTGGACTTTTCTCATAGAGTAACTCCATGGTGTTGCCAGTCAGGCATGAAACAGCCTGAACACTGCTATTCTTGGGGCTAACGGCCCCAAAGACAAATTAAGTATAGGTGCACATCTCTCCATTTAATGTTGTCATTTCTCTGAACTTGTTAGAGGTGGCCTGTAAAAGGACAGATAGGGCAACCTCCCAAATATCAAGTCTTACTTTGCTTTGTTGTTTAATTACATATGCATACATGCCAAGTGGTCTATAGAGCATGAGCCTCTGACTTTTAACTGGGTGTTCTTCTGTTTCAGGGTTCTCTGCTGGTCCCTCTCATGTCTCTAAGCTGCTCTTTTAGTTGCTTATTTACAGGAGAGACAGTCCCAGGCCTCACTGGGCTTTGCTCCCCTTTCCTGCAGCTAGTGTGCAATTATGTGAACATACAGGTCATCTTGTTGCCATGCATTTATTTTCAAAGGAACCTCTGAAATGACTCCTTGATGGAACGTGTCAAAATCTAAAATAAATCCCCTTTTACTTGAGCATGGTAAACATAAAACTTCAAGGAAAACAGAAAAAACTGACCATGAAAAACATCAATAGATCCTTATATGTTATTTTTATTAGGGACCTTGTCAGAGTAAAATAACAACTTTCTTTTTCTCTGGCACTGAACACACTATTTTGTGAGCAGGACAAAATGGCCTTTATTTTTCACCTTTGGGGGCTGGAGGGTACATGGCTGCGTAGAGGGGAGAAGTAATGCGCTATATTTCCCTATGTCCAGGCAGCTGACTGATTCTCCCTTGCTTCAAGGCAGTCATTGTCTCTGTGTTTTCAGCCCAGGGCTAAAATGAATAAGGACTATGTTCATTTCATGATGGATACTGTCCTGCCACTAGATAAACTTCTCTGAAAACCACCCTGAATGCCTGAATATTTGCTGAGCCCTTACTACATTCCAACCATGCTGCTAAGCACTTGATATGCATCATCTTCATTGCATTTATCATCACCCCATATTTTCCTATATTTATTATAGGATATTATATATTTTTGAGGCCCTGCCTCCTCTAAACAGACTGTAGGCTCCAGTGGGGCAAGAGTTTTGTCTGTTTTGTTCACTGCTGTATCACCAGCCCATTGAGCAATATCTAGTCAGAGTAGGAACACAATAAACACTTCTTAAATAAATGAATAATCTATGTGAAAAGTCTATGGAAGAAAACTTGTTCTTAGCCCCAATTTCCAGATATTAAACAACAGCCCTGGGAAGACACATACCTTACTCCAGCTGGACAGGTAATGAAATCCAGGATCTGAACTTAAGCTGTCTATCTGACTTTAGAATCCATGCCCCCTTTCACTTTTCAACTATAACTGTAGTATTTACTGGCTTTATACATTCAGATATGAATGCCCCTTGGAATAGAACAATTGGAGATATTTCACTTCTCCTATGCTCATAAATCACAGTTTTGAGCAGTGAGTTCTATGATTTCAGACAGCAGATCATCCCATTCTAGTGCCCGACTCGATCTTAGTTGGGTGTGTATGGGAGAAGTGTTTGTGGATGCTGAGCGGGAAGAGAAAAGAGTGCAGGAGAGACAGGGAGATGGGAAGAGAAAGGAAAAGCAAAAGATGAAGGGGACAAAGAGGAAGAATACCACAGGAAAAAGGAAGCATATTTTGTTTCTGAAGATTCATCTGTCATCTCTGTGTCATTCAGTCTGTTTAAACGGTTGAGTGGAGTAGATTGTTGTGAGTGCATTAGAGGTGATTTGCAGCAGACCAATTTAGAGGTCACTTAGGCATGAGAACACTGAACAAGAAATTGTATTCCTAATGAAACAATATCAGTAATAGCGTATTTAAATGAAGAGTATCAGTAATAGCATACTCTAAATATGTCATTAAGTCTGAATTGTTAGAATCAGAGTAGTGCTGTTTGATAGATTTTACCTTCTTTAACGAGTGTTTCCATACTGGTCACATTGTGTCTCTTTATTGAAGTTAGGAAGCTCTCAAAAGTTACGCTGTTTCTATAATCATGTGATAACATTTTACAGTATCATTGTATTTGGGCATCTCTTTTTTAACTATTTGTATTTAACACAAAAGGAAGTTCATTTTAAAAAAAGATATGTTCCTGTATCAAGAGAGTACATAATAAAATTTTAGACATTTTCATATTTTAAGTATCTTTAAATAAGGTTGTCAGCTCAGTCTAGTTTTACATTTCTAACAAAATGTTATGGAAAAAAGTAATGTTGTCAACTAATAACAGATTTGCTTTCATTTCAAGATTACCAAGTAACAGACCTTCAGAGAACATAATAAGAATACTTCTGTATTCTTTTTTTTTTAATTAATTAATTAATTAATTTTTGCTGTGTTGGGTCTTCATTTCTGTGTGTGGGCTTTCTCTAGTTGTGGCAAGCAGGGGCCACTCCTCATCGCGGTGCGCGGGCCTCTCACTATCACGGCCTCTCTTGTTGCGGAGCACAGGCTCCAGACGCACAGGCTCAGCAGTTGTGGCTCACGGGCCCAATTGCTCCACGGCATGTGGGATCCTCCCAGACCAGGGCTCAAACTCGTGTCCCCTGCATTAGCTGGCAGACTCTCAACCACTGCGCCACCAGGGAAGCCCAAGAATACTTCTATATTCTTAAAACATTTTTTTTCATATTTTTATTGACTGCATTCAAGTTGTCTTTCTCAGTTACTCTTGTGTTTATACAAAGAGATGGGGAAACATTTGACAAGTTTTCAATCAAGTTAATGAGTGCTGAAAAGCATGTTAGGCTGTTCAGGCAAGGCTTTTTATGTATTCTTAGAAATAATTTCATCATGAGGGGCTTCCCTGGTGGCGCAGTGGTTAAGAAATAATTTCATCATGGCTCCATCCCTGTTTACACAAGCCCTGTAATCTACCTTGTGCTCCCTGGGACAAACGCTGACAAATGAGGCAAACAGTGTTTCATTCTGGTCCTCAGCCTGCAACTGTGCCAGTTGCTTTCTTCTCTAGGCACTTAATCTCACTTAATGCTCACAAGATTACTGCAAGGAAGGCACACATTTCAGAGTGGAGAAACCTAGCCCAAAGAGGCACAAACTGCAGAAGTGGTAGAATTCAAACCGAGGTCACTGACTCCGTGGCTTATTTAGTTCTTTAGGATTTCACACTGCAAAAGCAAAGGCCTTCAAGGCAATTCCACCCAGCGCTCTATTTTCCCTCTGTTGCTGCAGTAGAATTTTGGTTAAGCTAGTCTGTGTTGGAACTTACCCAAGTAAGCCAGTCCATTGAATTATTTCAGTGATTTTGTTAAGAAGTGCTTCATATGCAAGGAAGTCTGATGTCCTGAATGTTGTGGACAACATTTTGGTGAATCAAATGTTGATTTTTTTCTTAATGACAATATAATCAGTCGAAGTTTCCCAAAAATATGTCCAACTATTTTAAAACATCTCTATTACATCAGAAATCTTTAGTTTATAATTTGTATTCAAATGCAAAAGGTGAGTGGCTATGCTTAGAGGTAGTCAAATTCTGATTATATACTGAAGATAGAGTCAACATGATTTGCTGACATATTGGATATAAAATATGAGAGAAGAAAAGGAGTCAACATAATGTCAATATTTTGACCTGGACAAACTATGAAGAGCAACAAAGAAGAATGGTGTTTGCCATCAGCCGTGATGAGGAAGGATGTAGGTGGAGCAGGTTTGGATGAAATTTAAGGAGTCCAGTACAGGGTAAATCAAATTCTCAATGTCTTTAGACATTCAAATGGTGATGGTAGGCCTTTGAGTAGGCCGTTGGATGCACAAATCTGGAGTTTAGGAGAGAGGTTTTTGCCCGAGCAGGTACGAGAGTCATTGGATATATATGGAATTTTCAGGAAGTAGATGAGCTTATCCAGGAAACAAGTACAGGTAAAGGTGAGGAGGTAACCGAGGATTGATTCTCCAACACTTTACACTGTGAGGTTGGGGACAGAAATAGGGACGATTAGAGGAGGCAGAGAAGGATCAGCAATGAGATGAGCAGAAAACGAAGCGTCCTCTTTGTTGTTCTAAAAGCCAAATAATGAGAGTTCATCAAGGAGGAAGAAAAAGCTAATATATCAAATGCTGCTGATGGGTAGGGAGAAAACTCAATTTTTTATTGGATTTAGTAATAAGGCATTTAGTAGTTATTTGTGTTGGAAGATTGAAAAATTGCAGAGTGGGGATGGAGAGAAAAAAATACAGATAAATCTATAGATATCCAAACATATTCAAAGTGTCACTCCAAACATTCAAATACAACTCCAGACATTCAATTTGACTTCAAGCAGTAGTTCAACTTTGGATGAATTGCAGTGGACATGGAGCAAAAGCAATGAAAAGAGAGAAAAATATTTCTAAATATCACAGCCTGGGTTTGTTCAGTTTTGCTCTGCAAAAGTATTTTAATGTAAGAATGGGTAGCATTTTAGAGTAAATTTACAAAGATGGAATATCAACCCAATTTTTATTGTTATTTTCTTTACAATTATAAGAATATTTGATCCTATGATATTTGAATATATGTTTCAGGTTTCATTAAAACTCTATTTTGGAAGGCAAATGCTTTTTTTATTCTAATGTTTATTTAGTGTAGAATGCAGTTTTAAGTAATCTGAGAAGATTCAAGAAGAATCAAGGCAAAAGTTATACTTTTAGTTGAACTTGGCACACCTTGAGAATTCAGTGATATCATTTACATGGGAGTGGACTTGGATTAGAAAGTGCTATTTCTAAAAGTCATCTAGCTTAATAAAGACAGGATTTATCAGTTTTGATGACTTTTTTGGGATCATTTTCTAACCATAATGCAGAAAATATTTACTTGTGGGTAGGTGAGGAATTTTTTCCAGTGGATGAAGATTTCTTTTGAAAATCTAGTGATATAAATTAGCCCTCCGTTAGAAATGACCTGGGATCCATATTTAACTAAGACAAAAACAATAAAAAATACTGCACCATTAAGTGTATTTGCATATAAACAGTCATTATTTAGTATATTACAATGAAATGCATAATGTGTAAATCACAGAATGAGTATGAGCTCAAGAGACATCCAAACAGGTCAAATACTCAACTAAAATAGTTTTATTACTATAATTACTGTCAAGTCTCTGTTAATAACTACTCTTAAATTTTAATTATAACTTACATTAGTATAATTAAATATAGTAAAAATATGTAGTGAGTACATAAATAAAATTGAAAACCCAATGGAGTTTTAATTTAGACTCTTGGCAGAAAGCAAAATATACCTACATGTCCTGACACTACAAGAGAAGAAAACTACAGGCCAATATCCCTAATGAATATAGAAGCAAGAATTCTCAACAAAATGGTAGCAAACCAAATTTAACACTCTCTTAAGAGGTTCATATACCATGATCAAGCAGCATTTGTCCCTGGGATACAAGGATGGTTCCACATGTACAAATCAATAAATGTGATATACCACATTAATAGAATGGTAGATTAAAATCATATAATCATCTCAATAGATGCAGAAAAAGCATTTGACAAAATTCAACATTCTTTTATGAGAAAAACTCTCAACAAATCAATTACAGAAGGAATGTAACTGAACATAATAAAGGCCATATTTTACAGACCCACAGCTAATGTCGTACTCAGTAGTGAAAGGTTGAAAGCTTTCTTGCTAAAATCAGAAACACGACAAGGTTTCTTGTCTTGTTTCATCCTCATCACTCCTATTCAATATGGTACTGAAAGTTCTAGCCAGAGCAATTTGGAAATTAGAAAAAAAAAAAAGGAAAGAAGGAAGGAAGAAAAGGCATGAATGAAGTAAAATTGTCAGTGTTTGTATAGATGATGTAATCTTCTATATAGAATATGCTAATGACTCCACCAAAAAAACTGTTAGAACTAATAAACAATTTCAGTAAAGTTGCAGGTAACAAAATCAACATACAAAAATCAGTTGTATTTCTATACACTAGCAACAAATTATCTGCAAAAGAAATAAAACAATTCCATTTATAAAAGCATTAAAATTGTAAAATACCTAGGAATAGCTTTTGCCAAGGAGGTAAAAGCTCTGTACACTGAAAATTGGAAGACATTGATGAAAGAAATTAAAGAAGACACAAATAAATTGAAAGGTATCCCATGTCTATGACGAGAAGAATTGATATTGTTAAAATGTCCGTACTACCCAAAGTCATCTATGGATTCTATGCAATCCCTATCAAAATTCCAATGCCATTTTTCACAGAAATAGAAAAAAAACAAACAAACAACCCTAAAATTCATATAGAACCACAAAAGACCCCGAATAGTCAAAGCAGTCCTGGGAAAGAAGAACAAAGATGGAGGTATCACACTTCCTGATTTCTAACTTTATTACAAAGCTATATTAATCAAAACAGTATGGTACTGGCATAAAAATAGACACATAGACCAACAGAACAGATTTGAGAGCCCAGAAATCATATATATATACAGACAATTAATATTTGACAAAGGATATTGTCAATGGGGAAAATATTCTCAGTGGGGAAAGGATGGTTTCTTCAATAAATGGTGCTGAGAAAACTGGATAACTACATACAGAATGAAATTGAACCCCTGTTTTAACACAACTCAATAAAATTAACTCAAAATGAATTAAAGACTTAAACATAAGACCCCAAAACTGTTAAATCTACTAGAAGAAAACATAGGAGAAAAGCTCTTTGACACTTGTCTTGACAACATTTTTTTTGGTTATGACACCAAAAGCACAAGCAACAAACATAAACAAAACAAAAAAATAGGTGGGACTATGTGAAATGAAAAAATCTTCTATTCAGCAAATGAAGCAATCAGCAAAATGAAAAAGCAACCTATAGAATGAGAGAAAATATTTGCAAATAATATGTCTGTTAAGGGGTTAATATCCTAAATACATAAGGAACTCATACAATTCAATTGCAACAAATTAAACAGTTTGACTAAAACATGGGCAGAGGACCTGAATAGACATTTTTCCAAAGAAGACATACAGATGGGCAACATCTCTAATGAACAGGTGTTCAACATCACTAATTATCAGGGAGGAAATCAAAACCACAATGAGATTTTTTTAAAAGACTTTAATTTATTTATTTATTTTTGCTGTGTTGCGTCTTCGTTTCTGTGCGAGGGCTTTCTCTAGTTGTGGCAAGTGGGGGCCACTCTTCATCAGTGTGCGTGGGCCTCTCATAATAGCAGCTTATTTCTTCTATGTGTACAAGTCTGACACTTCCTTGTCTCTGGGAGGCTCTATTTTATGGAGTGGTACGTAGACCCAGGCTCCTATTTTGTGTCTTCACCTCCATCTTCCACAACATTGTAATTGTTTTCTTCCATCCAAGAAATGGGTTTAAAAAAAAAACGTAGAGAAGAAATACATCCTCTTCTTAAGAAATCTTGGCTGGAAGTGGCACAAATAAATTCTTCTAATGTCTTCACAATCAAATGCCTCATGGAATCATCTAGATGTAATAGAAGCTAGAAAACATAATAACTGGCACAACAGTCACTTAGCAATGACAACTCTTTCCTGTAGAAAGGGGAGCATGGAATTTGGTGATTGTCTAAAGATCTCTAACACAGCATGGCATTGCTCCCAATTTTCCTCCTTAATACAGTACTGTGTTTTCCTATGTAAAAAACAATTTTGTTTTCAAAAGACATTATTTTTCAAAATTTCCACCCTAGTACTATACCATAATTTATTTAAATTCCCCAACCCCCCTTTCTTTTTACACATTTCTGTTACTTCCTTTACATTTTAATTTTTCAAAGATTTGTTATGCTTTTATCATTAACATATTGAGAAATATTTCTACAAATGTAATTTTCCCTAAAAATCAAAGCTAGTAAATTTGGTATTACTATGAGTTTTTTAGGGCTCTTGATAGACATTGACTTCCAGAGAGATCATGCTTATTACATCAGTGAATGATACTATCAAATAAACCTCATCTTTGTCATGTACCACAATGTTCATTGCAGCACGATTTACAATAGTCAGGACATGGAAGCAACCTAAGTGTCCATCGACAGATGGATGGATAAAGAAGATGTTGCACATATACACAATGGAATATTACTCAGTCATAAAAAAAGAAATTGAGTTATTTGTAGTGAGGTGGATGGACCTAGAGACTGTCATACAGAGTGAAGTAAGTCAGAAAGAGAAAATCAAATACCGTATGCTAACACATATATATGGAATCTAAAAAAAAAAAAAAAAAGGTTCTGAAGAACCTAGGGGCTGGACAGGAATAAAGATGCAGACATAAAGAATGGACTTGAGGACACGGGGAGGGGGAAGGGTAAGCTGGGATGAAGTGAGAGAGTGGCATTGACATATACACACTACCAAGTGTAAAATAGATAGCTAGTAGGAAGCAGCTGCATAGCACAGGGAGATCAGCTCGGTGCTTTGTGTCCCCCTAGAGGGGTGGGATAGGGAGGGTGGGAGGGAGACACAAGAGGGAGGGGATATGGGGATATATGTATACGTATAACTGATTCACTTTGTTATACAGCAGAAACTAACACACCATTGTAAAGCAATTATACTCCAATAAAGATGTTTAAAAAATAAATAAATAAACCCCATCTTTGCCAGCACTTGGTATTACCACTGTAATGAAATGGCAGTTTGATATACAGAATGTAATTATATAGCACTGGTTTATATAAGCATCTGTAAACTTGTGGAGAGGTGAGTCAAGGCAGCTGCATTTCTCCTTCTTTTCTTTCTCCACCTTCATCTTTCCTTCTAGTGTTTGCTTGAGGATCAGTGAACACCTTGCAAAGTAAGACACTAAGTTTTTTTTGGGGGGGGCAGATAAAGTAACTTGTATGCATTTGTCTGTGGGTGTATTTGATTTGTATTTATCTTTTGAATTTAAAACTTAGGTTAAAAGAAATGCAGTCAGGTTAGCCTTTGGCTTAAATACTAAGCAAGACTTAAGCTTCGAAGTTCTACCCTTTAGATACAAGGACAATTTTGTGTCAGAAATTTGTTCATATGGGCAAGGACAACATTTTCCCCTTTTCATGAAAGCATCAATTTTTATGCACTAAAACTCATGAGGTAAAAAATTGGACGCACCTCATGGCTGATCAACGTTTACCCTGCTATAATTTATCTTCTAGGAGCCACAAATAAGTTTTTGGAATTTCTCTTGCATTTATATCACAGCCATTCTTTTAGAGGAAACAAAGGATTACTTTCTACTACAACACCTGCTCCCTTCATCCCCCAGTAACATTCTTAGGAAAGAATGTTCCTTATTCTTACATGGAAAACACAGTTGTCATTTTCCATGTGACCTTGAACTCCATAGCTCTACTAGCAAAGAAGGATGGGAAAAGGGGCCTTCCATTTTCCTCTTTAAACATACCAGGTTTATTCTCACTGTTGGATCTTTGCACTTTGTTTTCCCTCAAAAACTTCTTATCCCCCCATACCCTCAATTTAGCTTAGCTGTCTCCTTCTTATCATTAGGTATTCAGTTAAAACCAACCTAAATTAACTCTATCCCTCCCCTTTCTGCACATTGCACCATCTAATTTTCTTCATAAGATTTATCACCAGCTGACACTATCTTAATAGTTATCTTAATAGTTTAAGCTCTACCAGGACAGAAATTTTTGTCTATTCCCTGCTGTAACTCTAATTCCTAGAGTAGAACCTAATAATAAATGAATGCTGAGTGAATTGTTGGGATTTATTAAATAAACTAGTAGGTGAGTAAAGTCTGTAGGATGGATTACTTTGGTATGTTTCATTAAAATATATTCTACAATTTGTGTATTGTTTTGAAAATGACAAAACTCAATTCACATGCATTGCTCATTAGGAAATAGAGAAGCGGCAGGAATGTGAAATGCAGATTTGGAGGAGTGGCTCTATGGGACTCAGTTTATGTACCGTCTCCGATTCTCTTAGCTCCCTCTGCCCACCCCTCCCCACCCCGCCCTGGGTGTTCATGTGTGTACACCCACATATATCACACACACATACATATTCACTACCTGAACATTAGGCACTTATCCCATTAGTCTCCTTGTTTATTGAGACCACCAGCTGTCTCAGCAGCCCCAGTAGAGGGGCCAGGTGTCAGTTGACCATCATTGGACCTTTCCAGAGTGGAAGCTGCAAGGGCTGTAGCTCCTATATCTACTGCAACTGTAGCTATGAAGGCAATAGATACTACCTTCACTCTTGGTTTCAGATGAAGAACTAAACAATGGGGCTTGGAAAATGGATTCCCCAGAGGCAACCCTGGGGGGTCAGGTTGCCAAGCCCAAAAGTTTGGGAATTTTAATTCCCTGGTTACGGGGGGGATACTGGGACAGACGAGTTGCAGAAGATGGGAAACAGCTGATAGATACATTCTTTTTTTTACTTTTCCCACTAGACTGTGAGGCAAAGTATGATTCCACACACAGCTGAAAAGTTATCCTGACATGGTTAAGTCAGTAACGGACCACTTTGCCTTGCTTTACCTCTTCCTCAACTGACTGCATTTCCCCCTTATTCTTGCTAGCCTGGGGTTATAATCCAGACCCTATTTTACCTGAAGCTTTGCCTCAGCCTCTTTTTTTCCTCCCCCTGGGAAACCTAAGCTAAGAAAGCTGGTCCTTGACTTTTCAAATCACTTGAAACAGTATTTTTTTTCCCTTTCAAGTCCATGTTACAGTATGCTTTAATGAAAAGATCACATTGACTTAATTTTCTGTTGAATCAGAAGAGATAGAATATGGTAAAACAAAATTGAAGCCCAATTACCAGGTCTGTGTCTTCAACAATGCCCTAGCTACCCTGGAAGAGATTTTTTTTTGTTTTAATGAGCTGAAATGTGGGAAAATGTTGTGTTACCATGTTGCATATGTCTCTAAAACATGCTCCTTTCCAAGAATATTTTCCATATGCTTAGGACTGAGTAAGTATTGACTAAGAACAGTCTTTGGGGTCAGGGAGACATGGTTTGAAATATCAGCAAGTCTGCTATCTCACGATCTCATAGATAGGAAGTTACCAAACCTGTCCCATTCTCAATGTTATCCACATTTAAAAAAAATATTTATTTATTCATTCATTCATTCATTTGGCTTCACCGGGTCTTTAGTTGCAGGATCTTCGGTTGTGGCATGCGGGATCCCTTAGCTGTGGCATGCAGGCTCTTAGTTGTGGCATGCAGGATCTAGTTCCCTGACCAGGGATCGAACCTGGGCCCCCTGCCCCCACATTGGGAGTGCGGATCCTAACTGCTGGACCACGAGGGAAGTCCCTTATCCACATTTTAATGAAGAAGCCATAACTTCCTAGCTTGACTGTTGTGAGGATTAAATTAGATGATATAAATAAAGCATTTAGCATGGTTTCTAGCTGTATACTAAGAGAAGGCTCATTTTACCCATGAGGAAAGTTTGGTTATCTTAAAATTGTTCTTCTCACAGGATCTGAAGTGACACCTTTGTCCTGCCATCACTTAGAAAGCAACTGAGCATCTATACGTTCATTCCTGATATGACAGAAAAATTGGGAATTTGGAGGGTATTTACAAAGGGGTTAGAGATTGTGGAGCTGTTGATGTAGCAGATAAGAGGGAGAGGGTTAAAAGGAATGTGGATTATTTTTTTCTTTCCTGAACCTTTTATAGAATCTTGCTCATTAAGAAGCTGGTAGTGGTCACAGGGAAAAGAGCATGGGAGAATCTCCTGTCTCAGCCTTTCCATTATTCCCTCTGGTTTCATCTTGGGGTGATAAAATTCTACCAAACAGGAAAAAAAAAAATCAGGAAAAGTACCAAAGCAATAGAGCTCTCTCCTCTTGATATTTATTAATAATAATATGAACCATTTTTTTTTATTATTTTGATTTTAAGTTTATTATAGTTCAGGGGAGTTCATGAAAGTCTAAAGGATTTTCAAGGTACCAATCCTTATCAACAAGGTAAAAAATACTTTACTGTAGAATATAAAATACTGTTATGGAAATGTATCACCTTTCATTGTACATGGGGATAAAGGTTATGCCTGTCTTACTTTGTGGAAATAAAGGAAGAAAACCCAAATGAAAACAAAGGAAACTCTTCAGAGCTTACTATAGTGAGGGAGTCAATTGCCATTGCTTGAGTTTGGCAGAGACTCAACCTACAAAAAAGAAAATGTCTCTGAAGAACCTAAGGGCCGGACAGGAATAAAGACACAGACATAAAGAATGGACTTGAGGCCACGAGGAGGGGGAAGGGTAAGCTGGGACGAAGTGAGACAGTGGCATGGACATATATACACCACCAAATGTAAAATAGATAGCTAGTGGGAAGCAGCCGCATAGCACAGGGAGATCAGCTGGGTGCTTTGTGACCATCTAGAGGGGTGGGGTAGGGAGAGTGGGAGGGAGATGCAAGAAGCAGGAGATATGGGGATATATGTATACATATAGCTGATTCACTTTGTTATAAAGCAGAAACTAACACACCATTGTAAAGCAATTATACTCCAATAAAGATGTTAAAATAAATATATAGAAAAAAAAATCAGGCAGGGATGTGGGAGAGCTGTATAGTGAAAAACAGGGAAGACTTTAGGTGTTCTTTGGAAGTTGTTGGCATGGGGAAGCTGAAGGTGGGCTAACTAGAAATGAGGCAAATGATGTGATTGATTTAGAAAGAATAGTTGGCTTTCTCTGGTTGGTCCTGTGTTGAAAGCAGAGGCAAAAATAGGGAAGTTGGAACTTAATTTCTAGCCATTCTGGGTTGATTGTGAAGAGGTGGTGGTTTGGCCTTCGGGAATGATTGCTGTAGAGGTTGTAGGTCAAAGTTCTGTTGTCACATATGGTCTGGCCATTGTCTGCATACTCAGTTTCTCATTTTATTCAAAGATACTAGAAAGAGCCTCTTTACATGAGGGAGGAGCTTGGGCCCATGCTACTAATCACCTCTTACTTTCTGTGTTTATGTCCTTTTGTGATTTTGTACTTAAAAGAAACATTGAATAAAGCTGTTGTCTTACTTCTCTGGGAGAAGTTCCAGTCATCCCCCCCACCCCCACACCCTTGTCTGTTTTAAACGTTTATCATGCAAAGAAATAGAGATGCATGAGATTGTTAACCTTGGTAATAGCTCACCAATCTATTATCTTTTCACAGTTTAAAGGCTTTAAAAAAAAAGTTATATTGAGATGCAATTTTTAAAAAAAATTTTATTGGAGTATAGTTGATTTACAATATTGTGTTAGTTTCAGGTGTACAACAAAGTGAATCAGGCATATATATATTATTCATATATCCACTCCTTTTTAGTTTCTTTTCCCATATAGGTCATTATAGAGCATTGAGTAGAATACCCTGTGCCATAAAGTAGGTCCTTATTAGTTATCTAGTTTCCTCCAATAGGGAGAAAGCCTAAAAATCTCTGTTTTGGGGGGGCAGGGAGGGGCAGAAGGCAATTTCCCTTGCTCTTAAAAAATGTTTTCTTTTCAAGAAGACAGCTAAACAAGGGGACAGTAACCATGGTCTGTGATGGTGATAAAAAATAAAACACACTTAAAAAAGAATCAATTCTAACCAACCATTGCAATTGTACTCCTGTCCAGTCCTTCTCTTTCTCTGCGATGTAGACTTGATAATTATGTCTGTTCTTTGGGGTGGAAATGAACAAAGCCCAACCTTTTGGTTTTCTTTATTCTGGTTTGCATAGGCCTTCAAAGCAGATCAAAAAAGGATTTCTCTAATTGTTCCAGTCTGTATCACAAGTGTTCTTCACAGGGCTGTGGGGACAGAATGTCAACCAGTAATAAAGTTTTGCTCTGCCTTGCTTCATCCTTTGTGTATACATCTCTCTAGAAGAACTCAAGAGAGGGAATACTGATCAAATGCCATCTCAATTTCAACTCACTTTATTATTTCCCAAAGAGCAAACTAGATAACATTTTAACTCCCAGTAAGGAAACTAATTTATGCATATTCAAAACAGAATGCAAATGACCTAAGGCCAAAAAATGAGAAAAAGGTTTTTAAAGACATTTTTGAAACCTAGTTTTGAAAGTCCTTTTCTTCTATATATCTTCCTTTCCCACATCTATTTGTTTTTTTTTAACATCTTTATTGGAGTATAATTGCTTTACAATGGTGTGTTAGTTTCTGCTTTATAACAGAGTGAATCAGTTATACGTATACATATGTTCCCATACCTCTTCCCTCTTGCGTCTCCCTCCCTCCCTCCCACCCTCCCTATCCCACCCCTCTAGGTGGTCACAAACAACCTAGCTGATCTCCCTGTGCTATGCGGCTACTTCCCACTAGCTATCTATTTTACGTTTGGTAGTGTATATATATATCCATGCCACTCTCTCACTTTGTCACAGCTTACCCTTCCCCCTCCCCATATCCTCAAGTCCATGCTTTATTAGATCTATGTCTTTATTCCTGTCTCACCCCTAGGTTCTTCGTGACCTTTTTTTTTTCCTTAGATTCCATATATATGTGTTAGCATACGGTATTTGTTTTTCTCTTTCTGACTGACTTCACTCTGTATGACAGACTCTAGGTCCATCCACCTCACTACAGATAACTCACTTTCGTTTCTTTTTATGGCTGAGTAATATTCCATTGTATATATGTGCCACATATTCTTTATGCATTCATCTGTTGATGGACACTTAGGTTGCTTCCATGTCCTGGCTATTGTAAATAGAGCTGCAATGAACATTTTGGTACATGACTGTTTTTGAATTATGGTTTTCTCAGGGTATATGCCCAGTAGTGGGATTGCTGGGTCATATGGTAGTTCTATTTGTAGTTTTTTAAGGAACCTCCATACTGTTCTCCATAGTGGCTGTATCCATTTACATTCCCACCAACAGTGCAAGAGTGTTCCCTTTTCTCCACACCCTCTCCAGCATTTATTGTTGCTAGATTTTTTGATGATGGCCATTCTGACTGGTGTGAGATGATATCTCATTGTAGTTTTGATTTGCATTTCTCTAATGATCAATGATGTTGAGCATTTTTTCATGTGTTTGTTGGCAGTCTGTATCCCACATCTACTTGTTAGTACGCACTATATCCTGGGCATGATTCTATGGGTAGCTGATACAGTAGAGGGCAAGACATATCTAGTCTCTTGTTAGAGGATGCTGAAAATTAAACAAATTAAATATAATATAATATAGTGATATGTTCTTAAAAGCAGATAAATCTACAGAGTGCTTTAGAGGTAAGAAAGTTCTCTTAATCTAATCTTACTCTCCCCCTTCCATCCCCTGTTGCCCACATGACAGTTATTCTCATGACATGGTGATATGTAAGCAGGGATCTGAACACAGTACAAGGGACCACTTATGCCCTTGGAGAAGAACATTAAAAGCAGAGGGAAGAACATAACTTGTGGGTTAGGATTAAGTTTGGCAAGCTCAGGAGGACCTTAAAGATGGCGGAGGAGGAAGATGTGGAGATCACCTTCCTCCCCACAAATACATCAAAAATACATCTACATGTGGAACAACTCCCACAGAACACCTACTGAATGCTGGCAGGCAGAAGACCTTAGACTTCCCAAAAGGCAAGAAACTCCCCACGTACCTGGACCTGGCCATGTGGTTGACAGGGTCTTGGTGCTCTGGCTGGGTGTCAGGCCTGAGCCTCTGAGGTGGGAGAGCCGAGTTCAGGACATTGGTCCACCAGAGACCTCCCAGCCCCACATAGTATCAATCGGTGAGAGCTCTCCCAGAGATCTCTGTCTCAATGCTAAGATGCAGCTCCACCCAACGAGCAGCAAGCTCCAGTGCTGAACACCCCATGCCGAACAACTAGCAAGACAGTAACACAACCCCACCCATTAGCAGAGAGGCTGACTGAAATCATAATAAGTTCACAGACATCCCAAAACACACCACTGGATGTGGTCCTACCCATGAGAAAGACAAAATCCAGCCTCCACCACCAGAACACAGGCACCAGTCCCCTCCACCAGGAAGCCTACATGACCCACTGAATCAACCTTACCCACTGGGGGCAGCCACCAAAAACAACAGGAAATAAGAACCTGCAGCCTGCGAAAAGGAGACCCCAAACACAGTAAGTTAAGCAAAATGAGAAGACAGAGAAACACACAGCAGATGAAGGAGCAAGGTAAAAACCCACCAGACCAAACAAATGAAGAGGAAATAGGTAGTTTACCTGATAAAGAATCCAGAGTAATGATAGTAAAGATGATCCAAGATCTTGGAAATAGAATGGAGAAAATACAAGAAACATTTAACAAGGACCTAGAAGAACTAAAGAGCAAACAAACTGATGAACAACACAATAAATGAAATTAAAAATTCTCTAGAAGGGATCAATAGTAGAATAACTGAGGCAGAAGAACGGATAAGTGACCTGGAAGATAAAATAGTGGAAATAACTACTGCAGAGCAGAATATAGACAAAAGAATGAAAAGAATTGAGGACAGTCTCAGAGACCTCTGAGACAACATTAAATGCACCAACATTCGAATTATAGGGGTCCCAAAAGAAGAAGAGAAAAAGAAAGGTACTGAGAAAATATTTGAAGAGATTATAGTTGAAAACTTCCCTAATATGGGAAAGGAAAAGGTCAGTCAAGTCCATGAAACACAGAGAATCCCATACAGGATAAATCCTAGGAGAAACATGCCAAGACACATATTAATCAAACTATCAAAAATTAAATATAAAGAAAAAATATTAAAAGCAAGGGATAAGCAACAAATAACACACAAGGGAATCCCTATAAGGTTAACAGCTATCTTTCAGCAGAAACTCTGCAAGCCAGAAGGGTGTGGCAAGACATATTTAAAGTGATGAAAGGGAAAAGCCTACAACCAAGATTACTCTACCCAACAAAGATCTCATTCAGATTCGGTGGAGAAATTATAACCTTTACAGAGAAGCAAAAGATAAAAGAATTCACCACCACCAAACCAGCTTTACTACAAGTGCTAAAGTAACTTGTGTAGGCAGGATACATAGGAGAAGGAAAAGACCTACAAAAGCAAACCCAAAACAATTAAGAAAATGGGAATAGAAACATACATATCGATAATTACCTTAAATGTAAATGGATTAAATGCTCCAACCAAAAGACGTAGACTGGCCGAATGGATGCAAAAACAGGACCCATATATATGCTGTCTACAAGAGACCCAGTTCAGACCTAGGGACACATACAGACTGAAAGTGAGGGGATGGAAAATGATATTCCATGTAAATGGAAATCGAAAGAAAGCTGGAGTAACAATTCTCATATCAGACAAAACAGACTTTAAATAAAGACTATTACAAGAGAGAAAGAAGGACAGTACATAATGATCAAGGGATCAATCCATGAAGAAGATATAGCAATTGTAAGTACCTATGCGTCAAACATAGGAGCACCTCAATACATTGGGCAAATGCTAACAGCCATAAAAGGGGAAATTGACAATAACACAGTAATAGTAAGGGACTTTAACACCGTGCTTTCACCAATGGACAGATTATCCAGAATGAAGATAAATAAGGAAATGCAAGCTTTAAATGACACATTAAACAACATGGACTTAATTGATATTTATAGGACATTCCATCCCAAAAAACAGAATACACTTTCTTCTCAAGTGTTCATGGAACATTCTCCAGGATAGATCATATCTTGGGTCACAAATCAAGCCTTGGTAAATTTAAGAAAATTGAAATTGTATTAAGTATCTTTTCTGACCACAATGCTATGAGACTAGATATCAGTTACAGGGGAAAAAACTTAAAAAATACAAACACCTGGAGGCTAAATAATACATTACTAAATAACCAGGTGATCACTGAAGGAATCAAGGAGGAAATCAAAAAAATACCTAGAAACAAATGGCATGAAAACACGATGACCCAAAACGTGTGGGATGCAGCAAAAGCAGTTCTAAGAGAGAAGTATATAGCAATACAATCCTACCTCAAGAAACAAGAAAAATCTCAAATAAACAACCTAACCTTACACTTAAAGCAATTAGAGAAAGAAGAACAGAAAAAAACCCAAAGTTAGCAGAAGGAAAGAAATCATAAAGGTCAGATCAGAAATAAGTGAAAAAAGAAATGAAGGAAACAATAGCAAAGACCAATAGAACTAAAAGCTGGTTCTTTGAGAAGATAAACAAAATTGATAAACTGTTAACCAGGCTCATCAAGAAAAATGGGAAAAGACTCAAATCAATAGAATAAGAGATGAAAAAGGAGAAGTAACAACTGACACTGTAGAAGTATGAAGGATCATGAGAGATTACTCCAAGCAACTCTACGCCAATAAAATGGACAGCCTGGAAGAAATGGACAAATTCTTAGAAAAGCACAATCTTCCAAGACTGAACCAGGAAGAAATAGAAAATACAAACAGACTAATCACAAGCACTGAAATTGAAACTGTGATTAAAAATCTTCCAACAAACAAAAGCCCAGGACCAGATGGCTTCACAGGCGAATTCTATCAAACATTTAGAGAAGAGCTACCACCTATCCTTCTCAAACTCTTCCAAAGTATAGCAGAGGGAGGAGCACTCCAATACTCATCCTATGAGGCCACCATCACCCTGATACCAAAACCAGACAAAGATGTCACAAAAAAAGAAAACTAAGGCCAAAACTAAGGCCAATATTGTTGATGAACATAGATGCAAAAATCCTCAACAAAATACTAGCAAACAGAATCCAACAGCACATTAAAAGGATCGTACACCATGACCAAGTGGGGTTTATCCCAGGAATGCAAGGGTTCTTCAATATACGCAAGTCAATCAATGTGATACACCATATTAACAAATTGATGGAGAAAAACCATATGATCATCTCAATAGATGCAGAAAAAGCTTTCGACAAAATTCAACACCCATTTATGATAAAAACCGTCCAGAAAGTAGGCATAGAGGGAACTTACCTCAACATAATAAAGGCCATATATGACAAACCCACAGCCAACATTGTTCTCAGTCGTGAAAAACTGAAACCATTTCCACTAAGATCAGGAACAAGACAAGCTTGCCCACTCTCACCACTATTATTCAACATAGTTTCAGAAGTTTTAGCCACAGCAAATAGAGAAGAAAAAGAAATAAAAGGAATCCAAATCAGAAAAGAAGAAGTAAAACTGTCACAGAGTGAAGTAAGTCAGAAAGAGAAAATCAAATACTGTATGCTAACACATATATATGGAATCTAAAAAAAAAAAAAAAAGGTTCTGAAGAACCTAGGGACAGGACAGGAATAAAGACACAGATATAGAGAATGGACTTGAGTACATGGGGAGGGGGAAGGGGAAGCTGGGACAAAGTGAGAGAGTGGCATGGACTCGTATATACTACCAAATATAAAATAGATAGCTAGTGGGAAGCAGCTGCCTAGCACAGGGAGATCAACTTGGTGCTTTGTGACCACCTAGAGGGGTGGGATAGGGAGGGTGGGAGGGAGATGCAAGAGGGAGGGGATATGGGGATATATGTATATGCGTAGCTGATTCACTTGGTTATATGGTAGAAACTAACACAACATTGTAAAGCAATTATACTCCAATAAAGATGTTAAAAAAAAAAAAAAGTTTGGCAAGCTCAGAAAACAGAAGAAGCCAGTGTATCTGGAATAGTGAGTTAGACTGAGAGGGATGCAAAGTATAAGAAGATAGGCAAAAGCCAAAACATTTAGGGTCTTGGTTGGCTTGTTGATCCTTTCATTTTTAACATCTAAAGACAAAATAATTCAATCACGATGTGACCAACCATCAAATATTTTTCTCAGCATTTTTAGGCATGAAAATCTCTTTATTAGAAATTCACAAATTTAGGATTATTATAGTTTAGATACCACTGTATATGCAGTATTCAATAACTTCTTGCAATTATAAAACTATTTTGTAATTTTCTCAGATGGCTGTTTCGCACTATCACATGTTTCTCAAACTTTCAACATTCCTCTTCTTTCTCACTATTCAAATTGATCAATAGATTCAATATAAACATACTCAAAATCCCTCTAGGCATTGTTGTAGAAATTCACAAGCTGATTTTATCATTAATATGGAAGTAAAAAGAACTAAAAATGGCCAAAACAAGTTTAAAAAAGAAAACAATGCATTTAAATGGTGAACAGTACCTGATTTGAAGATACACTGTAAAGCTGGGATAATCGAGACAGTGTGATATTGGTATCATGATACACATATAGATCAATTAAACAGAGTTGATAGTCCAACCATGATGCATACATATATGGAAAACTGATCTTTGGCAGAAGTGCCAAGACAACTTAATGGGTAAAAAATACTCTTTCAACAGATAGTATTGGGATAATTGGATATTTTATATGCCAAAAAACATTGAACTTTGACCCATATCTTTTAAAATCTAATTCACTCCTAAATCTATAAAATTTCTAGACAAAAACATAGGAGAAAATATTTGTGATCTTGTATTAGGCAGAGACTTCTTGGATATATCAAAAGCACTCTCTGTATAAAGAAAACAGTAATTTGTACTTAATCAAAATTAGAAACTTGTACTTTTTAAAAGACACTGTCAAGAAAACCAAAATACAAGCCACAGAGTGTGGGAAATATTTTCAGATCACATACCTGATTATTTGGATTTGTATCCAGAGTGATTAAGACATTTCAAGGGACTTCCCTGGTGGCACAGTGGTGAAGAATCCGCCTGCCAGTGCAGGGGACATGGGATCGAGCCCTGGTCCGGGAAGATCCTACATGCCACGGAGCAACTAAGCCTGTGTGCCACAACTACTGAGCCTGTGCCCTGGAGCCCGCAAGCCACAACTACTGAGCCCACGTACCGCAACTACTGAAGCCTGCCTGCCTAGAGCCCGTGGTCCGCAACAAGAGAAGCCACTGCAATGAGAAGCCCGCTTGCTGCAACTAGAGAAAGTCTGCACTCAGCAATGAAGACCCAACGCAGCCAAAAATAAATAAATAAGTTTATAAATTAAAAGAAAAGACATTTCAAAACCCAATAATAAGGAAAACAAAACAAACTACAACAAAAGTAACAAATAGGGTAATAATTTTATTAAACATTTCATCAAATAACATATATGGATAGAAGATAAGCACATAAAAAGGTGTTCAACATTATTAGTCATTAAAGAAATACAAATAAGAACCACAATGAAATATTACTACGTACTTATTAGAATGATTAAAATTTAAAATACCGATCATATCTAGTGGTAGTATATGGAGGAACTAGAGTGCTCATACAGTGCTTATGGGGATGTAAAATGATACAAAACTGTGGAACTTTCTTAAAAATTCTAGCATATACCTCTCAACATAATCATTACATTCATTATATTTATAAATTATACAGGATAATATTTATAAATGATAATATTTATAAATAAATACAAATGTTATTTATATTTATATAATTTATTCATTAGTTACCTAAGGGAAGTAAAACTGTGTGTCCTATATAAAAAAAGGAAAGTGTATGTGAATGTTCATGCAGTTTTATTTGTAATATTCAAAAACTGGAAAAAAACCCTAATGTCCATCAATAGGTGAATGGATTAAAACATTTTAAAAAGTGAGATAGAGATGTGCCTCAGAGAACTTACAGAAACAAAGTTGGAGAAATAACCATCCTTTCCTCTCCCTCCCTTGAATTTCCTTCCTGTGTTTTTCATTGACTGATTCTAATTGCAAGTCAGAAGTCAAGGAAGTCCAAACTGGTCAGCCACTTGGGGTAAAGAACAGGTAGAGAAAAGTGAAGAGTATTGGGCATGTGCAGAGAGGGGGGGAAATAAGTTGCATTATAGGACAGTTCCATTACCCATCCCTGCAAATTAGAGTTCATAATCATTATAAAGGATATTTCTTTGCTGGATAAATAATTTTAGATGGACAGGTCTTCATCTTTTTTTTTTTTTTCTTTTTTCAGCTGTTTAAAGATTCCATTCATGGTCACCAGGTTTGCATAGTTTTTGAAAAAAAGTCTTCATTTTTTCACATAGTCATTCCTCTGTACATAATACATATTTTCCCCACTCTGGTGGCTTTTGAGATTTTCTTTTTATTTGTGGTTTTCAGCAGTTTGATATATCTTGGCATGTTTGTGTGTATGTTTATCCTGTTTAAGTTCATTGAGACTTTTAGATCTGTGGGCTTATATATTTTATCAAATTTGCAATTTTTTTAGTCACTGTATTTTTGATTTTTTTGTGTGTGTGTGGTACACGGGCCTCTCACTGTTCTGGCCTCTCCCGTTGCGGAGCACAGGCTCCGGACGCGCAGGCCCAGCGGCCATGGTTCACAGGCCCAGCCGCTCCGCAGCATGTGGGATCTTCCTGGACCGGGGCATGAACCCGTGTCCCCTGCATCGGCAGGTGGACTCACAACCACTGTGCCACCAGGGAAGCCCTTTTGAATATTTTTGATGTCTTCCTAGACTCTCTGCTTCTTCTAGGAGATCAATCATATGTATGTCAGACTATTTAATTTATTTCACAGGTCATAGCAGCTTTTAAAATTCTTTCTTTTTTTTTTTCTCCTTGTTTCATTTGGTTTGATTCTACTGCTATGTTTTCAATTTCACTGATACTTTTATTCTGCAACATCTAATCTGCTGTTAATCCAGTGATATCTTAATTTCAGATATTGTTCTAATCTGTGCAAGTCCATTTTTTAATATCTTTAATTTCTCTCTTGCTTGATGTTTTTAATAAAATACTTGCTCATAGTTATAATAGCTACTTAGCATCCTTGTCTGTCATTTCTGTGTCTTTTTCTGTTGAATGATTTTATTCTTGGCTATAGTTAATTACCTTTACTACTTCTTGGTATATATAAAATATTTTGATAGGAGGCTGGATCTTATGAATGCTGTGCTGCTGTTTCGGCAGTTAATTTTGACAATTAAATTATTCTGGATAAATTTTATGAACTTGACCCTGTTTTTAAGATTTCCTAGAGTGTTTCCAGGCATGTGTAAGCCCTATTTCTGAGATACGATTCTCCTGAGGTCTCCACCAAATGGCCTGGCTGATCACCAAGGGCTTTACTCTCTGGATGGTTAGACTTTGAATAACTCCCTGCCTTATGTAAGCTTTTACAATTTTTTAACTTACAACTTGCTGGTATTTTTGGCCAAGGCTTGTGGAATTTTACTTAATGTACATATAGCTAAGTTTTCAACAAAGTCTTAAGGAAAACTTTATGTAATAGGTGTCTGGAGCTGTGTTTCTGCATAGGTCCTTTCCCGAGCTCTGCCCTGCTACTTACAGTCTCATAAGCCTCCCTAAACTCTGGTCTCCAATGACTAAACTCGCTGAGACTGCCAGGCTCTTGTTTGTGTTCTTCCCCATCGCTGTGAATACAGTCTAAGGCATTGCATCCAGGCAGCAAATTGGGACAATTTCAACTACTTTTCCTTTCTTTTGGGGATCACAGTTCTGTGCTACCTATTGTCCAATGTGTGGAGCCAGCTTTTTCATATATAACAGACAGTTTTCTAGTTGTTTACAGTGGGAGATTAAGTTCAGCTTGTGTTACCTCTTTATGTCTAGAATCAGTTAATGCAACTCCTGTGTTTATATTCTTCTACTGGCTTACAATAGAAAATAACAACAATAATAAACATATACAGAAGTAAACCTCACCTTGGCCTGCAAGGGCCTACATGGTCTGGCCTTGGTTCTCTCCAATTGTATATTCCAACATTCTCTTCCTCGCTCCATTGACCATGACCAGAACACTGGCCTTTATTGTTCCTTGAACACAATAAACCTACTGTAGGCTCTGGGAACTTGATTTGGAGGTTTGCTCTACCTGGAATGCTGTTCTCTCGGATTTCTTCAGTGCTCACTCCCTCAATTTGCTTAGGTTCCTAGGTGATGTTATTTGATCAGAGAGACCTAACATGACTTTACTATTTAAAATAGCCAACTCTTTTCATGGCCTTTCCCTTACTTTGCTGATATTTTCTTCGTAACATTTTTCACCGTCGATAATGTATTATAACTCTATTTGTTTGTACTTTTCTGTCTCCCTCACTAGAATGTATGCTGGTTGAGGAAATAGAATTTGCTATATTCTTGTATTCCCTGTGGGTATGTAGTAGTCCCACAATCATTTTTTCTTTAGAGAAATAATAAAGTTTCTTGCATATATAGTACCTGATACTGTTTTTCCATCACTATTTTGGGGTAAGTGACCTAAAGTGTTAGAAGTGAATTGACCAAGATATCCGTCCAGATTATATAATTTAGAGCAGAAAACTGCAAAACTAATTTACATAATTTTTTTTCTTTTGAGATCATATATTTTTAATTTCCTTGAATCTTTATAAATATAACCATTGTTCTTTCTCCTTTTGATTATAAGGTACAGACTATAACTAATGCTGACTGATAAGACCGTGTTCTCTTTTGAAAGTTGTTCTAGTTGGACACTGTTTATGCTGTATCAAATCCCCTTAGGCTCCTTTTACCTGTACTAGTTTTTGAGCACTTACTCAGAAAATGACCCTTGGCGGCTTGCCCACATACAGAGGTGTAAGAAAAGCTTTATCAGTGATCAGTGAGTGTTCAATATGAAATTCAAGCTCTCTTGCCTCAGCTCCAACTCTGAGGTGTCACATTCCAGAATCCCCCTGAAAAACCAGGCTAAAACTATGCTAAAATTGTACCTCCTTTTGGCTTTTTTTTCCTTTTGTGTCCACTCCCTTACCAGTTTCTCTTGTCAGGAATTCTTAGAAAAACAAATACAGATGAATCCTTATCTAGTCTGATAGGTATATTTTTAAGGTTTGGCTTAGAGTTATGGAGCTTTGACAAATAATCCCCAAATTTCAATGGCTTAATATATGAGGTTTATTTCTTCTTGATGTTACATGTTTATCATAAGCCAGTTGGAGGAAAGAGGGGTGTTCTTTTCTACATAAACCTCTGGGCAGTAGTCTGATTCTATTACTCAGGGGCCCAGCAAGAAATGGATGGAATACTTAAATTAGTGTAATTCAAGGAATGTTTAATAAATAGGCAGTTTGCTAAGGTGTTAGCAACATACAAGGGAATCACAAGAGATAGTGCCGTACTGGCAGAGATTATGCCATCTTTCACCTGCCCTACCTGGAACAGGAGGCTGGGAGGAAGACTAAGAAATTAAGCATAGGCATCACAGTTCCTCCACCTGAAAATAATGTACATCAAATTTGCTCACACTTTATTGGCCAGAACTTATCATATGGACCCACCTGACAGTGAAGGGACTGGGAACAGACATTTCCAACCCTCATGGTCTTATTTCTTTCAAATGCAATTTATATTGGCATATCTAGTATGCAAACTGCAAATTGAATTTCCTTCCACTAAGTTGATATTTATTGCAGAAATTGTGCATTTTTCAAACATACTTATCAACTTTTTGAACTTTTATCAGTTTTAAAAGGTAGGTGCCTTCAGCTGTCAAGTTATCATAATCTCTATTTTTGATCAGTATAATTTAAAAATTTTTTGATTGGTGTCATAACCAAGGATGGCAGACAGGATTCTGGGTAAAATTAAAAATTAAACATTTCAAATTAAAGTATTTCATAGAGTAACTTTCTTTTTTATGTGATCAAAGTGACAAGTTGTTGACAGATAATTGTTACATGCCCTCCAATCTAGTGAAATGATTTTTTGAAGGAATAGAGCATATCACATCATTCATTGTTTAATTATATGCATTCAGTATTTTAACTTTATTTTTGTAACCTATTGCTCCAGAAAATATGAGCCATATATTTCTTCTCCATTGTTTTAAGAAAGAATGATAATAATAAATGTATCAGTCAGCGTAAGTTAGATTATGCTGCTGTAACAAACAACTCTAAAAATCTTAGTGTGTTAAAATGACAAAGGTTTCTTTCTTGCTCACTTACAATACATTAACAGCACAGAGTAGCTGATGGGCTCACCTCTACATCATCCTCATTCAGAGACACAGTGTGAATTTGATTCAGTGTCTGGGTGTGCCTTCATGATTGCAAAGGCAGAAAAATTAAATAGGAATAATTGCACATTAACTCCTGAAATTTCCACCTAGAAGTCATACACATTATTTCCACTCATAGCTTCATTGGCCAGTGATGGTTACATGACCCCATGAACTCCAAGAGGCAGGGAAATGCAGTCCTACTATTTGACTGGAAAGAGAACCAGAAGTATTTGGTGAATGATGCTAACAACTGCCACACTAAGGAATGAAATTTATCTGAATATATTGAGACGTGCTTTGTCATTTCAGACCCCTGTAAAATTTATGTAAGTGCCAAAATTTCTATTTAAATGTGGTTTAAATATATATTTCTAAAAAAGAAATTGATTCATCCCCTGAATTGAGTATAAAAAATGCTATAGAGAATATTTAACCTTTTAAAATATATCTTGGGACCACATTTATTTATATCAATAATTTCATCCTAAAATAAGATAGCCCTGAAGACTAAATGGAAGTGAGGTATGGATTGCTTTAGCAATTTTTGTGACTATGAAAAGTTATTATTTTGTTGAGGCAAAATCAACCAATAAAATGACATGGGAATTTAGAGAAAGAGAGTTTTACCTGTCTAGGGAAATCATGACTTGTTCATAGAGGAATGGATTTTGCATTTAAGCAATCAGGATTACAGTGGTGATTTACTGTGACTGTCACTTTTTTGCTTTAACTTTTCATTTTTAAAACCACTTTATTAAGGTATGATTGGCATACAAAAAGTTCTACATATTTAATATATACACCTTGATGAGTTTGGAGAGAACTATACATCTTTGAAGCCATCACCACAATCTATAACATCACCTCCAAGTGTTTCCTCCTGCCTTCTTTATTTATTTTTATTATTTTTGTGATAAGAATGTTTAACATAAGATCTACCCTCTTAGCAAATTTTTAACTATGTATATGTCTTGTTAATTACAGGCACTATGCTATGTAGTAGATCTCTAGGACTTATTTACCTTGCATAACAAATTTAGTACCCTTTGACTAATACCTCCTTATTTCTGCCTCCCCCAACCTTCTGGAAATCACCATTCTACTCTCTGCATCAATTAGTTTGACTATTTTTGATTTCTCATGTAAGTTGTATCATGTAGTATTTGTCCTTATTTGTCTAGCTTATTTCACCTAGCATAGTGTCCTCCAGGTCTGCTCATATTCTCACAAAAGCAGGATTTATTTTTTTTAAGATGAATAATATTCCACTTTATGTGCATACTACATTTCTTTATCCATTCATCCATCTGTGGACATTTAGATTGCTTCCATGTCTTGGCTATAGTGAATAGAGCACCAATGACCAGGAGAGTACAGATATCTCTTTGAGAACTTAATTTCAGTTCCTTCTGTACAGAGGTACCCCCCAGTTTTTGAAGGTTTGTTTTATGCCAGTTTGCTTTTATGAAAGACCTACATTAATAGCAGTTTTTGCTAACCGAAAGAAATCTGAAGAAGGTTTTCACTTTTACGAAAAAAGGTGAAAAGCGAAAATTGCTTTCAGTGTTTCTTTTGCAGGTGTTGTTACAGAGACAGTGCACACCTCAAGTAGGGAGAATGACACCACCAAGCTCCTTCCCCAGGAACCATACTTAGCATCTCAGTATCAAGCCACCATAATTTTGAACTGTGTCAGCATGGGAAATTAACAAGCACTGTTATTAGTTTAGTCATCTCTAGGTGCTTTTGAGGTATAAGCATTTCTAGATAGTGTATGTGCTTAGATTATACCCAATATAGGTCTATATGTATCTATTTATCTATACATCTGTATCTATATCTATCTGTATCTATCTGTCTAAAATGTGACTTCCATTAGTCAAAGCATTGAGCAAATTTGTATTTGTATGTACCTTGCAAATTGACTCAAAGCATTCACTATTGATATATTAAGTATATCATCGAATTTGATAAAGATTCTGTTAGTCATTCTAATTATATTTCATAGTATTTAAAGGATATCCAGAAATAGAACACTAAATAAAAATAGTGAATAATTTTGGGTACATTTCATTTAGAGTTATTCAGAACCGACTGCCTATACCACTTTACAGTTGTCCAAGATCTTTCAAAATATTGATTAGCTGTACTGTTGATAATATAAAATGCAGTTTTAAGATCAAATACAAGCTGATCAAATGCAATGTGATTTCTTTGTTCTGTACCATCCAATTGTTTGCCAACTCAATTTGTTGCTATTTGTTTCACTTGTTTAATCAAAAAAATCCATATCACCTACCAGAACCTGGAGTTCCTAGGATTCTACAGTGTTTATGCTGACATAGAAATGACTAACAATTTTTATCAAAAGGGGTAGCCTTATGAAAATTTGTTAAAGTCATTGAACTCAACTTGCATTTATCTCAATTGATCGATTGCACTTATACCAGCAATTTTCACATTTGTTACAAAACACACAGAAAAGAAAAATATCTAAGGGTATGAATTAGTTCATATTAGCTCTAACTACAAACATGAAAGGGAGTACATTAAAGCTAATCATCCTTCTATTACCTTGTCATTGCGACATTTTTACTGATACATGATGTGAAATGGAAAACAGAGCTTTGGGAGCATGGTAATAACGGAGTGCATGAGTGATCAGCATGTCTCTCCCGCTTGCTTCAGCATCCTGTCATTTGGGCTGTTTAAATCTGGCTCTAAACTGTAAGGTTTGGGCCTTCCATAAGGAATAATAAAGTCTGGAATTTGAGAACTGGTGAATAATGGGACATATAAATGGTTAATATTTTTAAAGACTGTACTAATATTATAAAGATCAGAAATTCATCATTCAAACTGCACAAAACGTTAAGTATTTAACGTTGTATACTTATCTCAAAAATTAAAAATGAAATAACTACATCTAATAAAATTATTAGCAGAATCTAATTTAACTAAAAATATTTGTATTAGTGTCAACCATCTTGGAGACATATTGTTTTTAGGAATACCCTTTGCCAGTGGGTGGAAGCAATATGAGATTTGTAATAGATGAGGTCAAGTAAATAACCAGCAGCCGGACCTTAATAGGACATTGCAAATAGTTGGACTTTCAAACTGAGTAAAATAGGGAGACATTGGAGGATTCTGTACAGAGAAGCTGCAAGACCTGATAGCATTTGTCATGGGACACTTTGGATGCTGTTTTGAGAATGGAGTACAGATAGGGGAAGAGGTAGGAACTGGCAGATGAGTTAGAAGCTCTCGCTATTTAATTGTGGTGAGAGATGATAGTAACTCTGACAAGGGAGTAGCGGTAAAGCAGTGAGGATTAGTATCTAGACAACCAAATTTATAGACTACAAAATTTGGGGTGGATTTGGTTGTACAGTCAGATTCAGACTTTATAGGTACACGTCTTCATTCGGAACAGAAAGCTCAGGCAGTGACCATATATACCTCATTAAATCTTCCTGTGTACCTTTCAGCATTTTGGAAAGACTATTTATCTATTACTATGAGTGTATTACTTTGCTGCCATTTGAAAAAAAATAAGGTAAATATAAAAACAAATACAAAAAAGCTATGCAATTACATTTTAATAAGATGGTATTATTTTGTGAAGGCTTTGTGCCATAAACCTACTCTTTGTTAGATAAAGCAAGTTTTAGAATGGTGTTCAGGACATACCAGCACCAAACTGAGTCAGTGTATTCAAAAGGAGTGAAAGACGGATTAAAAGGAAAATGGCTTTCTCAATATGGGATTTATTTTATTTTATATTTTGCTATCTTACTACCTAAAATCATTTTGAGGGCCACCTGTGGGAAAAGTTCTGGTCTATGTGAATGACTGTCCACAGCATCGATGTATAAGTATATGTAGCTACAGAGTTCTCTGCATGTCCCCCTTTATGAATCTTGGAGAATTTATCAATGAATTGTGTGAGGATATCTTTCATTTCCTCCCCTGGCCTTCTTAGTAGTCCAATTGTCCTTTTGTTTCAGCATTAGTCCTGCTATATTTGCAGTTTCCTCATGGGTCTCTAAATACTTCATATATTATTTACCCCTATATTTTAACCATAGGAATGATTATAAAACTATTTTTATTCAATAAAAATCTTGATTATTTACTATAGAATATTATAATTTTATAAGAGATTGTACATTTTTAGTAACTAGTAGTCAGATATAAAGTTATGCTTTTTCAGGACCTATGTCCTAATATATTTTTTACAACCTGAACTTCAAAAATGAGGTCAATCACGATTTCCAATGCACTGATCTAGTGAACACTGACAAATAGAGTTTGCAGGGTTTTAATTACCAAGATACTAGACAAACTTGACAAAAAGTATATGAAATGAAAATATGGACTCAATATGACATCTACTGATACAAACCTTTGTTACTTATTATATTTTAAATTAGGCAATTCAATATTTATTAAGAAACATTTCTCTTAAATTAAGTATTTTTGTGTGTATTAACATCAAAATCACTTCTTACTGACTTAAATCACTTTGTTATGTTTATCATTCCTTAGACTACCCATCATACTAAAATGTGTTTCCATGCTGATATTTGAATCCAGAAATTGAAATAGATGATTGGACAGGTTAGAAAATAAGGACTGGAAATATGTCACAAAAATACCAGAATTTTTTTTAAAATTTGTATTTTTTTCTCTAAAGTAAAAAATCCTTGAGGAGAAATAGTATGTATTTGTGTCTTACTACTGTAGGGATTAGATCTGGGAATCTAATGTATCCCTAATAATTCCTGCTTAAACCTTCCACCAAGTAAAATCCAAGTCAAAATTTATTCTCTGTGGTGAAGAGTGGTTCACTGATTGAGTGAATGAATAGTTAAATAGTAGTTGGTGTGTTTTATACCAGGTAATTTAAAGGAATATTTGTTTGCCTCCCAACCATATCCAGATTTCAATACTTTGGGGGGGGGCGGAAATCACATAATGTTCATGGTGAATTGAGTTTGCCAAAAAGACAGGTCTCTTTTTTTTTTAGCCATTTCTCCAGCCGTGTGAAATTCCTTGCAATCTTCAGTTCTTTGGAGGTAAATTGTTCCAGTTATCTACTTCTGTGTATGAAACTATGACAGAACAATAACTATTTTATTGTATGTCATGATTTTGGGGGTGAGAAATCTGAGCAGGGCTCAGTTAGGTGATTCTTCTATCCTACATGGTGTTGTAAGATATCTTGCAGTAGTATTATCATGGTAAATGGTCCGGAGGGCCCAAGACAGCTTCATTCACAGGTCTGGTTCCTCAGAAGGGATGGCTCATCTGTCAGTCTGGGCAATCTCCGTCTCATGACTCACTGGACTTCCCCTATGGGGGCTTAGGGCTGCAAGAATGAGTTTTCCAACAAACAAGGCAGAAGCTGCATGGCCTTTATAATGTAGTCTCAGAGGTCACGTTGTGTCAGTTCTGCCATATTTTAATGGCCGAAGCAGTCACAAGCCTGTCCAAATTCAAAGAGAGGGGCCTTACCGCACCTCTCATTGAGAGGAGTGTTGAAGAATTTGTAGTTATGTTGTAAAACTAGTAGCTTATCTCTAACGTTATATCGACCTTCTGCAACATGATTATCATGTTATATAATTGTAACTATCAAAATGTTACATATCAACATAAAAATAAATCAACCAAATTTTGGGCCAAGCTATCAACTCCCTTTTGTCTTAAAAGTGTGAAATGTGCAGTTATATGATTCTGAATTCTTCCCAGCTTGCCTGAATTCAAAGTAGAAGATACAGCTGAATAAGAGTCTGCATCAAAGGAAGTCATGAGAAGTCACATCATATTGCTGAGCTTTACGGGGCTGCTATGACTGGGGTTGTGAGCCAGATAAATCCTTATGCAATCTCAGAGGTTGTTTCAGGGATTATTCAAGAAAGCTTTGCTGTTCATCTCCTTGGGTTAAAAAAGTAAATAAATAAAAAGCTTTACCTATTCATGGGTTTAGGTGGCTCAGCCTAGAAACATTTATATGGTTTCTGTATTTTAGCTGAAGGCATGAGAATAATACACTTTGAGTGAGTAGACCTAGTGACTCAACAGAGCAAACTGACCACTTTACAAGCCAAAACATTGTGAATTGTGAGGGGAGAGGGAAGGAATACATTTGAAATGTTTGGGCAATATCACTGGGTTGAGACTAGAAACTTTTTTTTTTTTTTTTTGCTAAGACTAGAAACATTTTTAATATTTGTAGCTCTTAGGGTAATAATTTGACTCAAAGGGAGAAAAATAGAATAATTCTCTCATGTCTATTAATGGAGAGTTTAGTGTAGGATTAATGGTTTGGCCTCTGGAATCAGGGAAGCAGACAGCCTAATATTCAACTAATGGGTCCTATTACTGTCACTGTGTCCTTGAGCAAGTTACATAACCCATCTGACTTTCATTTATCTCATCAATAGAATGGAGATGGTAATAGCATAAAACTGATTGAATTATTGATGAAACGAATGGACTAGTATAGGTATTAAGAAAGAGAAAAGCAGTCCCTGACATCTGGAGCTAACCCGCGACTATCAGCTAGGCTTCTGTGTTACTACATGCTGTTCCCGCACTCACTGCCAGGCACTGTTGAACATAAGCAATTACATAGAATATCAACATCAGAATGCCACTCTGTGGTCATGATGGATCAAAACAAAAGACCACTCCACAGTCATGTCTAAAAACTGACCAATTATGACTATTTGTCCAAGGCATAATATACCAAATCACCCTTTCTCCTAGGTAGTATGAATGGCTACTGCTGTTTTACCAAAAACAGCATTAGCTTTTCTTTAGTTCACCTGCCCTGCAAATAAGATTTAATGAGATTTACAATTATAGAATGATTCCTGCTTTCTGACATCACCCAAACCAGTATGTGTCCCCACTTCTTTGGACCCGCCCCAGCTCAACCAGAGCATAAATCCTATAATAAGTCCTTTCTAACATGCTTTCACTGAGCTATCCTATGGTTTCCCATGCTGTGCATTCTCCTTTGCTATGAGTAGTAAACTGACTTTTTCAGCCACAGGCAATGTTCCTGGTGGTTTGATTGGGGGTCACTGACAACATTACTGTATATAAAGTGCTTAATGGAATAAGTATCAATAAATGTTAGCTGCTATTATTATTAGCAGTAGAATTGATGTTCTTAATACTATATCTCTCTCTTTCCTTCCTTCTTTCCATGAAAATGTGTCACACACAGATTGTGTACCATGACCTGTAGTTGCAGGAAAGATATTTTTTAAGGGTGTGATGCTTGAGCATGGTAGTACAAGTAACAGAGAACTTATTAGGACAGAAATGGTGAGGAATGAGGGTATGTGTCAGGCGTGGGATATGCGCATAATGTGTAGTAGAGACACAGTCTGCTCTAGATATTTTTTATGGAAAATTTTCAGCTGAAAGACTTCATCTGATATATTAAGAACACTAATTGTAGTCAGTGAGTTACAAATAACTACATAGACGAAATGATAGTCTCTGTTGCTTTTTCTAGAAACAAAATTCAAATTAAAAATTTATGGTAATTTAGGTTTGGGGAATTTGAAGGCAGTTCAAAGTCAATGGCAATTTATCCTACTACATGATCAGTATCATTGATTATATAATCAGCATATTAGCAAATGCATTCAAAATTTTCTAATATTCATGCATAGTTAAATTACATTGAGAAGAATAGTATGTTCTTAATTGGGCCATTCCAGCGATTGTACTAGTTTGCATAGTTAGGTGATTTTCAAACAGTTTGCCTGGGTTAAACAATCTGAAACATGTTGAACACTAAGCCAGCACAACTTTAATGAAGAATAAAATATTTTAGAATGTGGCATATTTATAATGGCACATGGGTGTCATAGGGGTAGAGTTTTAATATGTATGATTTGAAAAGCTCCCCATTTGATTTACATCCAGACTGACCGTGTATAAGTCCTTTAATACTAGATTTGTGGAAAAAACACTGGATTAAACTCAAACCTACTTGAATTTTTACCCCTGAATTTGAAGCCAGTTACTTATACTTCAGTAATTTTGTTAAACTCTCTGCATCTTAAATTTCATAACTGCAAAATCAAGATTGTAATATATGTGTGTATGTATATATATATATATATATATATATATATATATTTTTTTTTTTTTGGTGGTCTGCGGGCCTCTCCCTGTTGTGGCCTCTCCTGTTGCGGAGCACAGGCTCCGGACGTGCAGGCTCAGCCGCCACGGCTCACGGGCCCAGCCGGTGCGCGGCATGTGGGATCTTCCCGGACCGGGTCACGAACCCGTGTCCCCTGCATCGGCAGGCAGACTCTCAACTACTGCGCCACCAGGGAAGCCCAAGATTGTAGTATTTAAGTAATGTGCATGATGATCCTGCAAATTGAAAAAAAGAATGCTGTATTATCAAGATTTAGTGTTAAAGACTAGCTATCTTTCTCTAAAAATATAAGCATGTGAGATTCCAAGATTAAACATCATCATTGCATTTGATCTTCACCTCAGCCCAGAACCAGCAATATTCTTGACCTAAGTGGCTATCTGACATGTAACATGGTCCTAAATAGGAAAGTCACTGCATCCTTGCAGGCTCAGAGATCCAGAGTCAGGACATCTTATTACAAAGCTGTAAAGTCCTTTTCATGATATAGTAAGCACAAAATCACCAATATTAGGTCCCTTTTGAATCATCTACTCTAATCACATTATTACTACCAGCTTGACTGTTTTTTCATTTTTTAATTGAAGTATAGTTAATTTACAGTGTGTTAGTTTCAAGTGTACAGCAAAGTGATTCAGTTAATGTGTATATACACACACACACACATATATATATTCTTTTCCATTATAGGTTATTACAAGATATTGAGTATGGTTCCCTGCACAATATAGTAGGTCGTTCCTGTTTACCTATTTCATATATTGTGTATATGTTAATCTCAAACTCCTAATTTATCCCCCACCTGCCATTATCCCCTTTGGTAACCGTAAGTTTGTTTTCTCTGTCTATGACTCTATTTCTGTTTTGTAAATAAGTTCATTTAAAATCACCAGCATTAGCTCCCTTTTGAGTCATCTACTCTGATCACGTTACTGCTACCAGATTGACTTTCTTGATCTCTCTGAACTTCCACTTGCCAGTTATTCATCTTTTTCTGACATCCTGGTAACATTTCCTCTCCCCTTCACTGACTAATAGGATAAATAGAGTTACAGGATATAGCATTACCTACTAAAATGGGTCCATGAAGCAAAGATTTGTGTAAAGTCCAGTGAAATCAATCCCTGAGCCATAAATTTCGAAGCACAAGAGATGTTTGGCAGTCTTTTACAGAGTTGGAGGTGAGCTGTTTGAGGACCCATTTTCTTAGTAGCTGCTTCATTGTTTAAAAAGCAAGTAATTTTTTAAAAAGGAACTTTGAAACTTCTTTATAAATGGTCCTTAGCAAAAATAGCAATTGCGTTCCCTTGTCCCACTCAACAAACTCAAGTGGTCTAACATCGTTCAGTTTTGAAAGCCAATGACTAACATGAATTTGCTTTCTGTTTCCTCCCCCACACTAATTTTTGTTCTTGTGAAACATCTGCTTAGCTTTTAATCTCCTGGACTAACGGGTCATTACTCATTTGTTGATGGACGAAATGATTCACATTAGTGTAAATAAGTCCTATAATATAATATTGTTCTCTCAGTTGAGTGACTCTTCAACAAAGCAATAATGAGTAGGATGTGTAACTTCCACTAATCTTGCTTATTGTTTTTGGATGATGTCAACAGTATCAGTTGATTAAGATTTCTGGCAGGAAAGCAAAACTGGCAGCCTTCCAACTGCAGATAAGCTTACATTCTTAAGAATCTTGGTAGACATATTTAAATAGAACCCTTCAAGCTGCAGAATTTCTGCATACTACTTGTAGTTCCTAAAGACTTTTTAATGCTTTTGGAAATTATACCTAAGTCATAACATTTGTCCATTGTCCTGTTGGATCCCAAAGGGTTGTACTCTGCCCAACAATCCTGGTTTTAAGTAAGACTCCCTAATGAAAAGAAATAAGTTTTATATTTCCAGATATAATGCTAAATCTACTTTTTACCCAAAGATATTTAGAGCCTGTCTTATACTCTTCCATTCCTTCATTTTAAAAAGTATATTTATTCTATTTTCAAGACCAGTATTGATTTTTGTTGTTATTTAAAATTTTTAAATAGGTTAGTCAGAATGGCAACGGAGAAAAAAATAATTATGTGCACTCTAACATTTCTACCAAAAAAACATGCAAACTGGGTCCACTGATTAATATCCATTGGATATAAAGCTCTAAATTGTTAATAAAGTGTTAAGAGAGTAATGTTAACATATCTTTTTCAACTTACCTGTGTGATACTCCTGTATGACTTCATTTATATGAAGTATTAGAATAGAAGAGTGACTCCATCTTTGGGATATTTGGAGGGAAGACTTCCTGGGTTGGTGGAAGTGTTCTATAATTTGGTCTGGCTGATAGTTACAAAGTTTTATATATTCATCATTTCCCCAAATGTACACTTTTTAAAATTTAATTTTTAACATAAAATAGTTATTTTTAAAACTGCAAAGAAAGAGTAATGTTCAAATCAAGCCTTTTCTATACAGATGTATAACTTACAGAGAATAATCCTGATACTCAAATATTCCATATTTGTATATTGTCTTTAATTTTTAACAAAAGAAAAAATATTACTAAAAAGGCATTTAGTTCACAGTTGTTTTAGTGCCATTTGATTTTACACCGGCCAACTGAAAATCTTTCTGTCAAACAAAGTGTGGGGATTGCTAACTATATGTGTTTAAGACTGAAGGGATCACCGACATGGTTAAGACATATCTCTGCTTGTAAACTGTATATTTTATAAGCTCAACTGGTTTCTAAAAATATTGTTTATTTTTAGAAGCATCTAATACCAGTAGTTTGTCTGAGTGAAACATAGTTCAGAGAAATAGGATATCATTTGGCTTGATAAAACAGAGTTTTTTCAGTAAATAAATAATTTAAATGTTTGTTGAGTGCCTCCTATGTGACAGGCACTATAGGGATTGGGGATAAACAACTAGTGAGCAAAATCAGACACAGTCACCATTCTGATGGAATTTAGTTTAGATAGACAGAACTTAAGGAATGGAAACAGGATTCAGGATGCAGAGATTTAGAAAGAAGGACATCCTGAAAGGGGAAAATAATGCACCAGAATAATGAACATTCTTACTATGATATTAATGCCAATACTAAGCACCTACCAGAACTTAAAGTATTAAAGAAAGGAACTAGGTCTTACTGTTTACTGAACCCCTAATGCCTATGCCAGGGCCTGACATAGAAAGCTATTCATTATATATTTGTCAAATGAATCCATGACTGAATGAGAGAAAAACAACACTACTCCTAAAATACTAAGGAATAATTAAGGGCATTTCAAAGCAAAGCATCATTTGATCGCTATCTTTAAAATAAATAACTCATATCATACAGAATTAGCTTAAAATCATCCACTCATTCCATGTGTGTCTTAAAGTTTAGGAATTCTTTCAAGCCGTGATTCCAAAGCCTGACTGGGAGTGATTAGTGTCAAAAACCTGCCTGAGCCCAGGCAGACATAGGAAAAATAAAGCCTGGGAGGATTGTTTCCAAGAACATTAGAATTAGGACTGTGTTTTCATGGTTTTAATCCATCATAGCCGGGGAGAAGGTAGTTCTTTGGAGCTTTAACAAATGTCAGATACTCTTTGCTTTGTGTATAAAGCACTTCAGACCCCTGCTCCCTTTAGAAGAGAATCTGATTAGATCCTAGCCTGGAAAGTTCAGAAACCCATAGAGTAGAATTAATGGTTTCCAAGTCTTTAGTGCAAGAATAAATGAAGGCAAATGAAGGCAAAGCCAGGCCCTGAAGGAGCTGAGTGAGTTAATGAATGATGGCCTCCTTGCATCTTCTGATATTCAGCTGAGTCACAGCAGATGGGCAAGGGCTCCATGGGAAAAGTGAATTATGCACATCAGGCTGTTGTTACATTTCTCACAATGACACTTTCCTCACTTCACGTGTTGTACTTCTTGGGCTGATTAGTTATGCATCCCATCTCATATTGGTGGTCCTGGTTCAGAGATAATCTTTAATTGGTTTTTCCCTCCCATATGCAAATCTGTTAAAGATTTTTTTCTATTCTTTCCCTCATTAGACAAAGCTTGTACACTGAATTATTTTGGAGAGGATGATGATGGGGGTTATAATATTAATATTAATTGAGGATCTTGGGTGGAATAATTTGTGATAAAGGTGTATTCTAAGTGGTAGGCTAGGGAAAGTTTATAGATGCTAATATTCATCCTGTACCTTGGGAATGGAATATTTTATAAGACACTGTTTAATCAAAAACAACAGTTGGCAAAAGTTACTATATCAGGGTTAGATCAGGTATTAGATTAAGTTCTTGCTAAAAGGCACATTCACTTGCTTTTATTTCACATCTCCACAATTAAACTCATCATTTTACTCTCTAAAACTCTTCTTGTAACTCTAAGATCAGATAAGCATTTAATCATCAAGGGAAGCAGGATTGTGTTGTGGAAAGACATTAATTTGGGCTTTAGGTCTGATTTGGATGCTTATTTACTATAGAGATGTAGCAAGATATTTCACCTTTCTCAATCTCAATTTCTGAATAATACTCCACCTTCAATGAGTTGATTCCACCTTCAATGAGTTGATGGGAAGATAAAGCAAAACAGTGTAGGTAGAGTCCCTTTCGATACTTGCGGGGGGTTGGGGGTGGAAAGCAGGATCTGCTCAATAAAAGATTGATGAATTTGAAAGGATGTAGTGAATTGAACAAAATAAAAGTCAACCCTTACCTGGGCCTTTTCTGCAGTATTAGGGTTTACAACTATATCAATGCAACACATTTTTTTTGATATAGAATCAATACCTGTAAACAGGTAAATACTTACAATGATCTTGTTGAAACAAGGGTGAGAGTTTTTCACATCCCTACCCATTTGGTTCTCTCCCTCTCTTTATCAGACACTGCAGTCTGACTGTTTGGCTAAGCAGTCTCCAAGATCCTTTTCATCTTTGGAATCCTATGAGAAAATGCATTAACATTTAAAAAAATGCTTCTGTAATGTAGAAAACCATTATATTTACCAGAGTCCAGCCAGGAAAACAGAAACCACTGAAAGTACATAAGTCACAGGAAATAAAGTGCTGGGAATTTGTTATATGGGTGATGGCATTGCTAAGAAGCCAAAAGAAAACTCTGGTATAATCCAGAGATTAGCAAAAGCAAAAAGCCTCTGCCATCCTAGGCAGGATGAACCAAGGAAAAGGCACGGTTACCAGATCCGAAGGGCTAGAATCACCAAGGTAATTCTTATGCTACACAGACCCAGCCTGAGGCAGAGAAAGAGAAGGGAAATCTCTAGACCTTCTATCCTTCCTGCCCTCCCATCTCTCACCAACATCTCCTGTTGGCTAAACCCAGCCAAAGCCCCCTGACCGGGGAGTATGCAGAAATCAGCTTCCCTGTCACCCAGAGAACAGCAGAAAGAGAGTAAGAAATAGATCTGAAGGCAAACAGGTCATGGGCTGGCACAAATCAACTGACCCATTAGAGGTAGAAAAATTATTCATTACTTTTAAAATTATTCAGACTTTAGTTAAATGAATGGGTTACCCCAAGGTCTCTCACATTGACTCATAGTGGTTGCCTCATCCTCAGTTACTTATTCATTGCCAGCTGGGTAAATATGTTTAGATGATGCCACCACATTTACTGCTCTTTGTTATCATTATATTGTGGTTCTGGCATAACCTCACGCACTCATAAAATATTAGACATTCATGTTGTATTAAATACCAGTATGGTGATTATATCCCATAACTTATTTGTATTTATTTTTATTCTTTTAGCATACATTGCATAGCAATGGTTTTTAAAATAGTTCTGAACAAGGTTGATAACAGGGCAAAAATAATATCTTGAGATCTCATATACATCATTTCTTTCATTCTTTTTTATCCACACTCCCTCCTCCCCATTCATTGTCTAGGAATGCACATTATTATTTGAAGTGCTCTGTTAAGTCCTACAATTTAAAAAGTCTAATTTCATTTAACCTAGTGTCTTTCAATCATATTCAATGATAGATTTTTTTTTCTTTTTCAGAAGCACTGTTTAAGGTAACCTGTATCTCTTCCATGGCACACACCTTGTGAACGTAAGTCCAAAACATCTTTAGAAATCTTTTACTTAACACTCTCTTGCTTGAAGTACTTACATGATAGAAACTCACTCTTGTGTAAGATATTGTGTTCCACTCTTGATGACATTTGGAAATTTTGGGAAGTAATGTCTTTTATCTTCCAATCACTGGTTTTGTCTTGTTGGATCAAGTTAAAGGACTAGTAAATAGAAAATAACTCTTTTCAAGTATCTTGTTAATGAAATCTGTCATGTGCCACCTCACAGGTCTCATTCAGATCTAAACATCACTGCTTCCTCCTTCAAACCCTCAAATACTTGGTGTTTTCTTTATCATTCTGGTCATTTCCGTGGAAATGTTACCGTTTTTATATCCCTTCTAATATATGATTATCACATGTGCATACCGTGTCAGGTGGGTTCTTACTAACAAAAAGTACATTTGAGCTATCATTATATTCTTCTTATTTAAAAATTTTTAATTTCATGAGGTAAGTTGGCATGAGAAATACATCATGGAGTTGCATATCAGTTTCATCAACAAGACTCTTCGAAGGAAACATAGACTAGAAAAATGTGACAATCCTATGTCTCCTATTCCATGTAAGTTGTCAGCGATGGATAAAATTCAGAAATCCTGATTCTTGGATTGTTTATCTAACTAATTTACAGGAAATTTATGTTTGTCAAGAATGGGCAGTAGGACAGAGATTCAACAGATATTTCCTGTCCTTTTGGTAGAGATTCTGATGTTTCCCCTTATTTGAGGATAACTGCTACAATGAGCCACTGTTTCTCATGAGAAGGTGTCATGTCTACTGATTCTGTTGAGGAGGCTAAAAATTGAAAATTAGCCCTTCTCTACATATTGTCCTTCTGCTCTCACCCCATCACCTATGATGACATGACACCTAAGCTTAATTGATTTCCACTTTATCCAGTGTGGTCATTTCACTTATTGCCCAGAGATGACTTTCTGGTTCAGACTAAACAAAACTTTGGAAACATTATTGTTTTCTAGAGCTAAGAAATATTATTCCAGCTTTCAGGCTAAACTCAGAGACTCAGGGGAAAATCACAAATTTTAAGTTCTGAAAATTAGAACAAAATAGAAGTGTTAAAAAACATAGTGGCTATGTTGAAGACAATGCTGATTTTGGTGGTTAAAACATGGCTATAAACAAAAATTTCTATTATATGCCATTCTTGCTTTGAAAATATTACCTATATTGATACTCCTAAGTATTTTCTGAAAGGTAGTTAGAATACAGTTGACCATTACTCTAAAAAGTGAGAGTAATGAGGAAATTAGCAAATAATTCATCTCAGTATTGAAGTGTCTATATGTGAGTGTGTGTGCGCGGGCACGTGTGTACATGATTTGTGACAGATATATATCACATGGAACATTCTCCAGGATAGATCATCTTTTAAGCAACAAAGTACATGTTAGCAAATTAAAGAAATGTGAAGTCATACCAAGTATTTTCTCTGAACACAAAGATATAAAACTTGAAACCAATAACAGGATGAAAATTGGAAAGTTCACAGATAAGTGGAAATTAAATAACACACTCCAGGACAACCAATGGGTCAAGGAAGACAAAAGGGAAATAAAAAAGTATATTGATAAAAATAAAAAAGGAAACACAACATACTAAAACTTATATGCACTTCTAAAGAGAAAAGATTATAGTGATAAAAATCTACATTAAGGAAAAAGATATCAAGTAAACTACCTAATGTTACACCTCAAGGAACTAGAAAAAGAAATAAGCCCAAAGTTAGCAAAGGGATATAAATAACAAATATCAGAGTGATAATAAGTGAAATAAGGAACAGGAAACCAATAGAAAAAATCAGTGAAGCTAGAGTTGATTTTTTTTTTGAAGAGACAAAAAAAAATTACAAATCTTTAGGCTAATTCAGAAAAAAGAAGGGAGAATTTCAAAATATAAACTAAGGGGGAGATATTACAACTGATACCACAGAAATACAAATACAAAGAAATACAAAGGATCATGAAGGATTATTATTAAATCTATATGCCAACAAATTGGATAAAGTAGAAGAAATGGATAAGTTCCTAAAAACATAATATCTACCAAGACTAAATTATGAAGAAACAGAAAATCTAAAAAGATTAGTATGAGTAAGGAGATTGAATTAATAATGAAAACCTCCCAACAAAGAAAAGCCCATTATCAGATAGCTTCATTGGTGAAGTCTGCCAAACATTTAAGGAAGAATTAATACCAGTCCTTCTTAAACAATTCCAAAAAATTGAAGAGGAAGGAGCACTGCCAAACTCATTCACAAGGCCAGCAATACTTTCATAACAAAGCCAGACAAAGACATATTGGGAAAAGAAAATTATAGGCCAGTATCTCTGATAAGCACTGATGCAAATATCTTCAACAAAATACTAGTAAAATGAATTCAACAGCACATTAAAAGGAGAGTACACCATGATCAAGTGGGATTTATCCCTGAGATGCAAGGATGGTTCAACATATACAAATCAATAAATGTGATACACTACATTAACAGAATGAAGAATACAATTCGCATGATGGTTTCAATAGATGCAGAAAAGTAATTTGATAAAATTCAAAATCTTTTCATGCTTAAAAAAAAACCTCTCAGCAAATGAAGTATAGAAGAAATGTACTTCAAAATAATAGAGACCATATGTGATAAACCAGCAGCTAATATCATACTCAATGGTGAAATGTTGAAAGCATTTCCTCCAAGATCAGGAAAAAAGATAGGGCCCCTACTCTCACCACTTTTATTCAACATACTACAGAAAGTTCTGGCCAGAGCAATTAGAAAAAAAAAAAAGAAAATAAAAGGTATCCAAATTAAAAAGATACCCAAATTAGAAAGAAGTAAAATGGTCTTTGTTTCCAGATGACATGATCTTTCATATATAAAACCCTCAAGACACTGCCAAAAAATTGTTAGAACTATATGAAAAAGAAATTAAGAAAACAACCACGCTTACAATAGCATCAAAACAGTAAAATATTTAGGAATAGTGTTAACCAAGGTGGTGAAAGATCTGTTTGCTGAAATCTATCAGTATAATAGACTGATAAAAGAAATTGAAGAAGACACGCATAAAAGGAAAGATATCCCATATCCATGATTTAGAAGAATTAATATTGTTAAAATGCCCATACTACTCAAACCCTCTATAGGTTCAATGCAATATCTATCAAAATTCCAATGGCATTTTTCACAGAAATTGAAAAACAATCCTAATATTCATATGGAACCACAAAAATCCCCCATTAGCCAAAGCAATCTTGAACAAAAAGAACAAAGCTAGAGGTATCACACTTCCTGATTTCAAACTATATTATGAAGCTACAGTAAGTAAAACAGTACCATAGTGGCATGAAAATAGACAAATAGACCAATGGAATAGAATTGAGAGCCCAGAAATAAACGCATGCATATACAGTCCACTCATCTTCAACAAGGGTGCCAAGAATACAAAATGGGGAAGGGTATTCTCTTCTGTAAATAATGTTGGGAAAGCTGGATATACACATGTAGAATACACAAAATTTGACTGAAAATTAAATATAAGACTTGAAATCATAAAACTTCTACAGGAAACTTCAGAAAAAAGCTCCTTAAAATTGGTCTTGGCAATGATTTTTTGGATATGATGCCAAAGCACAAAAATTTTTGGATACTACAGGCAACAGAAGCAAAAATAAACAGATAAGATTATATGCAACTAAAATCTTTTGCACAGCAAAGGAAACAATTGGAATGAAAACACAACCTATGCAATGGAAGAAAAATTTGCAAACCATATATCTGATAAAAGATTAATATCCAAAATATATTAGGAAGTCCTATAACTCAATAGCAAGAAAACAAAACAAAACAAATAACTGTTAAAAAATGTGCAAAGGGGGCTTCCCTGGTGGCGCAGTGGTTGAGAGTCCACCTGCCGATGCAGGGGACGTGGGTTCATGCTCCGGTCCGGGAAGATCCACATGCTGCGGAGCAGCTGGGCCCGTGAGCCATGGCCACTGAGCCTGCGCGTCCAGAGCCTGTGCTCCGCAACGAGAGAGGCCACAACAGTGAGAGGCCCACGTACTGCAAAAAAAAAAAAAAAAAATTGTACAAAGGACCTCGACAAACATTCTTCCAAAGAAGATGTGCAAATAACCAACAAGTATATGAAAAGTGCTCGGTCTCATTAATCATCAGGGAAATGTACATTGAAACCACAATGAGATACCACCTCACACCTATTTTAAAAAGAGCAAGTGTTGGTGAGGATGTAGAGAAAAGATTAACTTGGTACGCTCTTGGTGGGAATGTAAATTGGTACAGCCTTTATGGAAAACAGTATGAATATGCCTCAAAAAATTAAAAATACAACTACTATGCAATCTGGCAACGCCACTTCTTGGTATTTATCTAAAGGAACTGAAATCAGGATCTCAAAAAGATGCCTACACCCTCATGTTCAATGCAGCATTATTCACGATAGCTAAGGTATGGAAGCAATCTAAATGTCCATGGATGCATGAATGAATAAAGAAAATATGGTATATACGTACAACTGAATATTATTCAGCCTTCAAAAAGAAGGAAATTTTGCTATTTGTGACAACATGTATTAACCTGGAGGACATTATGCTAAGTGAAATAAGCCAGATACGGAAGACAATTACAGTATGATGTCACTTATTTGTAGAATCCAATATAGTCAAACTCATAGGAGCAGAGAGTAGGACGGTCATTGCCAGGGGCTAAGGAGAGGGGTAAATGGGGAAGTGATAGTCAAAGGTACGAAGTGTCAGTTATGCAAGATGAATAAGTTCTGGAATTCTATCATACAGCATAGTGCCTGTAGCTAACAATACTATGTTGTATACTTAAAATTTGGTACGAGGTTTAACTTTATGTTAGATATTCTGCTACTACTACTACTGCTTCTATTAATGATAATAAATAAGGCAGGAGGAATCTTTGGGTAGCAGTAGATATCTCTATGGCCTTGATGATGGTGATGTTTTCATGGGGGTATATTTATCCATGAACTCATGGAGTTTTAAATATCAGATATGTATAGCTTTTTTACATGTCAGTCATGCCTAAAGAAAGTGATATAAAAATGCATACCTCATAGGGCTTTGTGTAAAAAGCCCTGTTATCTTTATCTACCAAACCCAACTCTGGGCACAGGAGACTGTTTCATCTATGACAATCAAACTTTTTCTTTTAATTGAGGAAACAGAGGCTCATTGAAATGTCAAATGATGTTGATATTTCTAGCTAAGTAACTTTGAATGGAGATAACTCAGTAATAAAGCTAGAATCACTGACCACAGTGTCAGTTAAAGCACAGGTGTGATAACCAGCTGATATATTTTGCTGTTTACTGATGATTCTGCAAAGAACAGGTGCCTTGCATGGTGGAAATAAATAACTGCCTTGACTAGAGCTTATGCATGTTTGTTTCCTGGTACTACTTTGGGCAAAATAGCCCCTGCTAAGAACATAACTTTGTTGACAGATTAGTCAGATTAGATTAGTGGATTCTAAAATACCCTTTTCCAAAGGGTGGGTGGCCATGATTCATAGCTTGCGAATGCTTTGAGAGCATGAACTGAAGAAGTTTAGAGGCTTGCATAATAGGAGTCTTACATGTTATTACTTAATAGAAGATATGTAGGAAAACAACTCTCCTCGGTTTGCCCAAGACTTTCCTGGTTTGGCACTAAAAGTCCTACATCCCTCAGTCCCAGATAAACCAGGACAGATGGTTAGTTGATATAATCTAGAATGGGATATTTGGGTCATAACTGCATAATCTCATTAGAAGGAAGACTAAGTTTTCTCATTAGTATTTCAGTACTCACCCTTATTTATTGATTGATTGATTGATTGATTGCGGTACGCGGGCCTCTCACTGTTGTGGCCTCTCCCATTGCAGAGCACAGGCTCCGGGCGCGCAGGCTCAGTGGCCATGGCTCACGGGCCCAGCCGCTCGGTGGCACGTGGGATCTTCCCGGACCGGGGCACGAACCTGTGTCCCCTGTATCGGCAGGCGGACTCCCAACCACTGTGCCACCAGGGAAGCCCCCATCTTTATTCTTAATTAAATTTATAGGTTTGGAGTCTTGATAGCTTTATAATTGCACGCCATTCTCTGCCAAATAAAGGCTGATTCCGTTAGTTCCTTCAGGATTTAGTTGTTATTGTTCTTCTTTATTGCCTTAGTGTACTTAGAATACCAATTTGATATTAAAGGTTACGGTACTTCTGGATGACTTCACAAGGGCAGACTCTTGCCCAGGACCTCTGTGGAGGTCACAACAGCATGGAGAGTTTTATAAATTTAATTCTTTGTTATTCAGAAGCCAGTAGTGTTTATGTTGTGATAATATGATCTTGCAAACAGATCAAATGACTGAACATTGAAAAATGAATTTCATTCTTGACTTTTTAATCAACTTGTATCTCTAGCTTCCTTTGAATAAAGAAGTTAGTTTGTGTGAGGATAATCAGGTCTGTTCTTATATGAAGAACAAAGCTGCTTGTTAGACATTGTTATTACTCTCTGTATTTTCCTAAATAACACTTTTCATATGTGTAATTAACTAATTGTGTGTTTGTTAACACATGCCCACTCAATTCCCTGGAGAAGGGACAAGCCTGTCTTGTTGACCAGTGTATTTCTAGTGCTTACAAGCCAGAAAATAAGTATACAGTACATATTGATTCAGTGGATATATTGATGAAGGATAGATGGATGGATGGATGCATGGATGCTTGAATGGATGGATGAAACTCATAGCTAAAGCTAGCCCAATGCAATAATAAGACATACTCTTAATTCTGGCAGGCCCTGACAATTTGTATAGACCTTCACTTTTCTAAAATATGGATATAAAAGGACCTAGTGACTATTTTCCTTCTTTTCCTCTGGCTGGAAGCAGACATGTGTAAGTGCTACTATACCCATGCATGGAAGGACAGGGAAGAGGTCAGAGAATATATACCTTCCTTATATCGTAAGCTCACTAATTCTGCCCCTCCTTCAAACTAAGAAGCTTGGAGTTGAGGAGAATCTTATGGATCAAGCAATTCAAACCACTTTTTTACAGATGGGGAAAAGGAAGAAAGAACAGATGTGTTAATTTACTTGCCAAAGTTTACATAGTACATTATTAACAGAGTCAACAATAAAAGCCGGATCTTCAGTGGCTAGCTCCTGGATACTGCTTAAATGTAGTGCACCCCTTCGATGCTTATTCATTGAGCCAGATTCTTTCAATCAATCTCTGGTCTGCTTGATCCAGGTTAACAAAAATAACCAGCCTTTTTTCTTTGACAGGTCCTGTTTCTAAACTAGATTGCTCATCTTCAGCCTCTTCTAGTCAAACTAAGTCTTATTCTCCATGCCCTGGGGGAAATATCAGAGAAATGTCTTGCAAACATATGACACTTGAAAAATAATAGCACATCGAGGAAAACTTTCAAGATGAGCAACAAGTTAGTAATCCTTCCCATAAGGATCACACTGAAAAGGATTTCACATTCACTTTTAAAGTTATGCAATTTATCCATACCTCACACAGTTAGAATTCTGGATTTATATGGAAGACTTCTTTTTTTCTATATTCTTTATAAATTGTGAATTCTGTTCATGAGTTGAAGGTTATCCGCAGTAATAGAAATGCAGTCAGGTGGAAACTGTCTATAGCAGAACTATTACTGGGCCCATGGCATGATATCTCTGCATACAATATGCTTTGGGCATAAATGAGGGGAGGAAAAAAATGGCACTGAAGTAGGATTTCCCCTTTAACTAAACCCATTCTAACTAAGGAAGAAATTACTTTATTGGAAAGATGCCACTAGCTTCTATTCAATATTCATTTAAAAGAAGCATTTCTGATAGTTTCATTTCTGCACATTTTCAACAAATAACAATCCAAAGAATCAGAACTTGCCATATTCAGTTTTATGCAGCTCACTAAATGACCAATAAGGGAAAAAGCACTTGTACTTTTTCATGCTTAGGTTACTCCAAAATGGGACAGTTAACAATGGTCTGCTCTAAGATTTAGACTCTCCTTCCAACATTTTGCCAAGATGCCAAATGAAAAATGCAAACACTTTTGTAATGCATTATATTTAAGAAAATAATAGGTCTTTATTATAAAAGCTGATTTGATTGATAATTCCAAACAGGTGGCCTATGTCTCAATAAGAACTATTATTAGTTACTTTGCTAGAAAGTATTTTCTAATTTCCTCTAAAAGCTGGGCAAGCTGAATGCTTGAACTTCACTTATCCTCGGTACAGTATGAGAAAATGTTCTTGTTGGCTACTTGACAGGGTAAATAAAATAAGCAACTACTGGGAGAAGAGAATATATTGCTCCCTGAAGGTGCAAATGTTTCTTCGAGCTGAAAATTACACATTTATGAGAAAAGCCAAGTGCCTCCCAAGGGAGAGTTGTGTGTCTCAAATCAGCTGAAGTTTAAGTGAAATGCATACATTGAACAGATAACTAAATTCCACAAATGGAACTGAAGAAAATGCATTTCCCTTGTCAAAACATTTCACAGGTTCAAGTAATCAGGATCAAGCATCATTTCATGAAATTAATTCATTTAAAAAATAAGTTGGTTAAAAAAATCAAGAAAATATTTTAATTTAAAATTTTCTATTTTCTCCCTTTTCCTTTTTTTTTTTTTTTTTGCCTCTTTTCCTTTCCAGAGACTTTGGTTTAATTATGCAGCAAAGGATTTTCTAGCTGTTTTCACCCATGGTTGATAGACCCCAGTTGCCCTTCTACTAATCTCCCCTTTTGCTGATATCAAATAATTTAGCTCTCCTCCATTTCTTATTATTGCCCCCAAATTAGTTATATTTAATATTTAATACATCAATATTTTTGTAAAAATACAGACAAGCAAAATGATAAAGGTCTAGCCTTGTCATACGCACTGATCGAATGCAGTAAACATTCACCTAGAATGTCTCTGCAACAAGAGATTGTCCCATTCTGATGGTAGCAATGATGGTGTGATTCTGGACATTCTCTCTTTAAACTGGATTGCCTCTTGAAGTTACGTTACTTTCTTTGCTGCCTGTACAGTCTCAGCCACTCTATACCTTCATCTATTATTTTTCTGCTGATATAAAACTGGCATCCAGATTTTTTTTTTTAACTTTCCTTCTGAGAGGTGCCTATAGATAACTCCACCTCAGTTGTCACTGATGCTTTATATTTATCATGTACAAAACAGCTCGGGACAACTATGGCTGTGGTCTGTGGCATGCTCCTCTTGTGTCCCACCAGAGAGTTGCATTAGCTGGGAGGAAGGGGCACCTTTCCCTCTCTGTAAAGGCATGGACGTGTGACCCAGCCATGTGCCTGTGGGACAGCATCTGCCCAGAAGGGGCATCTTTTCCCAGTTTACACAGTGATGCTCTACAGGCTAATAGGGTCTTTGAATGAATTCTTTATTTTCTTCCTCTTCTCTTTTCCTAAAGTTCCCATCTCTATGAATGGTGATTCAAATTTAGAGACTTGAATCACTTCCTTACCTCTACGCCTCACTTCTCTCCCTATCCAGTGAGTTTCTGTGTTCTGTTAAAAAGCACCTTCCACATGTTTTTGCTGTTCATCACAGGGGCCTTTGCTCCTGTGAAGGAAATGGGACACAGTAATCTTAGAGCCAAATGTTGCACGTGAAGAGATATGGAATGAGCCATTTTTCATCAGGAGCTCAGCAACTGCCCCTTGGTCCCCTTCCACCAGACTGATTATTCTTTAGACTAACTCCTACTGTATCAGAGAGTTCCTTCTGAAGTACAAAATTTATCATGTCATATCTCTGTTTCTAATTTGTGGTAAGCTGAATAATAGCTTCTCGAAAATAGTCATGTCCTAACTCCCCAAACCTGTGAGGATATTACAAGGTTAGAGGAATTTTGTAAATATGATTAAGTTAAGGATGTTGATGGGGAGATTATCCTAGATTATGCAGGTGGGCCCGGTGCAATCACCTCAGGAGTCCTTATAACAGTGGGGCAGGAGGATCAGATTTAGTAGGAGATGTGATGATGGAAGCAAGAGGTAGGGGTGATGTGAGGAAGGAACCATGAATCAATGAATGCAAACAGCCTTTAGGACACGAAAAAGGCAAGAAAATGGATTCTCCTCTCAGAGGCTCCAGAAGGAACCAGCCAAGATGACACTTTGACTTTAGGCCAATGAGACTGATTTCAGACTTTGGACCTCCAGAAATGTTAGATAATAAATTTGTGTGGTTTAAAGCCACCAAATTTGTGGTAATTTATTACAGCAGAATTAGAACACTTATGCACCATCTTTCAATGGCTCTTTGTAATTTTCAGAATAAATTTCAAACTTTGTAATTTAACACAGAACTCCCTCCATGATGTATCACTGTACAACTCTCTGACCTTATTTCTATCCACTCATCAAAGATACTTTTTCCACCAGCTCTAAATTACTCTCCACTTCTGGAATTTCAAGTTAATAGGCCACTTCAGACTGCTTCTTGGTGTAGGAATTAGGAATGTCTTTCCCTCCCTCCCTCCCTTCCTTTCTTCCTTCCTTCCTTCCCTCCTTCCCTTTCTTTCTTTTTTCCCTCACTAAAGCCTGCTTGTCATTTCCTTCAGGAATCCTTTTCTGATACCCCAGTCCACTGTAAAAAATGCACAAATGAAAGAAAAAACAAGTGAATAAAAAATTCAATAAGCAGATCACTTGTTAATTCAACTATTTCCCACAGTCTTAAGGTGTATTTTTTGTCACCATCTCTATATATGGGATGGGAATTTAGACCTCAGCCTCCATAAATCATTTTTACACTTAAATGCTTCTCTTTTATGGATTAGTTTCCTATTTGGATGGATTATTTTTGAAGAGGTCATAAAGAAGCAATGCACAAACCATCATTGGAGAAGAACATTCCTTAGTTCTCTAGGGAGATCATTTTTATTTCAATGACCAGTGTTAAATCTCCAGCTTCTGTTGATCACTAAAAAGTGGTGTTAGATGTCTGACTCATTCAGAGGTATTCTTACCAGAGTTACAGTATCCAGATCAAAGCCTCCATTGAGAGAAATACCTGTACTCTGTACACAATATTTACAGCATTTTGGTGTATTCTCTGGGGACATGCCATGGGCTCCTACATTAGAAAAAACACTTAAGTGAAATAAAATTCCTCAAAAGACAACAAATCTAACAAGAGGGAAGTTCCATCTACAATTAATAATACATCTAAATGGTAAGTCTGGTAATCACTAAAAGGAATCCTAAAATATTTAATAGGATCTAATTAAAATTAATAGGAAAAACAGTATGCCAAAATTTAATAAGTACATTTTTCTCTTCCTTTATGGCAGTAAATGCCCAATTCTTAAAATAGACTGTTTTAATGCCCATATTCGTTATGCCCACATTTGTTTTCTTTACTAGCTTTCTTTCTCAAACAGTATAATTAATTTTCAGTCAATAAACAATTCATGTGATGTTTTAAATAACTACAGTGTACTAGGATCTATGCTGTGTGTTTTCATCTTCATTCTCTCACTTTTTACCTTGTCCTTCAACATTCACACAAATTACAAGTATAGGAGCCATTTTGTACAATATAAGCCAAGGAAATAAAGCTCAGAATGAACAATGAAGCAGCAAGTAGAAGAGTCTTATTAGATTTACATCCCTTTCTCCTTCCTCCAGGTTTAGGGTTCCTTCCCCTGCTCCACTTTCCCTCCTTTCACAACATCACCACTGTAATTAACTTTTATTAGTTTAGTCAGAAGTTCCACTGTTCTTTTTAGAAAAATTAATGGGAGGATGTGTGTAGCCTGAATCCCAACCCCATCGTGTATTGATTTTAACTTTAACACGAGTCACATCTTCTCCACATTCCAGAGACGTGCCCAGTTATTGCATCTGTATGAAGTAATATTTCACGGAGTAGAAAATTTTAAGTGATCAGTGAATCAATATTGGCTACTGCCATTTGGAATTGTTTTCACTTGGGTACATCATGTCTTCCTAACAAGACATCAGAAATCCTTTATAGGGCTTCCCTTGTGGTGCAGTGGTTGAGAATCTGCCTGCCAATGCAGGGGACACGGGTTCAATCCCCGGTCTGGGAAGATCCCACATGCCACAGAGCACCTAAGCCCCATGCACTACATCTACTGAGTCTGTGCTCTAGAGCCCATGAGCCACAACTACTGAGCTCGCGTGCTGCACCTACTGAAGCCTGCGTGCCTAGAGCCCATGCTCTGCATCAAGAGAACCACCACGATAAGAAGCCTGTGCACCACGACGAGTAGCCCTCGTTTGCCGCGATTACAGAAAGCCCGTGCTCAGTAATGAAGACCCGACACAGCCAAAAATAAATAAATAAAATAAAATTTAAAAAATCATTTATAGTAGCAAATTCCAATGTCAGACATCATAGGCTCTCCCAACCTAAGGTAGTCATCCTGGGTGGTAAATAATGTAGTATCTTTAGAGACACTGGACATGGTTTTGAATCTCCTCTTTTTTTTTTTTTTTTTAATAGCTTCCTAATCTTGGTTTGGTTACATAGTCTGTCTGAGCTTCATTTTTCTACTTTAAAATGAGAGTAGCCATCTTCCCTTGCTAGGTACGTAAAACATCTCCATCCTTCAGATAGAGACAGTTATGCTCCATATACAGGATTCATATGCAGGGTCATTTATAATTAACTTTTTCACAATCATTGTTTGTCATGGAAAAGTAGTTTCAGTGACTGGCAATTCTGGTTTTTCAGAATGAACAATTTTTGGTATGTTATCAGTGGTGTTTGGTGGGAAAGGAAGAATGGGGGGTTATTGGGAGTGAGAAAAGGGAAACAGTAGAGATAAGGCATGTAAGTTGCTTAAAAGAAACACACTCAATGAAAAAAAAGGGCCTAAAAGAATACACAAGAGGTTATATAGTTGAGAGAATCTGCTCACTCTCTGCAATCACTGGATCAAGCTCCATCTCTACAATTTACTAGCTGTTCAAATTCTGATGAGTTATTTATTTAATGCCTATTTTCTTCTGTGTTATATGAAGAATTTAATTCATACTTCATCTTTGAATTGCTGAGAATTGTACATGAGATAAAGTATGATTTCTGTCAAGCAGAAAGTGTCAGGAAAAAATAACAATACTAATAGTTATCATGGGTAAATGCTTATCTGCTAATGGTGACCTCGGGAAACATATAAAAAGATGTTTAGTTTTACTTGTCACTTTTTGTGTTTTTCCCACAGGTGGATATTTATTGCTATTTGTTTTCTCTTGTTGTTTTATGCACCCATATTTCCTTCTGAGTTTAGTTTCCTTCACACTGAAATAGATCCTTTAGTAGTTCATTCAGAGATGCTTTTTTAGTGAAAATATTCTCAATCTTTGAGGACAGAAATTGTCTTGATTCTGCTCTTAATCCTGAATGATTATTTGGCAGAATGTATTGTAGAATTCTAGATTAACAGTTATATCAGTTGGACAGTGTCATTCCATTATATTCTCATCTCTTTTGTTTCTATTAAGGAATCTGTTTTCAGTCTTAGATTATATACAAATAAACAATTCTATCTTTTTGCTTCATTAAAGACCTCACTTTGCTCTTGTTCTGCTGTCTTCAACACTGAGTCTAGGAAGGGATTAATTTTATTTCTCTTGTTTGGGACTTGTTGTGATTCTTCAATCTAAGGATTCCATATTTTGTTCATTTTGGAAAATTCTCAGCCATTATTTCTGTTCCAGATATCTATTGCTGCCTTTAAAAAAACTGCCTCAAGATGTAACAGCTCTATATCATAAACATTTAAAGATATCTCCTGATTTTGTGCTTCCTAATTTCCTACAGGGCTCAGCAGGGTGATATTTCTGCTCCACATGCCATAGAGAGAGAACTCAGTGATAGTCAGCTGGTGAATGGTCTGATTTGGAGTGTATAAGCAGGCTAGTGCTTGGCAGAGATGATTTGAAGGCTGGCTTCTGCCAGGCCACTCACCTTCTCCATATTATCTCAAAGTCCCTTCATATGGTCTGTTCAGCCCAGTACTTAGACTTGTTATATGGCAGCTCAGGGCTCCCAGCCAGCAAAAGAAAGTGGCTAGTCATCTAAAGGCTAAGTACAAAACTGGCTTCACTATACTCCATTTCTCAAAGCAGTCACAGGCTAATCTATATTCAGTGGGAAGATAAAGGGACTCCACCTCATAATGGGATGAGTGTCAAAGCATTTGTGGACATTCTGAACCCTACCTATTACATTACTGTTTAATATTTCTTCTTTCCCTTCTCTTTTCTCCTTCTGGAATTCTTATTCTTATTCTCTGGAATTCTTATATACATATCTTATTATGTATATATTTGGTATCTAACTCTTTTTTTTTTTTTTTTTTTTTTTTTTTTTTGCGGTACGCGGGCCTCTCACTGTTGTGGCCTCTCCCGTTGCGGAGCACAGGCTCCAGACGCGCAGGCTCAGCGGCCATGGCTCACGGGCCCAGCCGCTCCGCGGCATGTGGGATCTTCCCGGACCGGGGCACAACCCTGTGTCCCCTGCATCGGCAGGCGGACTCTCAACCACTGTGCCACCAGGGAAGCCCTGGTATCTAACTCTTAATGTCTATAAACCTCTTTCAAATATTCTCTCTTTTATCTCGGCTGAATTCTGAATGAAGTCTTCCTAATGATCTCACGTTCATGTAATTCTTCAACTATGTTGCTTATGCTATAAACTGTGTTCAGTTTTTCATATGATATAGAGATATTCATTTCCTGAAGTTCTATTTTGCTCTTTAAAAATTTGGCTTTTTTAAAAAATAATGCTGCCTTCATTTCTCATGACTTAAGGCATGATTTAAGGCTAATTTGACCTGAAACCTCGAGCCTCTATGGTACCAAGACTAACCACTCACTCCTCACTCCTCCATCTCCCTCCCCATCGGGGAGACACACACACACCTGCAGCACCAGGTCACCTCAAGTACTTCAGCTCTGGGTTTTTAGTCATCTTATTGTGTCAATCAGCTTGGGGGAGGTTACCTCCATTTTGTGAGCTTAGTTATTTATTTAAAATATTTTTCAACTAGTTTATCCAGCATTTCAACCTGCTTGTAGTAAAACTATGTTAAAGATTTCTTAGTCTGCCATACTTGCTGGAGTGGGAAATTCTATCTTTATTCTCTGAAGAAAAGAAGAAAATAAAGACCCTGAAATCAGAGACATTTTTGGTTTATATCCCAGCAGAGTGCACAAAAATGTGAAGATCTATAAGTTTAGGAAGAACTAAGTCTTGGGTTGGTATGGACAACTTACAAGAAAATCTCAGTTCAAGATACAACTATTTTGAACAAGTTCTATTTAATTAAATAATGGTGAGTTTGAGGCAAGTTCTTCCTAAGAGAACTGCTTCAATTGATAATGTATGGATGGATTTTTTGAAGTAGAGTTGATTTACAATATTACATTAGTTTCAAGTGTACATCTTAGTGATTCAGTATTTTTATAGATTATACTCCATTTAAAGTTATTATAAAATATTGGCTCTATTCCTTGTACTGTATAATATATCCTTGTAGCTTATTTATTTTATACATGTAGTTTGTACCTCTTAATCCCCTACCCCTATTTGCCCTCCTCCCTTCCTTCTCCTCACTGGTAACCACTAGTTTGTTCTCTGTATCTGTGTGTCTATTTCTGTTTTGCTGTGTTGTGAATGGATATTTTTATAGAAAAATGTTTTGCCAACTTAGTTGCTCTCTGAATTAATATTGCAGTCAGAATAATGGAGAGCAATAAAATAAGTTCCTACTACCAAAAGTTTCATACTTCAATATGACAAAATAATGTTTCTTATTTATCTTTTTCCCTTTATGCCTAGTCTTCCGATGACAACCCCAACTTTTCTTCGGCTCATCTGCAACCAAGTAAATGATTATTTGCTAATAAATTAGCACAATATACACCATCTTATGGATAGTCATGTTCACTTACAAAGCTAAGCATTTTTATTCATCCAGTAGTTTCCTCAAAGTTCCTCCAGAATAAAGACTATGTCAACAATAAATAGTTTGTTGAGGTTGTGGTGATGCTGGGTGAAGGCCTCAGTACTTTTTCTGGCTTTAAGAAAACTGGTATTAGGAATGTTATGACAACAAATACATACATGTGCTTTTCCTTTTGAAATGTGACTAGCTCTAAACAATAGTGCCAATACGACTTCATTTTTGGAAGTGAAAGAAAAGTAAGTAAATTAAGAAAAACAAACAAACAAACATTTCCTAGTCCAGCCCCAGGCCCTTTAAAAGAAGCTAGTATGCCCAGAGTAATGAACATCAGAAATTAGTAAATGACCTTGCTGTAAGCTTTGCAGTCCCATCTCTAGAGTTTACCAACAATAATCTCTTTTGTCTGTTCCTCTGAATTCTTGCCTTCTAGGCTGATTACAAAACTTACTTGTCTTTGTCCCAGTATTTCAGCCACTGCATCAATTTCTTGACCTGTCCTGGAGGGGGGGCAGTTGGTAAAGCAAGGTAAAACTAGACCCTTCTTTGTTTATTATTCTGTTCCTCTGCACAACACATCACTTTGGTAAGGCACCTAGATTCCACTAGTCATCTCCATAGGAATGACTAACAATTTGTGATTTTTTTCCATGCCTCTTTTTATTGTCTCCTGCCAGTTATTTTAGTTCTCAGTTTAGATACCACTTCCTCTAAGAAGCTTTCGCTAAACCATAAGGTCAGAGCCAAATGTTCCTTCCACGTGTCTGTTGGTACCTGTTCTTAATTCTCTAATAAAGTATATCACTCGTGCTTTTTCAATAAATGTTAAGGAAACGTATTTCAAAAATAATTGCATATTCTATACTGACAATATTATACAGAATATACAATGCAATCATAGCCCTAGAATGTAGTAGGTAATCAGAAATTATTTTTATTTTTTTACCAATTTATTTATTAAAATTTTAGAAATTTTAATTTCTTTTTATTTTTTATACAGTTGTTAAAGGTTACTTTCCATTTACAGTTACTATAAAATAATGGCTATATTCCCCGTGTTGTACAATACATCCTTGAGCCTGTCGTATACCTAGTAGTTTGTACCTCCCACTCCCTCACCCCTATATTGCCCCTCCTCCCCTCTCCCCACTGGTAACCACCAGTTCTCTATATCTGTGAGTCCACTTCTTTTTTTGTTGTATTCACTAGTTTGTTATAATTTTTAGATTCCACATATAAGTGACATTATACAGTATTTGTCTTTCTTTGTCTGACTTATTTCACTTAGTATAAAGCCTTCCAAGTGCATCCATGTTGCTACAAATGGCAAAATTTCATTCCTTTTTTATTGCTGAGTAGTATCCATTATATATGGATGGATACTTAGGTTGCTTCCATACCTTAGCAATTGTAAGTGATGCTGCTATGAACATGGGGGTACATGTATCTTCTTGAATTAGTGTCTTTATGGGGGTTTTTCAGGATATATACCCAGGAGTGGAATTTCTGATGAATCACAAATTGACCAAAGATTAATTTATATGTAGTAGGCAATTAGGAAGAAGAAAACTCTGTTAAATACAAATGAGGTTTTAATTAATAAATGAAAGCATATAAATGGTTACTCAACAGTTTCTCAATAAATGATATCTCTTTAATCTCAATATATATGCTTTTAATATATATATATTACATGTGTGTGTGGGGGGTGGGTGGGTGGGTGTATGTGTATTAATGATAATGGGAATGAATTCCAGGGAGGAGAGGTCATACAAGAACAAAATTCACCTTGTTTTTTGCTTATGATGTCATATTTAGGGCATTTTATATTGTCATTTTGCAATCCCACAAACAGATGAACAAAGCCTTTTGAAAATAAGATTAAAAAAACCGAGTTTCACAACCTCTTTTATAAAACTCTCTCTCTATATATATATGTATATATGTATATAGACACACACGTGTGTATTTCTCTTTTATCAGCTTAACATAGTAGTTTATTAAGAAAACTGTTTGAAAAGTGAATGCAGCCACTTTGTTTTATTGAGGCAGAATACACAATTACTAATCCCTAATATTTTTATTGTTGGATAAAGCACTTTAAAAGCAAAATAGATTTTAGGAGATATCCAATTTGATCTTCACAAAAACTCACTGAGACAGGCAGAGAAAATATTGCTATTATCATTGTATACGTGAAAAAGTGGAAGTTAAGTAAATTTTCTTTGTGACAAAATCAATGAATTGTAATCTGGATCTTGAATCCATGTCTTCTAGTGATATCACCAATAGCCACAGTTATTGGGCTACTTCTGTGTTCCATGCTCTATGCCGTGTGCTTTAAATATCTACGTAATTTTAACTGTTATATTGAAATAATTATATATTCACAGAAGGTTTCAAATTGTACAGAAAGGTCCCATGTTTCACCCATTTTCTCTCAATGGTAACGTATTACAATACTACAGTATAAGAGCATAATCAGGAATTTGACATGGGTAAAATCTACAGAGCTTATTCTGGTTTCATTGGTTTTACATGTACTCATTTGTGTATAGGGGTGCGTGAGTGTATGTGTTTCTATACAATTTTTTTTTCTTGGCTGCGTTGGGTCTTCGTTGCGCACACGGGCTTTCTCTAGTTGTGGCGAGGGGGGCTACTCTTCACTGCAGTGCGAGGGCTTCTCACTGCGGTGGCTGCTCTTGTTGCAGAGCACAGGCTCTAGTTACGTGGGCTTCAGTAGTTGTGGCATGTGGGCTCAGTAGTTGTGGCTCGCGGGCTCTAGAGCGCAGGTTCAGTTGTTGTGGCACACGGGCTTAGTTGCTCCTCAGTATGTGGGATCTTCCCGGACCAGGGCTCGAACCCGTGTCCCCTGCATTGGCACGCAGAACTTAACCACTGCAGCACCAGGGAAGTCCTTCTATATAATTTTAAGACACACATACATTTATTTATGTAACCACCATCACAATCAAGATACCGTTCTATCACTACAAAGATTCCCCATGGTACACCTTTATATCCACTCCCATCCCCTTCACCTTCTCTTATCCTTAATCTCTGAAAACTGCTAATCTGTCTATTTCTATAATTTTGTCATTTCAAGAGCATTCTATGGAATCATATAGTATGTAACTTTTTGGTATTGGCCACCTTCACTCAGCATAACTCCCTTGCAATACATCCATGCTGTGTGTATTGAGAGTTTGTTCCTTTTTATTCCTGAATAGTAGTCCATGGAATGGATATGGCCCAAGTCATCAAGCTGTTCACCCACTGAAGGACATGTGGGTTGTTTCCAGTGTTTGGCTATTATAGAAAAGCTGCCCTGAACATGTATGTGCGTGTTTTTGTGTTGACAAAAGTTTATTTCTCTGGGTAGATGCCCAGGAGTGCAATTGCTGGGCTATAAGTTAAGTACATGTTTGTTCCTTTTTTTTAAATGTGAAACTTTTTCAGAATGGCTGTACCATTTTACATTTCCATCCACAATGTGTGAGAGATCCATTTTCTCTGCATCTTTTCTAGCATCTGGTATTGTCACTGATTTTTTATTTCAGCTGTCCTAATAAGTATGTAGTGCTGTCCCATCGTGGGTTTAATTTGCATTTTCCTCATGGCTCATGATACTGAACATATTTTTGTGTGCTTACTTGCCATGTGTATATCCTCTTGGGTGAAGTGTCCATTCATAAATATTTATATTTAAGAGACATACTTAAATATGTCTATAATGATGTGTTCACCATATTGTTAGCAATCTATATCTTCTCTTCATGAAAGAAACAAGGAAATTAAGGAAAAGCTAACTAATATTCCCAAGGGCACGCTGCTGAGAAGTAGCAAAGCCAGTTGAAAGTTCTGATTTAATGCCAATCTTACGCTCTTTCATATGTGCCACACTTTGATTTTTCCACTTACTTGATTATTTTATTGAGCTGTCTACATTGTAGAGATGCCAGGCCAAAAATCTTGAAGAAAGCAAGCATGTAGCATCTTTACTATGTACCTATAAATATCATTTCTCAAATACTTCACAAGTTTAAAAAAATTAACCATGACAAAATACATGGAATACACATTTTACGAGCATTTTGACAGGTTCTGTAGTAATAAACCAAAATGAAACTTACTCTGACGTTTAGTTTACAACTCAAGATGTGAACTTAGAATAAAACTGTCTTTTTAAGAAAATGAAGAAAATAGGTCATTTATGCTTTAGTTGATTAAAAAGATAATCTCACTGAGAACATGATAAGGAATGTGGGGTGAGGGCGGGAGGCTGAGTGAGTTTGAGGTGGAAGAAGGAACAACCAGGAGGCATGTTGACAACCTGGCTTCACTAATCACTATGCACATCCTTAACACAGTGGAGGATGAGTGTGGTAGGTACACATGTTGTTAATTACAGACAGGCAGACATTCTCCAGCTGAAATTAATTAACCACCTTCCTCTGGGTGGGAAAGGCTCAGTGTGGTGTTTGAGATGTAGGGTCACGATTCCCCGTATCAGTTCGGTGTTTGATTATCTTAGTCCTGACAAGCTTTTTGCTAAGGACATTATATAGTTCAGTCAATGGTGACATTATCCTTCCGTTATTTCAGCACTAAATTACTGGAGATTAATCTTTAATGTCCTTGGTGCTCTGTTTTTCGAAGATTCTAGTTCTCTTTCATTAAATACAGATATTTGTCATTTTTATGGGAATTTCTACTTACAATTATTGTCTGGTGATTGGCATATCTTATTTGAAGATGATGAAACCCTTTCCCGTAATATGTAATTTGGAGGAAAAGGGGGGGCTTATTTGAAATCTGAAAGATTACACATATTATCGTGGTTAAGCTCAGTAATAAAGCAGTGGATGAACATATAAGCCAATATCGTCAGCTCATGTCTGGAATAATTCATCCATCCATCCTTCCATTTGGTTGGGCGTTTATAAGCCAAAGGAAAGTTTAAACAGCGCTCTAGAATGGGTCTGCTACAGAGAGGAAAGCACAAAATGACGGTGCAACAAGGCCACAGGGTGCTACCACCACACAGCATGCTTGATATTGCAGCGCAGGAAGAACATAAATGTCAGTATCTTCTGTTCAGTTGGGGAGCCTTTTTTAGGTCTCACGCAACTTGGAAGTCATTCTTGTTCCAGTCAGAATCCAGTCAGAACAAGTCATTCTTGTTCCGGTCAGCAGCCACTTCAACATCAGAGGGTTCTCAGAACACTGTGAACTCAAGCACAGGGCAACATAAATTGCAACAGGCATTTTCTAAACCAACATGGGGAAGTCAGCTCAGCATAGCTATTTGTGGTAACCAGTTTGCAACAGGCTGAGTGAGTGCCATTGAAAACTTCGTAATATGTGGAATCTAAAAAAAATGATACAAATGAACTTATATACAAAACAGAAATAGACACACAGGCATAGAAAACAAATTTATGCTTACCAAAGGGGAAAGCGGTAGGGGAGTAAATTAGGAAGTTGAGATTAACATGTACTATACATAAAATAGATAACCAACAAGGACCTATTGTATAGCACAGAGAACTACACTCAATGTTTTGTTATAACCTATAAGCGAAAATAATCTGGATATATATATATATATATATATATATCTGAATCACTTTGCTGTACACCTGAAACTAACACATTTTAAATCAACTATACTTCAATTAAAAAACTTCCCATTTAAATTTATAAACATTGAATGTCTGTAGTTGCAGACATTGAAATATCCCTACAGTAAGTGTATAAGTTGTATATTGTAGAGAAAACAAATGACTTAAACACAAAATGAAATGTGAAACAGGAATCAGAACTGTTCTAGAAATCATTGGTCAAAGATGTCATGTTGATAGAGCCCATTGACTCAGCCACAACTTTCTAGGGTTTTCTTTAGCAAAGAGATCTTGAAAGTTACTATCAGAATGGTGCTGTGTGACATGTGTAATATATGTCTCTATATCTATCTATAGAGAGAAAGGGGAACATTATGTATTTCTGTATATAAAAGAAAAAAATTTTTTGTCTATCCCAGTGTTTTATTTTATAAGGACAACAGGAGAATTAATTAAGTTTAAACTAAAGAAGTTAAGATTTTATTTTTATTACAGGTAGTCACCAATAGTTGATTTGATTTGGTGTGGAAAGGCAAGAATTCTCCCTCATGGCACAGAAATGATGCTAGCTGACCACACAGTTAAGCCCATCCCAGAAGACAAACTACCCTGATTAGTAGTCCATGATCCAAGCTCTGTTCTGCACCCCAAATTCAGCTTGACAAGGGCTTGGTCAGACAATTGAGAGTTCATCAGACTTAGGGAGGCTCACTCAAACTAACAGAACTTAGGGAACACTGATGTTTATAAACCTGAATTCTTATAATTCTTATTAATTTTCCTTAATAAATATTCCTTTCTCACAATAAAAAAAATGTGCATTATACATGGCAAATATATCCTGTTATCAGGGTAGCTAAGAGGAATAATAACCAGATAGCTTTTTGTTATGTATGAAATTGTAACTGGTATAGTCTTGACTGTGGAAATCCACAGCAATTTAATAATCTTAAATTGGCAAAACATTGGGCAATATTTACTCACAATCTCAGCTTAGCTTAAACAGGTGACATCCATCTGGCTCGAGGAACTTCTCAACTCTGAGAAAGCAAGATTTAATGCTGTGTTAGTATATGATTCTCTGTCAACTCACATTCTCATAGACAATGGAGTTATAAAAGTAAGCTTGGGCTTTTTCCTCGCCTTAATCAGTCAGAGGTCTGGAAATTAATGTCTAAAGAAATAATAAGAGAGTTTAGTGATAAATCCTAGGCCAGAATGTGGGAAAAGATGCTACTGTCACTAGAACCTAGCATGTTTTGAGGCTTCATCCTTAATCAAAAAAAAAAAAAAAAAGAAAACGAAGCTATGGAAGCACTAAGCCTACCTTTGGCATACATTAAATCTGACTCAAATATAATCACAGGAGAATATAGGAAGAGAATGAGCATTCAGGAAAAAAGGTAAATCAGGTTCAAAGGTAGTGAGATATAAGAAAATCTGAACTATCAAGAAATTGTAAATAAATTTATGTGAAGGGATGGTAAGTGATATTTTATGCAAGTGGAATCCAAAAGAAATTGGGGTAGCTCTAATTATATCAGACAAAATAGACTTTAAGCCAAAATCAGTAACAAGAGACAAAGAAGGTCATTATATAATGATAAAAAGAATCAATTCATCAAGTAGATATAACAATTGTAAATATATAACTACCCAACATCAGAGCACCTAAATATGTTAAGCAAATTCTAATAGGCTCTGAAGGGAGAAATAGACAACAATGCAATAATAGTAGTGGACTTCAGTACCTCACTTTCAGCAATGGATAGACCATCCAAACAGAAAACCAACAAGGAAACATTGGACTTGAATATACTTCAGACCAAATGGGTCTAACAGACGTTATGGGACACTTAATCCAACAGCAGCAGCATACACATTTTTTACAAGCACACACAGGGGAGCCCTTGTACACTATGGGTGGGAATATAAATTTGTACAGCCACTGTGGGAAAAAGTATGGAGATTCCTCAAAAAATTAAAAATAGAACTATCATATGATCCAGCAATCCCACTTCTGTATATATTCAAAATAATTGAAGGTAGTGTGTCAGAGATATTTGCACACCCATGTTCTTAGCAGTATTATTCACAATAGCCGAAAAGTGAGAGCAACTGAGTCGTCCATTGATGGATGGATGGGTAAACAGAATGTGATATATTCATACAATATAGCATTAGCCTTAAAAAAAGAAGGAAATTCTGTGATATGACATAACATGGATGAACTTTAAGCACATTATGCTAAGTGAAGTGTCAGTCACAAAAAGAAAAATACTGTATGACTCCACTTACATGAGGTATTTAAAGTGGTCAAAATTGTAGAAACAGAAAGTAGAATGATGGTTACCAAGGGCTAGGGGGAGTGGGAAATGGGGAGTAGTTGTTTGATAAATACAGGGTTTCAATTTTGCAAGATGAAAATGCTCTGGAGATCTTTTGCACACTACTGTGAATATTTAATATACTGAATTGTAGACTTAAAGTGGTTAAGATGGTAAATTTTATGTTGCATATTTTTTTACTAAAGTTAAAAATAAGAGTCAGGGAAAAGATCTAAATCCCTGAGTGCTATCAAGAGGTTGATTGATTCCAAATATGATGTGTGCACAGGCATGTGTGTTTGTGTGTTGGTGGAGTAAAATGAAAGTGACAAAATACACTGTGTGCCAAAACTGATCCCTGTGAAACCAACATTTCAGCACCTGAATTTCTTTGTTTCCTTTAAACCCACAGAGAAATGGGGCTATATATTTTGGCTCTATGTGTCGGGGAAGGGAGATGCTCTTTTTTTTTTTTTTTTTTTTCTTGTGCAATCTGAAGAATACTAAGTAGGGGCAGGGATCCCTTGAGAACTTCTTTACCAACTAATAGAGAGCTTAAGTGGAAACATCATCAGGAATATTCAAATATATTCCCAGTTGATTTTATTTCACTACATCAGTATTTCCCTGGGGCTATATGTCAAACTGTCCCATAAATTATAGGGATCAGCTTCAAATGTTAACTATTGAAAATAATATTCTGTTAAAATTAGTGTTATATCACTTCAAGGGGATTTGGTTTAAATATAATCGGAGAGAGAGAAACAGCTCTTGTCTTGCTGTTTCGAGAGCATATACTTAGCAGACAACCCACGTTCAGTTTTAGCTTGGTCATTTACTGTATATATTCCTTAAACTTCTTGCATCTCCATTTTTAAAATCTGTTTATTGCAGGTATTAATTGATATCTAACTGGGTTGTTATAAGGATTATCTGTTTATTAGAGGATCTGGTAGATACATAATACTTAATAAATGATAATATTAATTGTTATAGTAATCACAAAAAGTAAATACTAACAGTGATTATAATATTATGTTTTAATAGTAAAAAACTATAAAGAAATGTGTAGATGTAATAAATAGTACCTATAAATTATAATTATAAATAATATTAAATAGTAATTACACATAGCGTTTTAACATTTATTATCATTATGATTTTTTTAAAGATAGAAAATGGTTATAATGTAATAATGATGATAAATCAAAGACACTGTCCAGGTTATGCAATAATCCAGAAGTAAATTGCTATATCCTTAAATCCTATATGCATGGTCAGCATACCCTTGTGAATTACTGCATCAAAAAGGACCACCCTCACATCCCGGCAATCCTGTATCTTTTTATGAGATTGTAGCAATCTGTCTAGGCTATGATTCTGAACTTGGTGTGTTGGTGCTAAAAACTGTTAGTAAAATCTTTCCCTAGGTCTCTTTACATACAGTCAAGCCACAAAAATTTTGGTCAATAAAGCCAGCAAGACAATATCACACTCAGGTTTACAGCATAATAAGAGTCTTTTGTTCTTGCATAATGCTTTAACCATTTATAAAAGTTTTACACATAGAATAATTTGTTTGTGCTTCACAATAACCCTGTATAATTGTCTCCATTCTATGGGGAAGGAAATAAAGTTCACCAGGAAGTGAAACAACTTACCCAAAAGGAGGTAGCAGTGAAATGTTTGATTTGGGCTTTGATCCCTTCAAGTGCAGTTCTATTTCCATCATATTATTCCTCCTCGATAGCAGAATATCATCAGCACCAAGACTTTAAATCACTTATTCTAAATATGTTCAAAGCACTAGAAGAAATCATACCTAAAGAAGTAAAAGAAAGTTTTAGAACAATGTATCAACAAATAGATCGATAAAAAGAAAGATGCTATTTTAAAAAGGAACTGAAAAGAAATTATGGAGTTGATAAGTACAACTGTAATGAAAACTTCACATAGGAGGAGCTCAGCCTATTTGAGCATGCAAAGAAAAAAAAGAATCAGCAAACTTGAAAATCAGTCAGTTGAGATGTGTGAGATTGTCCATTCAAGACTAGCAGAGCCTCTCAGCTGAACCTCACTTACATCAGCAAACTTCCAGCCAATCCCCAAATAGGTGTGCTAAATAAATGCATACTGTCATGTGCTGCTGAGATTTGATGGTTGTATTTGTATGTTATGCAGCATTATTATGACCATAATTAAGTGATACAGGCAATAAGCATCTTGAGGGCTACTGTGACATCTACACTGCTCACTGCTATATATCCGATGCCTGGAACGTAAGAGTTGCTCTAAATATTTGCTAAAAATGATTTGTTTTTTGTTTTTTGTTTTTTTTATTAGTTTCTGCTTTATAACAAAGTGAATCAGTCATACATATACATCTGTTCCCACATCCCTTCCCTCTTGCATCTCCCTCCCTCCCACCCTCCCTATCCCACCCCTCCAGGCGGTCACAAAGCACCGAGCTGATCTCCCTGTGCTCTGCGGCTGCTTCCCACTATCTATCTACCTTACGTTTGGTACTGTACATATGTCCATGCCTCTCTTTCGCTTTGTCACAGCTTACCCTTCCCCCTCCCCATATCCTCATGTCCATTCTCAAGTAGGTCTGTGTCTTTATTCCTGTTTTACCCCTAGGTTCTTCATGACATTTGTTTTCTTAAATTCCATATATATGTGTTAGCATACGGTATTTGTCTTTCTCTTTCTGACTTACTTCACTCTGTGTGACAGACTCTAGGTCTATCCACCTGATTACAAATAGCTCAGTTTCGTTTCTTTTTATGGCTGAGTAATATTCCATTGTATATATGTGCCACGTCTTCTTTATCCATTCATCCGATGATGGACACTTAGGTTGTTTCCATCTCCGGGCTATTGTGAATAGAGCTGCAATGAACATTTTTAATTGAGAAGTGTCCTCTGATTTTAGCTTTAGTCTTCTCATTCATAGAATAAGCATATTTTTTTTTATTCTCAAGACTTAAAATGTCAAATTATTTTTAGGTCTTCTGTGAAAACTACTTCTCAGCCTCAGTTGTACTGTATGAGATGGAAAAGTTACACATAAATGATGGAAAGATGTACCCCTAGTGACAGATATTGGAAGTGACTTAGAAACCATGTTGATAATTGATTTTCCCTTGGTTGAAGAAAAAGGAAATGTATAAATGAGCTAAATCTTATTAACCTTCTCAAGGCATGAAGTTTCCTAAATACACAGCACTGTATTCTTTCTTAACCTTTCTCTACACATCCAGTATGCACTTACTCAAAGGAAAATGTCTTTGTCTCTTAGTTATATTTCAGTAGTAACATTTCAGCCCAACTCCTTGTCAGAGTTTCCTCAAAAAACCTGTATAGTCTTTTGATGAAAAATCAAACTACGTATTGACTATTAAACTGTTACTGGTTTGACTATAAGTCTTTACTGTTCCAGCCCTTTAATGCAAAATTTAGGTGAGGTAGGACAATCCAAATACACTCAAAATTAATGTATAAGAACAAAATTCCTTGAGATATTGTTTAAAATGTAACATTTTGAAATCCAATTCAGTATTCAAAAATTATTATTTTGTCTGTTAAGTTATTCCCAGACATCATTGCTGATACACTTGGTTTCTCTAAGTCACTTTCCATAGTTTAAACTTAAGGAGATAATAGCCCATCTGTCTCTGGCATGGCTGCCTCCTAATCTCGGGGTTTTTTCTTAGTTAACTGGCTTGCATCTCTGATTCTACTGTGGTTGAGGTGAGACCTGTGCACCTTGAAGCAAGGAAGTCTTGCATCTCATTCTCTCCCAAGATCCCTGTCCCTTTTGTTCCTTTCCCATCTTCCCAAATGGAAATATCCCAAATAAAATCTCAAGTAGATACTTAACTCCAAGAGATTTTTGAGGTTTAAGTAAAATAACTTATATGTGCTCAGCACACTGCTTGACCTGCTTAACAACTGTTTTTATTGAACATTTATTATTACTTTATTACTGTAATAAAGTTGGGACAGAAAGGTAGGATTCAGAGCACATTTTCTCTAGCTGTGCCACTTCTCTTCTGGCTCCCTTCTGGCTCAGCATTTTATGCTGGCACATTCTTCAGATGTGTTTGTGGCGTGTTCTCTACTACAGCTCTAAAATTGATACAGTCTGATTTTACCTCAAGATATAATCTGATATGTTAATTTCAGTAACCCATTTAAATGTCATTTTTCCACAATTTTCTTTTGAATAGTATTTATTGCCTCAATGTCCTGGGGATATTTGGCTGCTCAACTTCAGCAAGAAACAAGAATTTGATGACAGTTCTTATTTCTTAATGAGATTCTTCGCTAACTTACCAGGGTTGTAGTTCCTCCTCTTCAATCCCTTTATTTAGTGAGTCATCACATTATGTGACTGTTGAACAGAAGTCCCTATTCATATTCTATCTGTGGAATGGCTTCATTGTTTGGGACTGGATTTGTACAATACCTTACTACGTGATCATTATAACGTCAGTCTTTCCCTAGTTAAGTCATTCTACTCTTCACTATCTGACACATCTTCAAATTCTATATTAAGGTCACTCAATGATCTATAAGAATGTCTATATCAGCTAGCTCTAGAGGGACCGACCATAAGTTTTCCTGGAACTGAGGTGGTTCCTAGGACATGGGCCTTCCAAAGCTAAAAGCAGGAAAGTCCTAGGCAAATCGGGAGAGTTGTCCTAGGCAATCAAGTGACATACTCTATGTCACCAGACGTACTCTCAGTTGAGAATTCTCTCTGCTGACAATTGAAACCTAATTTTTCTAGCTACACAAATACTGATATCTTCATTTAGAATTTCCATTTCAAAATTTGTCCCATTGTGCCTAACAGATAAGGATGTAGACAGAGATTTCAGGTCAAGGGAAAATGCAAATGAAAGCATAAAAGTTGGAGACTGAGGGAGTATGTTCAGAAAAGTTGAGATAATACCATGGAGTATCTTGAAAATCAAGTAAGGAATCAGTGCTTTATTTTATTTCATTTAGAATATCTGAAAGTGATTCTCTACAGCTTTAGCCCAACGTAGAGAACCTTGATCACTTAGTGCCTTTTTACTTGTGATTTTAGAGATTGATCTGCAGTGATAGCTATAATGAGCCAGAGACAAGTGGAGAGAAATAGGTAGGTCAATTAGGAGGCTATGCTATTAATCTAATAAAGAGGTAAAAGTAATACTGGGGTAGCCTATTTGTCAGATAGAATAAACAGGACTTGAAAGCTGATTTTTGAGTCTTAATCATTTTCCTACCAGATACAGTCCTTAAGCAAGCATTTATTAAATGACTGTTAGGATATAAGCATTGTGCTGGGGGCAGGAAAACAAACTTAAATGTAAAACAATTAATTTTTTCAAGAAGCATATTGTCCAGAGTAAACAAACAAACAAAAACAGACAAATACACAATATTTACCATAGTTAGAAGTTTCCATGTTATGTCAAACATCAATGGTAGACAGTCAGTTCATCTTGGGAGATTCAGAGAAGACTCTCTGGAAGAAGTGAGGCCTAAATGATTTTTACTGCAACAGCATGAGTTAAGATGCAAAAAGCGGAAAAGTAAGGTAACAGATATATAGGGGATAGAACTTCCAGGCAGAGTGAGCAGCAGGACGATTCTGGAGCTCTAACTTTTTTATATTTTTAGAGTAATATTGAAGTGGTAGGAGCTAAAACTAGGGAGATGGATAGATAAGTAGAGACCAGACACTGGGGAAACATTGTAGACCCATGTTGCAGGACAGACTGTCTCCCATTGGGAATCACATAGCACTGAATCATATATTAAAAAAAAAAAAAAGGAGGACATGGTTATAGTTCTTTTTCAGAAACTACAGGCTAGATGTCCTATAGGCAACGTTCATGTAACTAGGTCAAAGCTAGAGGCAAGTACACTAGCCAGCAGGCAATTTTTGTGGACTAAGAGAAGAGAAAAACAAAGTTGATGAAGGCTATAATAGCATTCTATTTTTGAGGTCTTATGCGTTATTCTACATGCAAATGTCATGATATATGATGGCTCAACCTCATAACAGATATTTTACTTAGAGTCTTCTTTTGTTTTACCTTAAGTAACCTAAATCTCCTCAGTAACAGATCTGCCTAAAGGAAGATTTGGTGATCCTATATCTTAGGAAAGGCACCTGGCAGTTGCACAAACCAAGAAATGACATAAAATTTAAAATTTGGGCTATCTGCATGCAATATAAAATACAAATATGCCTCAAAAAGATGGTTCTCAATGCTTCCAAACACTTTTCCTCTTCTTTGGAATTGATTCACCTTTCCCAAAAGAGTGGTTAGGCACAGAGTGTAAATTTCATTGTCATACAGAGTGACTTAAGCAAGATGGAGGAATAGGAAGTCCTAGCCCTTGTTATCCCACAGAAACACTGATGTAATAATGTAAGGAATAAAATACCTTACAAGCAGTTCATACTCCAGTTAAGAAGTTGTAGTATCCCAGATGAGCACAAGAAGAAAATCAAGCTGTGCTGAAATGAGTAAGAAAGCAAATTATCATTACCTATGTCAGGCCCTCCTCCAAGCCATTAAAACTCAGCACCAAGAAAGAGCTCGACTACTCCCAAGGGAGGGTGAAGAGAAAGAATGGAGTGAATATCCAGTGTCCTAGGAATTTCAGAGGACTCCCAGAGGGCAGGCTTCTGTCTCATTGCACACAGAGAACTGAAAGAACCACCATAGTTTGGTTGCCTGCAGCAGCTGGAGGAAGGGCACTTCCTCAGCTGGCTTAGCTCTGTGAGTATTGGAGACAGTGCAGAACTGAGGCTTCTTATCCAAAAGGGAGGGAGGAGTGGAGTGTAGTTTCAATAGCCCCAGACTTTCAGTTTGTTGCTTGAGGGGCTAGCAACACACAGCTCTGAAGAAACTGACACAGTGAGACATCAGATGGAGCAGAAGATTATGGGTTCCAGAAAACAGCAATAACAGACTGGGCTCCCGGGGCAGCTAGTAACAAAGGCCCAGAATCTACAGGCAGACTGACTGGAGAAGGTCTCTCAGTCAAAACCAATACCTAAAAAACTGGGAGAGGTGGCTCTTTCTTTAAATGTGAGGACATCAGTGTAAAGTTACAAGAAACATAAAGAATCAGGAAAACATGGTATAATCAAAAGAACGAAATCTCCAATAACGTAATCTAAACAGAGATCTATAAAATGACAAAGAAAATAAAAATAATCATCTTGAAGAAGCTGAATGAGTTACAGGAGAATGCAGATAGACAACTAAATGAAATTAGGAAAACAATATATAAATAAGTTAAACAAAAAGATAAAAATAATAAAGGACTAAATAGAAAATGTGGAGCTGAATTACCCTGATACTGAAACCAGACAAAGAAACTACAAGAAAACTATAAGCCAATATCTCTGATAAGCACAGATACAAAAATCCTCAACAAAATATTAAGAAACTAAATTCAACAGCACATTAAAAGGATCCAACACCATGTCCAAGTGAGATGTGTCCTATGGCTGAAAGGCTGGTGCAATATATGCAGATCAATTAACATGATACACCACATTAACAGAGCAAAGAATAAAATTCACATGATCATCTGAGTAGATTCAGAAAAAGCATTTGACAATATTCAACACAATTTTATTATAAAAACCCTCAATAAACTAGGTATAAAAGGAGCTTATTTCAACATAATAAAGACCATATATAACAAGCTTACAGCTAATATCATACTCAACAATGAAAAACTGAAAACTTTTCCTTTAAGATCAGGAACAAGACAGAGATGGCCAATATCATCATTTCTAGTCAGCATAGTCCTGGGAGTCCTAACCAGAGCAATTAGGCGAGAAAAAAGAAGCAAAGTCACCCAAATTGGGAAGATAGATGTAAAATTATCTCTCTTTGCAGATGATACGATCTTACATGAAGAAAATCCTAAAGACTCCACCAAAAAATCCTTATATCTAATAATCAAATTAAAGTTGCAGGATACAAAATCAACATACAGAAATCAGTTGTTCTTCTGTACAACAGAAACAAACTATCCAAAATGGAAATAAAACAATCCCATTTACAACAGCATCAAAAAGAATAAAACACTTAGGAATAAATTTAACCAAAGGGGTGAAGAACTTGCACACTAAAAATTACAACTAACTGATGAAGGACATTTAGAAGACATAGATAACTGGAGACATCCCATGTTTGTGGATTGGAATATACAATAATATTGTTAAAATGTTCGTACTACCAAAAACAATGTACCGTTTCAGTGCAATATCTATTATGATACCAATGATGTTTTTTACCAAAATAGAAAAAACAATCCTAAAATTCATGTGGAACCACAAAAGACTTCGAATAGCCAAAGAAACGTTGAGGAAGAAGAACAAAGCTAGAAGCATCATACTTCCTGGTTTCAAATTATATTACAAAGCTATTGCAAACAAAACAGCATGGTACTGGCATTAAAAAAGACATATAGACCAATGAAACAGATTGGAGAGCCCAGAAATAAACCTTCACTTATACAGTCAACTGATTTTTGACAAGGATGACAAGATTATGAAAACAAATGGTATTAGGAAAATTGGATATCAACAGGCAAAAGAATATAATTAGACCCTTAACTTACACTATTCACAAAAAATCAACTAAAATTGATTAAAGACTTAAACATAAGGCCTGAAACTATAAAACTCTTTGAAGGAACAATAAGGGAAAACCTGGAAGACATTGGACTTGGCAATGATTTCTTGGACGTGACACCAAAAGCACCAGGAACAAAAGCAAAATTAGGCAAGTGGGACTACATTAAACTAAAAAGCATCTGCACAGTAAAGAAAACAATCCACAGAGCTAAAAGACAACCTACAGAATGAGAGAAAATATTCATATACCATATATCTGATAAGGGATTAATATTGAAAATATAAAGGGAACTCATATAAGTTAATAGCAAAAAGTAAATAACCCAATTACAAATGGGCAAAGACTTGAATAGACATTTCTCCAAAGACATACAACAAATGGCCAATAGGTATATGAAAATAAGTGTTCCATATCACTAATCATCAGGAAAATGCAAAGCAAAACCACAATGAGATATCACCTCACATCTGTTAGAGTGATTACTGTCAGAAAAACAAAAGATAAAAAGTGTTTGTCAGGAAGTGGAGAAATTTGAACCCTATACACTATTGGTGGGAATGAAAATTGCTATAGCCATTATGGAAAACAGTGTGGAGCTTCCTCAAATAAATTAGGAAATTACCATGTGATCCATCCCACCTCTGATTATATACCCAAAAGAACTGAAATCAGGAACCTCAAAGAGATACCTGCATTCCCATGTGCATTGCAGAATTATTCACAATTGGCAAGATATGAAAGCAACCTAAATGTGCATGGATGGATGAATGAATAAAGAAAATGTGGTATATATGTACAATAGAATTTTATTCAGCCTTTAAAAATAAGGGAATCCTGTCGTTTGTGACTACATGGGTGAACTTGGAGGACATGATGCTAAGTGAAATAAGCCAATCACAGAAGGACGGATACTACATGATTCCACTTATATTGCCAAACTCATAGAAGCTAAGAATAGAACAGTGGTTACTATAGGCTGGAAGGAGGGGGAAATGGGGAGTCATTCAATTGGTATAAAGTTTCAGTTTTGCAAGATGAATAACTTCTAGAGATGTGCTTTACAACACAGTGACTATAGTTAACAAAACTGTATTGTGCACTTAAACATTTGTTAAGAGAGGTGATCTCATGTTAAGTGTTCTTAGCACACATACAAAAAAGGGACACAATGAAACTTGTGTTGGTGATGGATCTGCCTATTAAGTTGACTGTGGTGATAATTTCATGGGTGTATGCAATGTATCCAAACTCATCAAATTGTGCAGGGTTTTTTTAGTATATCAATTAAACCTAAATTAAGCTTAAAAAACAAACAAAGGGACATAGGGAAACTTGTGGAAGTATTGGATATATCTATTACCTTGGTTGTGGTGATGGTATCAGAGGTGTTTCATATGTCCAAACTCATCAAATTGTGCAAACTAAATATGTGCAGTTCTTTATCAATTATGTCTCAATAAAGCTGTTAAAAAAAGTTTCAATGTCATAGAGCAGGATTGAATTTGGAAGAAAAGTGTGCAATGAAAAATAATCTCAATGTAGCAAAATCTCTTTAGACAACTAGAGGGCCTGCATTTCTTTTAAAGAGCAGATACCTTTGCTTCTTACAAAGTGAAAAACACAGATTAAAATAAAGGTTCTGGGCTTCCCTGGTGGTGCAGTGGTTGAGAGTCTGCCTGCCGATGCAGGGGACATGGGTTCGTGCCCTGGTCCGGGAAAATCTCACATGCCGTGGAGCAGCTGGGCCCGTGAGCCATGGCCGCTGGGCCTCGGCGTCCGCGTCTGGAGCCTGTGCTCCGCAACAGGAGAGACCACAACAGTGAGAGGCCCACGTACCGCAAAAAAAAAAAAAAAAAAGGAATAAAGGTTCTTTAAAAAATAAACATTTTCAGCATTAAAATACTTTTATGAAAATAAATATATTTGAAAAATGAGATATTAAACTAAAAATGATAGGTTCATTTTTAGTTTTGAATTGAGTTTTATTCTATACCCAAATCTTACAATAAATGTTAAATTGAAAAAGGGTACTAACCAATTGAAATTCAATTAAAGATTCTCGGGAGACAGTGTATTCATTTCAGGAAAGGGAAAACCTCCAGGTTAACCTCTTTTATAATGTTTGAACTATTCTATTGGAGAAGGTCAACTAATAACCATGCTAAATATTGAGAATCAAAGATCAGAGGATCTAAATAAAATAAAAGAAAATGAAAAATATAGTCCTTGGCCAAAGTACTAAAATAAAATTTAATAATAATTCTGTTTAGTTTTAAAGACCTACTAAGAGCCAGAGTGCTAGTATTCATTTATTACCTCATTTAATCTTCTCTGCCAAATTCTGAGGTACTTTATAGGTTGGGACATAAATTAAGAGAGAAGATAAGTACTTTTTTTGGTTTTGTTTTTTTGTTTGTTTTTTGCGGTATGCGGGCCTCTCACTGTTGTGGCTTCTCCCGTTGCGGAGCACAGACTCCGGACATGCAGGCTCAGCAGCCATGGCTCACGGGCCCACCTGCTCTGCGGCATGTGGGATCTTCCTGGACCGGGGCACGAACCCATGTCCCCTGCATCGGCAGGCGGACTCTCAACCACTGTGCCACCAGGGAAGCCCCAGGAATTCATTTTTAACTGTGCTCTGAAACAGTCCAAGGCCACATGGCTAGTAAATGACATACAGAGACCTGACAAATGCCCAGGTCTATTTGATGGATTGGAAAGAATATAGGTTTTTGGAACCAACTATTGATACTATACTCTTACCTGTTTGTAACAATAAACATACTCCAAAAATATATTCAAGTGTAGTATGTATGCAACACCAGGCCAACATCACCGTCATTCTGAAAGACATATTTATCTTTAGTAATAGAATTAAAATAATGTAGCAGTGTTATGAAGGCTTAAAATTAAGGCACAGAAGAACTTCATTACAATGGAGGTTGTTCAATGATTCTTCTCTGAAACTATCAGTAGAATTCAAGAAATATATGATCAAAATGATAGAAAAGACAGAAGGCTCTGTAAGTTTACTTTCGTGGGGGGTTCGGAGAGGAGAAGGATACAAGATTAATTCTAAACACAAAAGTTTTCAAAGCCACAAATATTCCATTTGATAGGCTAAATTAAACAACAATGATAATATAAGCCACATGTGACATATAGATAGTTAGATATAGAGATTTAGTTTTTGTCCCAGCCAGGTAACTCCCGTCTTTCCTAAACATACACGTTTCTGCCTAAATTAATCAAAATAATATTATTTAATTTTCTATCTTTAATGAATGTTGCTTTTTAAAAACAATTAAAGAATACTTATTTTCTTTTTAATTTTAGAGAAATACTCCTCAAACCAGATGGCTGATCTTAATTAATTCTTATCACAAAGACATTTTTGTGATAAAGTATTTTTTGCACAAGAACGGGATTATATAAGCATCTTTGTTTACTGAGTTACTAAAAGAATGAGTTTTCATGAGGGAAGCAGTCACTATAATTTTATCTTTTATTTCTCCAACTTCCTTGGCACTTAAAAGCAACTATAACAGTTAGGCTATTGAGTCGTCACTGAAGCAAGAGACATATTTGTTTTAAATGCTTATGTTTTCAAAAAATAAATTTTTCAGGATTTGTATGTACTGCGATGTTTAGTTTCAAAATAAATATTGGAAAGATCACATTTGTCAGTAGGCGCTCCATCTGTACACTTAAAACTTGCACTCACTAGCAAGGCATCCTGTGGGCGTTGGAAGTTTTCTTTATCTCTGTTTTCTCCTCTTTACTTCCCATCTTAGCCAGCAAGAAAACCAAGAGAAATCCATCCCCAGATATCTCTCTCTCTGTCTCTGTCACACACACATGCACACACACACACACACACACACACAGATTCAAAATAGAATTGAATTTCCTAGAAGAAAAGTTTCCCACAGGGAAAACTTTAATATGGAAAAAACCGAGTTTAGTGTTGTCATGTATTAGTATCAATTTTCAGAACAGTCCTTGAAGGTAGGCTGAGCACTGTCATATGGTTTGTAAATGATAAAGTCAGTATTTGAACTCAGATTGTCTGACTCTAGATCCAAAGGTATTTGCATTACACCATGCCTCCTTTTCTCCCTGAACAAAAAATGTTTTTACAGTCTCTATTTTTATTTCTGAATTAACAAGAGATTCTTACATGGGTTCAATTAAAAAAGAGTAAATTCATCTTTATCTAAATATCTCATCAGAGAAATATATTCAAATTCATCAAATAACCTTGATCTAATGTGTATGAATGTGTGTGTGTGTGTGTGTGTGTGTGTGTGTATTTTCATGTTTTATTCCCTTTATTTAAAGGAATTGTTTTTCCTCCTTATTCGTTAGTCTGGTTTGACATGCCGATTCTGCCTCCTTTGATTCAGGTCTTCACTAGTATCTGCTTCATCAAATATACGGATTTATTTACTTACATTAATTCCATTTGGGGGATATAGTTCACTTACTGATGCCAGAGTTAATTCATGTAATAGCCCCCATATTAAAATATAAAAATAAAATTTTCTAAATAAACATCATTAAAAATGATTAGTTTCTTTTCTTTTTTTTCCCTTTTCTGCTCCAACTCCCCTCACTTCTCCCTAACCCATTAATAGTACTAGAGAAAGGAAAGGAGAAGTTCAGGGGAAAAAAGGGGGGAGATGGTAGAGAGAAGAAACTATAATTTTTCAAAATTGATCAGTTCATTCACTATTTATTTATTTATTTATTTATTTATGGCTGCGTTGGGTCTTTGCTGCTGCATACGGGCTTTCTCTAGTCGCAGCGAGTGGGGGCTACTCTTCACTGCGGTGCACGGGCCTCTCATTGCGGTGGCTTCTCTTGTTGCGGAGAACGAGGTTCAGGTGCATGGGCTTCAGAAGTTGTGGCATATGGGCTCAGTAGTTGCGGCTCGCAGGCTCTAGACCACAGGCTCAGCAGTTGTGGCGCACAGGCTTAGTTGCTCTGTGGCATGTGGGATCTTCCCAGACCAGGGCTCGAACCCATGTCCCTTGCATTGGCAGGCAGATTCTTAAACCACTGTGCCACCAGGGAGGTCCCTCTTCACTATTTTTTAAATTGTTTTTTATTGAAGTATAGTTGATTTAAAGTGTTGTGTTAGTTTCTGGTGTACAGCAAAATGATTCAGTTTTATATATATATGTGTATATAAAATACATATACATATATAAATATATATTTTTTCAGATTCTTTTCCATTATACTTTATTGCAATATATTGAATATAGTTCCCTGTGCTATATAGTAGGATCTTGTTTTTCGTCTCTTTTATATATAGTAGTTTGTATCTGTTAATCCCTAACTCCTAATTTGTACCCCACCTTTCCCTTTTGGTAACTGTAAGTTTGTTTTCTATGTGAGTCTGTTTCTGTTTGGTAAATAAGTTCATTTCTATCATTTTTAAATTTTTATTTATTTACTTATTTTTCACTAAAAGCATTTTATTTTTACTTTTTTATTTGTTTTGATTTTTTAGCATCTTTATTGGAGTATAATTGCTCTACAGTGGTGTGCTAGTTTTGCTTCACAACAAACTGAATCAGTTATACATATACATAAATCCCCATCTCTCTTTCCGCTTGCATCTCCCTCCCTCCCACCCTCCCTATCCCATCCCTCTAGGTGGTCACAAAGCATCAAGCTGATCTCCCTGTGCTATACGGCTGCTTCCCACTAGCTATCTATTTTACATTTGGTAGTGTATATATGTCCATGCCACTCTCTCACTTTGTCCCAGCTTACCCTTCCCCCTCCCTGTATCCTCAAATCCATTCTCTAGTAGGTCTGCATCTTAATTCCCGTCTTGGTCCTAGGTTCCTCATGACCATTTTTTTGTGTGTGTGTTTTTAGATTCCATATATATATGTTAGAATACTGTATTTGTCTTTGTCTTTTTGACTTACTTCACTCTGTATGACAGACTCTGGGTCCATCCACCTCACTACAAATAACTCAATTTCATTTCTTTTTATGACAGAGTAATATTCCATTGTATATATGTTCCACATCTTATTTATCCATTCATCTGCTGATGGACACTAAGTTTGCTTCCATGTCCTGGCTATTGTAAATAGAGCTGCAGTGAATATTTTGGTACATGACTCTTTTTGAATTATGGTTTTCTCAGGGTATATGCCCAGTAGTGGGACTGCTGGGTCATATGGTAGTTATATTTTTAGTTTTTTAAGCAACCTCCATACTGTTCTCCATAGTGTCTGTATCAATTTACATTCCCACCAACAGTGCAAGTGGGTTCCCTTTTTCCACACCCTCTCCAGCATTCATTGTTTGTAGATTTTTTGATGATGGCCGTTCTGAACGCTGTGAGATGATACCTCATTGTAGTTTTGATTTGCATTTCTCTAATGATTAATGATGTTGAGCATTCTTTCATGTGTTTGTTGGCAATCTATATCTTCTTTGGAGAAATGTCTATTTAGGTCTTCTGCCCATTTTTGGATTGGGTTGTTTGTTTTTTTGTTATTGAGCTGCATGAGCTGCTTGTAAATTTTGGAGATAAATCCTTTGCCAGTTGTTTCATTTGCAAATATTTTCTCCAATTCTGAGGGTTGTCGTTTCATCTTGTTTATGGTTTCCTTTGCTGTGCAAAAGCTTTTAAATTTCATTAGGTCCCATATTTTTGTTTTTATTTCCATTTCTCTAGGAGGTGGGTCAAAAAGGATCTTGCTGTGATTTATGTTGTAGAATGATCTGCCTATGTTTTCCTCTAAGAGCTTGATAGCGTCTGGCCTTACATATAGGTCTTTAATCCATTTTGAGTTTATTTTTGTGTATGATGTTAGGGAGTGTTCTAACTTCATTCTTTTACATTTAGCTGTCCAGTTTTCCCAGCACCACTTATTAAAGAGGCTATCTTTTCTCCACTGTATATTCTTGCTTCCTTTATCAAAGAAAAGTTGACCGTATGTGTGTGGGTATATCCCTAGGCTTTCTGTCCTGTTCCATTGATCTATATTTCTGTTTTTGTGCCAGTAGCATACTGTATTGATTACTGTAGCTTTGTAGTATAGTCTGAAGTCAGGGAGCCTGATTCCTCCAACTCTGTTTTTCTTTCTCAAGATTGTTTTGGCTATTCGGGGTCTTTTGTGTTTCCATACAAACTGTGAAATTTTTTGTTCTAGTTCTGTGAAAAATGCCAGTGGTAGTTTGATGGAGATTGCATTGTATCTGTTTGATAGGGATTGCATTGAATCTCTAGATTGCTTTGGGAAGTAGAGTCATTTTCACAATGTTGATTCTTCCAATCCAAGAACATGGTATATCTCTCAATCTATTTGTATCACCTTTAATTTCTTCCATCAGTGTCTTACAGTTTTCTGCATACAGGTCTTTTCTCTCCTTAGGTAGGTTTATTCCTACATATTTTATTCTTTTTGTTGCAATGGTAAGTGGGAGTGTTTTCTTAATTTCACTTTCAGATTTTTCATCATTAGTGTATAAGAATGCAAGAGATTTCTGTGCATTAATTTTGTATCCTGCTACTTTACCAGATTCATTGATTAGCTCTAGTAGTTTTCTGGTAGCATCTTTAGGATTCTCTATGTATAGTATCACGTCATCTGCAAGCAGTGACAGCTTTACTTCTTCCTTTCCGATTTGGATTCCTTTTATTTCTTTTTCTTCTCTGATTGCTGTGGCTAAAACTTCCAAAACTATGTTGAATAAGAGTGGTGAGAGTGGGCAAGCTTGTCTTTTTCCTAATCTTAGTGGAAATGGTTTCAGTTTTCCACCACTGAGGACAATGTTGGCTGTGGGTTGGTCATATATGGCCTTTATTATGTTGAGGTAAGTTCCCTCTATGCCTACTTTCTGGAGGGTTTTTATCATAAAGGGGTGTTGAATTTTGTCGAAAGCTTTCTCTGCATCTATTGAGATGATCCTATGGTTTTTCTCCTTCAGTGTGTTAATATGGTGTATCACATTGATTGATTTGCATCAATATGAAGAATACTTGCATTCCTGGGATAAACCTCACTTGATCATGGTGTATGATCCTTTTAATGTGCTGCTGGATTCTGTTTCCTAGTATTTTGTTGAGGATTTTTCCATCTGTGTTCATCAGTGATATTGGCCTGCAGTTTCCTTTCTTTGTGACATCTTTTTCTGGTTTTTGTATCAGGGTGATGGTGGCCTCGTAGAATGAGTTTAGGAGTGTTACTCCTCTGCTATATTTTGGATGAGTTTGAGAAGGATAGGTGTTAGCTCTTCTCTAAATGTTAGATGGAATTCGCCTGTGAAGCCATCTGGTCCTGGGCTTTTGTTTGTTGGAAGATTTTTAATCACAGTTTCAATTTCAGTGCTTGTGTTTGGTCTGTTCATATTTTCTATTTTTTGCCTGGTTCAGTCTCGGAAGGTTGTGCATTTCTAAGAATTTCTCCATTTCTTCCAGGTTGCCCATTTTATTGGTATACTGTTGCTTGTAGTAATCTCTCATGATCCTTTGTATTTCTGTAGTGTCAGTTGTTACTTCTCCTTTTTCATTTCTAATTCTATTGATTTGAGTCTTCTCCCTTTTGTCTTGATGAGTCTGGCTAATGGTTTATCCATTTTTTTTAAAATCTCAAAGAACCAGTTTTTAGTTTTATTGATCTTTGCTATCGTTTCCTTCATTTCTTTTTCATTTATTTCTGATCTGATCTTTATGATTTCTTTCCTTCTGCTAACTTTGGGGTTTTTTGTTCTTCTTTCTCTAATTGCTTTACGTGTAAGTTTAGGTTGTTTATTTGAGATGTTTCTTCTTTCTTAAGGTAGGATTGTATTGCTATAAACTTCCCTTTTAGAACTGCTTTTGCTGTATCCCATAGGTTATGGGTCATCGTGTTTTCATTGTCATTTGTTTCTAGGTATTTTTTTATTCCTTCTTTGATTTCTTCAGTGACCTCTTGGTTATTAAGTAGTGTATTGCTTAGTCTCCATGTGTTTGTATTTTTTACAGATTTTTTCCTGTAATTGATATCTAATCTCATAGCGTTGTGGTTGGAAAAGATACCGATACAATTTCAATTTCCTTAAATTTACCAAGGCTTGATTTGTGACCCACGATGTGATCTATCCTGGAGAATGTTCCAGAGCACTTGAGAAGAAAATGTATTCTGTTGTTTTTGGATGGAATGTCCTATAAATGTCAATTAAGTCTATCTTATTGTATCACTTAATGCTTGTGTTTCCTTATTTATTTTCATTTTGGGTGATCTATTGGTGAAAGTGGGGTGTTAAAGTCCCCTACTATGATTGTATTACTGTCAATTTCCGCTTTTATGGCTGTTAGTATTTGCCTTATGTATTGAGGTGCTCCTATGTTGGGTGCATAAATATTTACAATTGTTATATCTTCTTCTTGAATTGATCCCTTGATCATTATGTAGTGTCATTCTTTGTCTCCTGTAATAGTCTTTATTTTAAAGTCTATTTTGTGTGACATGAGAATTGCTACTCCAGCTTTCTTTTGATTTCCATTTGCATGGAATATCTTTTTCCCTCCCTTTACTTTCTGTCTGTATGTGTCCCTAGTTCTGAAGTGGGTCTCTTGTAGACAGCATAAGTACAGGTCTTGTTTTTGTATCCATTCAGCCAGTCTATGTCTTTTGGTTGGAACATTTAATCCATTTACATTTAAGGTAATTATAGATGTATGTTCCTATTTCCATTTTCTTAATTGTTTTGGGTTTGTTATTGTAGGTCTTTTACTTCTCTTGTGTTTCCTGCCTAGAAAAGTTCCTTTAGCATTTGTTGTAAAGCTGGTTTGGTGGTGCTGAATTTTCTTAGCTTTTGCTTGTCTGTAAATATTTTAATTTCTCCATCACATCTGTATGAGATCCTTGCTGGGTAATGTTGGTTGTAGGTTTTTCCCCTTCCTCACTTTAAATATGTCCTGCCACTCCCTTCTGGCTTGCAGAGTTTCTGCTGAATCATTAGCTCTTAACCTTATGGGGATTCCCTTGTATGTTGTTTGTTGTTTTTCCCTTGATGCTTTTAATATTTTTTCTTTGTATTTAATTTTTGATAGTTTGATTAATATGTGTCTTGGTGTGTTTCTCCTTGGATTTATCCTGTTGGGACTGTCTGTGCTTCCTGGACTTGATTAACTATTTCCTTTCCCATATTAAGGAAGTTTTCAACTATAATCTCTTCAAATATTTTCTCAGTCCCTTTTTTTTTCTCTTCTTCTTCTGGGACCCCTATAATTCGAATGTTGGTGCGTTTAATGTTGTCTCAGAGGTCTCTGAAACTGTCCTCAATTCTTTTCATTCTTTTTTCTTTATTCTGCTCTGAAGTAGTTATTTCCACTATTTTATCTTCTAGGTCACTCTCCGTTCTTCTGCCTCAGTTATTCTGGTATTGATCCCTTCTAGAGAATTTTTAATTTCATTTATTGTGTTGTTCATCACTGTTTGTTTGCTCTTTAGTTCTTCTAGGTCCTTGTTAAACGTTTCTTGTATTTTTTCCTTTCTATTTCCAAGATTTTAGATCATCTTTACTATGATTATTCTGAATTCTTTTTCAGGTAGACTGCCTATTTCCTCTTCATTTGTGAAGTCTGGTGGGTCTTTACCTTGCTCCTTCATCTGCTATGTGTTTCTCTGTCTTCTCAATTTGCTTAACTTACTGTGTTTGGGGTCTCCTTTTTGCAGGCTGCAGGTTCGTAGTTCCTGTTGTTTTTGGTGTCTGTCCCCCAGTGGCTAAGGTTGGTTCAGTGGGTTTTGTAGGCTTTCTGGTGGAGGGGACTAGTGCCTGTGTTTTGGTGGATGAGGCTGGATCTTGTCTTTCTGGTGGGCAGGTCCACATCTGGTGGTGTGTTTTGGGGTGTCTGTGGCCTTATTATGATTTTAGGCAACCTCTCTGCTAATGGGTGGGGTTGTGTTCCTGTCTTGCTAGTTGTTTGTCATAGGGTATCCAGCACTGTAGCTTGCTGATCGTTGAGTGGAGCTGGATCTTGGTGTTGAGATGGAGCTCTCTGGGAAATTTTCACCATTTGATGTTACGTGGAGCTGGGAGGTCTCTTGTGGACCAGTGTGCTGAACTCAGCTCTCCCACCTCAGAGGCACAGCCCTGACGCCTGGCTGGAACACCAAGAGCCTGTCATCCACACGGCTCAGAATAAAAGGGAGGAAAAAAAAGAAAGAGAGAAAGAAGCAGATAATATAAAATAAAATAAAGTTATTAAAATAAAAAATAAGTATTAAAAAAATTTAAGTAACAGAAGAAAAAAAAGAAGATAGCAACCAAATGAAAAAACAAATCCACCAATGATAACAAGTGCTAAAAGCTATACAAAAAAAAAAAAAAAAAACCGGACAGAACCCTAGGACAAATGGTAAAAGCAAAGCTATACAGACAATATCACACACAGAAGCATACACATACACACTCACAAAAAGAGAAAAAGGGGAAAAAAATATATATTGTTGCTCCCAAAGTTCACCTCCTCGATTTGGGATGATTCGTTATCTGTCTATTCAGGTATTCCACAGATGCAGGTACATGAAGTTGATTGTGGAGATTTAATCCGCTGCTCCTGAGGCTGCTGTGAGAAGTTTCCCCTTCTCTTCTTTATTGCACATCTCCTGGGGTTCAGCTTTGGATTTGGACCCACCTCTGCATGCAGGCCCCCTGAGGGTGTCTGTTCTTCTCTCATACAGGTTAAAGCAGTGGCTGATTCGGGGGCTCTGGCTCACTCAGGCCTGGGGGAGGGAGGGGTACAGAGTGTGGGGCGAGCCTGCGGCGGCAGAGGCCAACATGACATTGCACCAGCCTGAGGTGCTCTGTGTTTTCTCCCGTGGAAGATGTCCCTGGATCCCGGGACCCTGGCAGTGGCGGGCTCCACAGGATCCCGGGAGGGGAGGTGTGGATAGTGACCTGTGCTCCCACACAGGCTTCTTGGTGGCGGCAGCAGCAGCCTTAGTGTCTTACGCCCATCTCTGGGGTCCGCGCTGATAGCCGCGGCTCGCACCCGTCTCTGGAGCTCCTTTAAGCAGCGCTCTTAATCCCCTCTCCTCGCCCACCAGGAAACAAAGAGGCAAGAAAATGTCTCTTGCCTCTTCGGCAGCTCCAGACATTTTCCCAGACTCCCTTCCGGCCAGCTGTGGTGCACTATCCCCCTTCAGGCTGTGTTCACGCCGCCAACCCCAGTACTCTCCCTGCGCTCCTACCAAAGCCCGAGCCTCAGCTCCCAGCCTCGCCCGCCCCAGCGGGTGAGCAGACAAGCCTCTCGGGCTGGTGCGTGCTGGTCGGCACCGATCCTCTGTGCGGGAATCTTTCCGCTTTGCCCTCCGCACCCCTGTGGCTGCGCTCTCCTCTGCGGCTCCGAAGCTTTCCCCCTCCGCCACCTGCAGTCTCTGCCCGCGAAGGGGCTTCCTAGTGTGTGGAAACCTTTCCTCCTTCACAGCTCCCTCCCACTGGTGCCGGTCCCGTCCCTATTCTTTTGTCTCTGTTTTTTCTTTTTTCTTTTGCCCTACCCAGGTATGTGGGGAGTTTCTTGCCCTTTGGAAGGTCTGAGGTCTTCTGCCAGCATTTGGTAGGTGTTCTGTAGGAGTGGTTCCACATGTAGATGTATTTCTGATGTATTTGTGGGGAGGAAGGTGATCTCTATGTCTTACTCTTCTGCCATCTTGAAGCTCCTCCCTGTATCATTTTTTTAGATTCCATATATAAGTGGTATCATATGATATTTATCTTTTTCTCTCTGACTTACATCAGTTAGTATGATAATCTCTAGGTCCATCCATGTTGCTGCAAATGGCATTATTTCATTCTTTTTAATGGCTGAGTAATATTCCATTGTATATATCTATATACCATATCTTCTTTACCTATTCATCTGTCAGTGGACATTTAGGTTGCTTCCATATCTTGGCTATTGTAAATAGTGCTGCTGTGGATATTGGGTTGCATGTATCTTTTCAAATTAGAGTTTTCTCTGGATATATGCCCAGGAGTGGGATTGCTGGATTATATGGCAACTGTATGTTTAGTTTTTTTAAGGAACCTCTGTACTGTTTCCCATAATGGCTCCACCAATTTATATTCCCCCCCACATTGTAGGAGGCTTTTCTCCACACCGTCCCCAGCATTTATTATTTGTAGACTTTTTGATGATGGCCATTATGACTAGTGGGAGGTGATACCTCATAGTTTTGATTTGCATTTCTCTAATAATTAGTGATGTTGAGCATCTTTTCATGTGCCTATTGGCCATCTGTATGTCTTCTTTGTAGAAATGTTTGTTTAGGTCTTCTAATCATTTTTCTAATGGGTTGTTTGTTTTTGATATTGAGTTGTATGAACTGTATTTATATTTTAGAAATTAATCCCTTGTCAGTTGCATTGTTTGCAGATGTTTTCTTCCGTTCTTGGATTGTCTTATTGTTTATGGTTTCCTTTGCTGTGCAGAAGCTTATAAGTTTGACTAGGTCCCATTTGTTTACTTTTGCTTTTATTTCTGTTGCCTTGGAGAATGACCTAAGAAAACATTGCTACAATATATGTCAGAGAATGTTACTCAGCAACTATCTAATGAATGGTTTCTATGTACCAGTCACTGCCCTAGGATTAAGGTTGTAATGGTGAGCAAAACCAGATAAATTGTTATAGATCTTACAAAAATGGTTAAAGTTCCTGTACAAGGATGATGGAGTGCAAAGCCACATGTGATATCTATTAAGTGCTTTAGAAATCTTTTGATAGCAAAATAATTTTCATTGTTAATGGCATAAGTTAATTGTAAAGTGTCATTATCTTATAAATTAAGAGTTTTTGAAGTATTTTAAAGAATTTATTCAAGTCAACTAATTTAACCTATGAAAAGAAACTTTTTATATTGTTTGATAATAACTCTGATGAAAGGCATACATAATGTCACTTCAACCAAAAACAACTTGAGATTGAACTCCAGAACAGGAGATAACTTTTACAGTTCTTTTCACCTCACAAACAGCATTTAAGGGTGCTGAAGAGAGAGAGAATCTCTGTGGCCATCGAGCATGGCCTATTCTGTTTGAACTTGAATTTTTTCCTTGGTTCCCAGTCTCCCACATGTTGCAGTTCAGTGATGAGTGGATGACAGCTTAGGCACTGACTGTCAGTATAGCATTCAATCTCTCTAAACTGTAAATATATTGCCATGCATAAAATGCCATCCTCTGAACTTGTAACAGCCAATGCAATATTATTTTTCTCCTTAGAATAAATCATTTTTGGTGTTTGTCACATCATTCTCAATTGCAATCAAGAGTTATAATCACTTCATACTTTTGAATCCAGTGAATCATCTCTAGTTGCACACGAATGGCTCTGTTGTATGATGTAATACAACAGCTACTCTTGTGCTATTTGATCGTACTGTAAAACACTTGGATAGTAACTATGAAACAATAAACTTTACCTACATACTTATATGGGCATGCAGAGAGAAAAAATTAATTTGCAGATATCGAGAGTACCAGAAAAAAAAACTAAACAAACTTAAATTTGCCTTAAGTTCTTTTTTTATAAATTTATTTTATTTATTTATTTTTGGCTGTGCTTCCTAGCTGCGTGTGGGCTTTCTCTAGTTGCGGTGTGTGGGCTTCTCATTGTGGTGGCTTCTCTTGTTGCAGAGCATGGGCTCTAGGTGCTCGGGCTTCAGTAGTTATGGCTCACTGGCTCTAGAGCGCAGGTTCAGTAGTTGTGGCGCATGGGCTTAGTTGCTCTGTGGCATGTGAGATGCCTGGACCAGGGCTCAAACCTATGTCCCCTGTATTGGAGGCGGATTCTTAACCACTGTGCCACCAGGGAAGCCCATGCTTTAAGATTTTGATCAAAATAAAAATGTATTATTTTAAAATAGATTTTTAAACTAATAAGTACATATAGGGAGTATATTCTGTAAGGAAGTTTGCACGTAGTAACGTGTGTTTGGAAGTGTATGTTCTATCTTCCTGGTGGAAATATAAGCAACTTAAAATCCGTAAAGCAGATGAGTTTGTCTTAGTTGGCAAGAAGAGTGGTCTTGGTCAGCAAGATACTTGGAGATCCAGGGATGAGGAAAGGAAGAAGATATATAGATAGAATGTTCTCAGGGCCACAGGACAGAAAGAACTGTGTGAACTTTGTGAATTTGTAGACAAAATTAGAACTGAGAGTATGTTTGTATCAGTACAGGTTGCAAAAGAAAAATGATGGCATGCTCAAGAAGGATGATTCAAGAGAGATGCTGGAGATAATATATACAGTATAAGCAGGTTTTAAGGAAATCAACAAGGAATGATAACATACCCTATTTCTAGCAACAGCAAGAAACTACTGTTAGATCTTAGCCTAAAATAGAAAGGTGGTGAGAGGGCACAGAGGAGAGAACATAAGCCATCCCTGGAAGCTGATAAGACATAGTTGTAGAATGCTCTCTGGCGAGGTTTGTTACTTGGATAGAGGAGGGCAGCCACTGCAAAACCACACCCTGGCAAGGAAGGAAGTCAGAGACTGAGGGTGCCTTGATTCAGAACTTAAGAGTCAGCTTCCTAAAGGTGAAATGACTGAGTTTGCAAAAAGAGAATATCCAGCACACTTATGGAATAGGGCTAGAGCTCTGGGAAAGTTGGGGAGAACTGACCCTATGAAACCAAGAGCATCTTAGCTTCTGTACTGGTGGGTATTGAGGCAAGAGTAAATAAACCAAATTTTCCAGAATCCATGTTTCCTTCCACCCTCCGTCTTGCCATTTTAATTCCTGCACTGGAAGCCAGCAGGGCACATCCTCCAAGTGACTTTTGTAAGGTTCTGTTGGTGATAGCCTGATCACTGATTGTTCCTCTTGCCTTTTGTCACTGCCCAAGAGGTGCAAGACTGCCTGCCAGTGGTAGGCTGGGTAAGCTAGAAAGTCAGTAGCTTAATTCAAATGTTAATTTTTTCCCCCCACACTGCCCGGCATGTGGAATCTTAGTTCCCTAACCAGGGATTGGAACCATGCCCCCTGCAGTGGAAGTGCAGAGCTCTAACCACTGAACCACCAGGGAATTTCCAAATGTTAAATCTTAGACATGGTACCTGAGAATATGATATTAAAAGATAATAAATATGTTAAAAAATACAGTTGACCCTTAAACAACACAAGTTTGATCTGCATGGGTCCACTTACAGATATTTTTAAATAGTAAATGTTACAGTACTACAAGGTCTGTGGTTGGTTGAATCTGCCAATGCAGAGGAACCACAGATCTGGAGGTCTGACTATAAGTTACATTCAATTAACCCACAGTTGTTCAAAGATTTATATATATATCTGTTTATATAGATATATATAGATAGCAGTTTTCCTATTTTAGAAATTATCCATAATGTCCTCTGAAACTTCAGATAGAGAAGAATCACCTAGCCCATAGCTACTCATACTCTCATGCTGACAGGTTGTTGTAATTCTTTTTCCGAAATTACTGTCCTTATTTGCAAAATGGTATTTATTTAGCTATTTATTTATTTATTGCTGACTTGCAGCTACATCCAGGTCTGCTTCACCTCCAATATCTGGCTTCTCCCCTCTCACCCCACACACACTTTCCCCACTACAACATGCTATGGCAGTTACCCTCTGAACGTGTAACAAGCAGTGCAGTCACCTGATAAAAGTAGGTTGACTCAAGATCAATAAGACTGGACTGGAGCCTCTGGGAAAATATCCAGAGAGAGATAGGAAAAGTGTCAATTAGAAGAGTGATCAGCCTGGTTCAGGGAACACAGTTGTGGAGAGGGTAAGAGTGATAGCAATTAGTATCCTTCCAAACAGTGTCCTTTGGAGATTGCTCTTTTTTTTCTTTTTTTTTTTTTTGCGGTACGCGGGCCTCTCACTGCTGTGGCCTCTCCCGTTGCGGAGCACAGGCTCCGGACGCCCACGCTCAGCAGCCATGGCTCACGGGCCCCGCTGCTCCGCAGCATGTGGGATCTTCCCGGACCGGTCCCCTGCATCGGCAGGCGGACTCTCAACCACTGCGCCACCAGGGAAGCCCAGGAGATTGCTCTTTGATTCAAGAACACTTGTTAACTTGTTAGTTTCTAGTACCTTTAATCATCAAAAATAACAATAACGGTTAAATATATTTATTCAATGTCTCTATAAAGCATATCAACTTCAGGACATGCACAAAGATTGTGTCTTTGGCTCTAGAATGCTGAGTTACACCAAGTTGATGCTAACTCATGGGCCATCTGGTCAAACAGTGGCCTTTACTTACCGTTGCCTCCTATTTTGTGTTTTAAATGTTACCTTTTGAAAAATCAACTGCATAAGATTACACTTAAAATATTTTGAATTCCAAAAAAAATTGTGTATTACTGACCTGTATTAACCATTCAATGAATATTCACTATCAGTACGCTTTTTATACATGAGCCTTTATTGAACAAATTTATTGAGCATCTACTAAGTTTAACTCATTTATTCTCTGCACAACTACATGAGTTAGGCAGTATTATTATTTCTACCTAATAAATATATGAAATTGGCTCACATGATTATGGAGGATGATAAGACCCAAGGATTGCAATCAACAAGCTGAGATCCAGGGGAGCTGATGGTGTAATTCCAGTCTGAAAGCTGTTAGGCTCAAGACCCAACAAGCTTATGTCTCTGTTAAAGTTCTAAGGCAGAAAAATGTCCCAGCTTCAGGTAATCAGGCAAGAGGAAATTACCTCTTATTCAGGGAAGGGTCAGTCTTTTGTTTCATTCAAACCTTTAATTGATTGGATGAGGCCCACCTACATTAGAGAGAGCAATCTGCTTTACTTTGTCTATTGATTTAAATGTTAGTTATCTAAAAGCACCCTCACAGAAACACACAGAATAATATTTGATCAGATATTTGGCATTCTGTGACTCAATCCAGTCAAGTTGACACATAAAATTAACCATCATAGACTGCATTTGAAAAGTGAGTAGCTCCATATTAATAGATAAAGATCATTAACATAAAGGTATGGGCTGGTATGCTGAATCATAAGAAAGCATGCATTTTTGTCAGTACCTTTCCTGGAAACAAAGCAAGGTGACATATGTTCTAAAATTGTGTTTCAATTTGTTTCTCTTTTGTTTTGAGATTCTACTACTCCTTCCAGTGTTCATATTATGCCTTTCAGTTAAGGTTTACAGGGATGTGGTAACTATCCTTGTCCCAATTATTACTACCCTTTTATCTAGGTTATCCTTTTTAAGCTACCAGGGCAAACTGTCAAAGACTTGGAAATAGGCAAAAAGGATTATGGGGTGTCCTTTAGGAGGAGTGCTGGACATTATCTGGTGAACCCTCTAGGGGTTACTTGGTTCCGTAGAGGTGTCTTTAATTGTCTTTGATTGACCAGTCTATTTCACAACTGTGTAGAGATAGAAGAAAACTGATAGCAATATTAGTGCTTTCTGTCCAGAGCAATGCAAATTATTCCTGTTCATAATAATGAAATAAATTTCATCTGATATAGAGTATAAATCTCTGTAAATTCACATTTGAACTAATTTCTAGTTCTCTCATTAGTTAACACATATAAAAACTTTGACATACGTTCATTTTATAATGTATAAAATATTTATACTTGCATTGTGCCTTGAACTTCTTTGTTAAATTCACTGTTCTTTTAATTACTTCCTCAAAAATCTGTTTTATCCAGTGGATTACAAGCTCAGTGAAGGCAAGGACCACATTTATCTTGTTTATTGCTGTATCCCCAGGGCTCACTGGTAGAAATTTAGTAGGGGCTCAGAAAATATCCTCATGGTTCCCTGAATTAGTAAATGCAAATGAATCAAAGATATTTCTGAGCAATCAAATGAGTCTTGGGGGAGAAAGTTTCAGTAGTATTAAGAAAGCATTGAATGGCCTCATTAAATCAGATCATGCAAAGTATTTACATGCAAAATTTATAATGAAAAAAACACTGTTTAAAGAGCTCTTTGAACTTCATTGTTGGGAAACCGCCATGTGGCAGGGCAGGAATAAAGACGTAGACATAGAGAATGGACTTCAGGACATGGGGTGGGGGTGGGGAAAGGGGGAAGCTGGGGTGAGGTGAGACTAGCATCAACATATCTACACTACCAAATGTAAAATAGATAGCTAGTGGGAAGCAGCAGCATAGCAGAGGGAGATCAGCTCAGTGCTTCATGACCACCTAGAGGGGTGGGATAGGGACAGTGGGAGGGAGGCTCAAGAGGGAGGGGATATGGGCATATACGTATACATATGGCTGATTCACTTTGTTGTACAACAGAAACTAACACACTTTTGTGAAGCAATTATACTCCAATAAAGATGTATTAAAAAAAAAAAAGGCATTGACTACCCTACCGCCACAACTGGGAGCAGAAACATTTTGAATAACAATTTGAGGTCATTTTTTATAATTCGTGTATTTAGAGATTTTTTTTATAAATTTATTTTATTTTTATTTATTTTTGGCTGTGTTGGGTCTTTGTTGCTGCACGTGGGCTTTCTCTAGTTGCGGCAAACGGGGGCTACTCTTTGTTGCGGTGCATGGGCTTCTCACTGCGGTGGCTTTTCTTGTTGCGGAGCACGGGCTCTAGGTGCACGTGCTTCAGTAGTTGTGGCTCGCAGGCTCTAAAGCACAGGCTCAGTAGTTGTGGTGCACCGGCTTAATTGCTCCACGACATGTGAGATCTTCCCGGACCAGGGCTTGAACCCGTGTCCCCTGCATTGGCAAGTGGATTCTTAACCACTGTGCCACCAGAGAAGCCCTCGTGTACCTAGGGATTTTAAAGAACACATTTCATATTCATTTTCCATATTTTTAAAAATTTTCATGTTTAAAGATGACTTTTGTTATCTTTTTTTCAATTAAAAATTTCTGGTTCCTGTAGAATATTTTGTAAGGAGCTAAAGCCAAGCCCATGAAATATTTGAGCCTTTTTCACATCATCTAGTCAGACCTAGATCCCTTGCAAACTGATTGTTTGCTTAGTACTATGTAGGTCATTTTATAAAGGCTGATGGAAACTGAAAATATATCTTTCCTGATAGACTCTTATTACTATTAATATCTAAACTCTTGACACTGAAGTTCTCAATAAACATTGGGAAAAAAAAAGCTACCATTTCTTTGCTCTGTAACATTGGTAATAAAATTTATTACTCTGTCTATCTATGGTATTTTCATGTTGTAGAGGCAGAGAGACAAGAAAAAAACACTTATTATAGAAATAATATATTTCTTCCATAGAAGACAGCAAAAACAAGAAAAAAAGGCCTTTGAAAATCAATTTGTAATTCCAATTATGCATTAGGAAACTAACATTCACAGAGCATTAAACTTACATTAGGTGTTAAAATATCCAAAGATCTTTCTGGTACTGTGTCCTCTTTACTAAGAATTCTAAACCACAAACATTATACCTATTGGAAAGCTGTTTTGCCTTGCACCAATATATTCAGTAACAGTGCGAGTCTCAGATGCCTTTTTTAGCATAACTCCTGAGTACTTCCTTTTAATTTTTTCCTTCCAATCCCAAAACGTTTTTGACGAGTTAATTATCATTTCCAAGTGACAAATCTCACCCTCCAATAAATGATATTGGGTAAATTAAATCTCTGTGATTACCATCTAGATTTGTCTAATTAGAAATTAATATGTTTAAAATTTTAATACGATGGAAATGGTCAAAGAAAATGGAGATAGCCTCATCTACTGCCACGGTTTCTCTTACCTGTTTATAAATTCATAACCTGCAGTAGTTTGCTGAAGCCTACTTTTTAAAATGGAAAATTATAAGGTACTCTTTGCAACAAAACAGGATGCGCTTAAGGGTGGATTAAGATCTGAGTCTGAATTCTGAATGCACCACTTAAGTGAATAGCCCAAGGACATAAGATGATTAACTTCTCTGACCTTCATTTTCCTTAGCTATAGGAATGGGATTGAGGATTGAATGGAGAAATGCATGTAAAGCACACTGCACAGTATTTGATCCATACCCTGCACTAAAATGTGGCAGAATCAACTGAATTTATTAATACTCTTGATTACCAAAAGGAGTTGCTATGGCTATCTTCTTGACTGAAATAGTTGTTTCAGCAAAAACTCTTACACACATTTCTTTAGAAGCTTTTCATGAAATAGAAGAGATGTCCAGGAAGATCACCAGAGGGAGAAACAAGGGAAATCAAAACATAAAACAAAAACTTGACAAAGAGAAAAACAAATCCAGGCAAAATAAGGCAATGATGGAAGGAAAAAAAAATACCAAGTGATATTTTGCGTCTCGTTGAATTGGTCGGCTATTCATTTGTTACTTGATTTTTCAGTATGCATATGGCAATAAAATGGGCGGTTGAGGGAAGTGGATAGTTTCCATAACAACAGAACTGATAACCTAGAAAATTGAGACAGTCTTACTATTTATGGGCTGTGTGTCTTCAGGCAAGGCACTTGATTAATCTGGGTTACTTAGTTCATTTGAGGGTCTTGAAGGAAATGCATGCTTAGCTTCTTTTCAGCTTAAACATTTCTACAGTCTATGATTCTTTGAATTCTGTGTCCCCATTTTAATCTGCTGACCTTAATTTTACCTGAGTCATTGGTCAAATAACCAAAATTTTTACTCTTAAATCATTCTTTTCTCCTCAGTTCTGTAACATTTGTCCCATATCTGCTTTTACCCTGTTATTACAGGAAATATACTTGGTTGGTTTCTGAGGAAGAGACAAGTGCATACTTAGAGAGTATCTTCAAAATAAAATAGTGTTTAGTCATGAAATTCTTCTGTATCAACCTTACCAACTTGGATAAACTATGTTGTAATTGACCATACTTCATAATCACATAGAAAATGTCATAACTAATGATGAAGGTCCATGAAATAATTATCTGTGTGGCATCTTAACCATCTCTCCCTACCCCTCCCCACTGTTTTGTAGAAAACAGATTAAGAGTCTTGTGCGTGTGAATCCCAGAGTTCCTATATGAAAAGAAAAATAGCAATCAAATTACATTTTGTGGATTTATTTATGTTTGTTATGTAAGCCAAATAGTGAAACTCATAAGGTAGATAGGGCTGTCTAAACCTATCCTTCTCAAACTTTGATTTGCAGACAGATTACCTAAGGGACTGTTAAAATCATGCAGATTCTGATCCAGTAGGTCTGGGGTAGAAACCAAGATCCTGAATTTCTAAACAAGCTCCCAGGCAATGATAATGCACCCAGTCTGAGGACCAGCTTCAGAGTGATGAAGGTCTAGACTGAGTAGTCCTAGCCCCACCTGAAATCCCCATAAATGCATGGTTAAGGTGAAGTAAATGCAGCTGCTCCAGATGGTTTTTTTCGAGGTGTGCCCACAGGATAGTTTGTCTTTCAGTTTCCTTCTCTGAAAGAGGATGGAATTTTACCTGTTTTGGCAAACAGTTAAAACATCCAGTGGAACAATGACACAAAATGTTTTCAAAAGTCTATTAGTAGAAAGTTACTAAATTCCATAGATTCCAATGGTGTATTCCACTTAAGAGTAGAAGAATCTTCTGAGAGTCTGGCCTGGAACTGCTACAGATGGGTAAAAGAAAACAAGGCAAGAATTTTAAAAATCTTTGTAGGTGCTTTGAAGGGCTTCAGGAGGTGTATATTTGTCTTGGGTTAAGCTATCCAACATCTACATAAGAATTGAGGCTCAAGAGATGTCATCAATAATCAATTTTATCAAATACATGAGCAAACTCTTGATTAACTTTATTAGAATTTCAGATACCCATGTTGTCTTCATCTTTCTCATTAAGAATAAAGAGAAAAAATTGGTGATAGGAATGTAGAGAGTAATTAAATTTCCAGGCTTGGGGCTGACAGTCCTGAGCTGGAATCTTAGCTTTGTACACTACCAGGCATGTCACATGGCATCTCTGAAGTTTGATTTCCTCCATTATAGAGTAAGGAGTTGTGGTAATTAATAGCACTGATATCACAGGGCCACTGTGAGGATTAAATGAGATTATTCATATAAAAGTTTTCATACTATGTTTTGTCATATGGGAAATGATAAAAAAAATCTTATACTGCAAAATGCACACAAACTCAAACAGAAAACCAAAAAGTTAATACAAAACCGAACCTCCTAAAAGAGAAGTTGCCTTTTTTTTATTAGTTTCCAAAATCTTAGTTTAGGAACAACATATTTCAAGTGTTATCAAGGCTGCCACTACTACATGCTGCTAAATTTTCCCTTTTCTTGAAATCCGAAAGCTCAATTCCTGCTGTTTACTATGCTGGCCACAGGGATGCACTGTGCTTCTTTCAGAGAGTCTTTGAAAACATCAATTTGGCTGATGGGACATTTGGACCATAACTTAAATTGAGGGAGAATAGCCCAGAAAAAGAGTGGATGTAATTGAAAACACCTAGGACTTAACTGCAGAGAGACTGGATGAAAATCCTGGTTCTAGCAAGTCTTAAAACCTCAACAAGCCTCATCTGTAAAGTAGAGGTCACAGACCTCACTTCAAAGTAAGTTATGAGGATGGAAAGAGGTGGTGGGTAAGAAATATAAAAAAGAAATGACCAATAAATGTGTGTCCTGGTAGCAAATTATTTTGGAAAGATCCTCACTTTGCAGAGTCCAGTTTCATAAGCTTTTCCTCATCCTAATTTCTCAGAGAAATGTTGAATTCTGTGACCTAGAATTCCCAAAAGATTGTTGTAGTAAATAAAGGGGTTTTCTCTTCACTTCCAGGTAACCAAAATATCAGCCATGTTCACAACCATTTGAATTTATTGATATTTCATAGTATGATCCATTCAAAACTGTGATTCACAATTGTAGCCCTAAGTTGGGGGGTGGGTGGTGGGTGGGTGGGGAATAGACACATCCTTTCATCTTACTCCTGGGCTGGCATTGGGCAGAAAGCATAGAGTGCTTGGCAGCCTATAACCTGTTCCAAGGTCCTTCCTAATATCTGTGCCTTTGAATATTGGCTTCTCAGCCTGGCAGATTGAACTGGATCAGGGTATAAGACTTTTCAACATAAAAGGGTAAAACCTGAGATTTCAGAAATAGTCAAGATTAGGTCCTTAGAACATTACCTAAGCCTTGGAAAGAAATACATATACAGTAGCACGAGGCTGGTCAATATTCAGAGATTCAATAAAAAGGCTGATCAAGACATATGATGAAGCACATTTTCTCCTCAAATCCGGGAAAAGTTTTGACATTTTCCTTTTTGCCATAATAGAATGCATTTCCAGTACTGTAGTGGAATCCTCTCAGGGTGAAGTCATTTATCATAAGGCTACGTGCATAAGCTGTCTTTCTTCATTCTGATTCTCAGACTGGAACTTTTGGTGGACTCTGAAGTGTATAGTTATAATTAAGGTATGTTTCTAACATTCTGATGGTAAACCTTCTCTCCAGTTCTGACTCCAGGTTACCTATATCAATTCCATGAATTTCTACCCTAACCAACAGCAGTCTTATGGTATAGATGGCAGCATTTTGCTGTGTTAAAAAAAAATTATATATATATGAAGTTTAAGATCACATGGCTTTTAATTGAAAAAATCTCATTTTGAGCCTATTAGCAATAAAAATAAGAGCAGTTGCCATTTTTGAGTGAGTATGTGTGAGGCACTCTGCCAAGTACCACATACATAATTGCTTTTATTCTTCACTAGACTCCTGCCAGGAAGATGCTTTTATCCTCATGTTATAGGTTAGGAAACTGACAAAGCTTAAAACCATCATCTACACCCAGGAATGCCTGGTGCAAACGTATATGGTTATTTCTGAAATTTTCCAGAGCCTAGTATAATTGGAAAAATTAGTAGTGTAATTTGAGTAGAAATACTTAAAACGAGAGGACTTCCACTTCTGGGAAGATGGAATAGATGTACTTTTCTCTATTTCATTTGCTACACACAACTAAAACCCCTGGCTATTATATATAAAAGAAACATAGGAAGACTCTGGAAGTTAGAAAAAAGGAAGACTGGCTAGGAATTTTGGGACCCAAGGAATGACATGGTAGTGAATTCCTTGGGTTTTCTTTTTGTCTCATATTTCCCAGACTTGAAGCTGAAAAAGCCAGCCATCTGGAAATGCCAGTGGGCATAAGAAAAAAAAAAAAAAGGTTCAAACAAAAGCCTTTTATCTCTAGCTAAAAAACCAAAAGGAAGGGGCAGCCCAACAAAACAGGGGAAAAAAGTTAAACTACAGTACTTTTATTTCAGCCAAATGTCTTTGAAAAAGCCATGGCCCCATTCCTACCCCCACTAGTAAAGACCGAGTGGGGAGCCTAGGAACTGTTACCTGGCTGTAGTAAGGCACCTTAACCCCACTGATGAGATGGTCTTAGAGAAGACTGAGTTGGGAGCTGTAACTTTCATTCCTACAATGAATAATGAGACCACCCTTTTCTCCTTCGTAGAGAAACCACATGGGAAGCCTGGACTTACATTCCCACTCATCATTAATGGGGTGCTCTTCCTCCTACTCTCCATACGAGGGTGGTATCAAGGAGACCTATGAGATAATTAGGAATTCACCATTGCTCAGCAACAACAAGGCCATTCCCCCAACCTTGGTGTTAATGGAAGCCACGTGGGGAGACGTAACAAGGCACATCTACATCACCCATGCTAAGAGTTATCAGTGGAGGCTTAGTGAGGAAGTGGGAAGCCCATTCCTGTCCATACGTAAAGAGGAGTTCCCTCCCTTGGGTATCACTGGGGGCCAAGTAGGAAACCTGGATGTCTGTATCTACCTGGCGGTAATGAGGCACTACCACTTCTTCCCATTCCATGGTAATGTCAGAAGAAGCCAGCTAAACAGAAATTTAATTAAGATCCACAGTTTTATAACATCATATTCACAATTTCTAGGTTTCAGTAAAGAAATAACTTGTATTACCAAGAATCAGAACGATCCCAACCTGAATGAAAAAAGGCAGTTAGTAGGCACCAATGCTGAGATGACAGTTGTCATCTTTAACGTCTGTCATAGATATTAAAATTATCTGACAAATATTTTAAAGCAGCCATATAAGAATGTTTCAATGAGTAATAATGAATGTACTTGAAACAAATTAAAAAATAGTCACAGCAAGAACTAGGTATTCTCAGCAAGAAGTAGATGATACGAAGAACCAAATGGAAATTTATAACTGAAAAATTCAGTAACTGAAATAAAATACTCAATAAATTGATTTAACAGCCAAATGGAGGGGACCAAAGAAAGAATCAATGAACTTGATGATTAGAACAAAAGAAATTACACAATCTGAACAGCATGAAGAAACTACACTTAAAAATAAGAAGAGCCTCAGAGATATATTCCCTGTGGGAATAAAACAGAAGATCTAATATCCATGGCATTGGAGTCCAAGCTAAGGAAGCAAAAGAGGGTGGGGCTGAAAAAGTACTTGAAAAAGAAATGACAGAAAAATTCTCAAATTTGGCAAAAGACAAATTTATAGATTCAAGAATCTGAGAGAAATCCAAAAAGGATAATTCCAAATAAACCCATCCCAAGACACATTATGGTCAAACTTCTGAAAAATAAAGACAAGCAAATCTTGAAAACAGAAAGAAATTACACCTTATCTATGGGGGACAAATAATTCAAATTGCAGTGATTTTCTCAGAGATTAATAATGTAACGTCACTTGCCAAAAGGACGTGACACAACATTTTTCAAGTACTGTAAGAAAAGAATTGTCAACCTCGAATCCTATTATCAGGCAATATATCCTTCAGAAATGAAGGGGAAAAGAAGACATTCTCATAATGAAGGAAAATCAAGAGAATTTGTCTCCAGTAAATCTACCCTAGAAGAATGGCTAAAGGAATTTCTCTAAATGGAAAGGAGATGGTAAAAGAAAGAGTTTTGGAACATCAGAAAGGAAGAAAGAAGAATGGAAAGGGTGAAAAATCAGTAAATATTTTCTTCTCCTCTTGAATTTCCTATATTATGTTTGACTTTTGGAGCAAAAATTAAACACTGTCTGATGTGGTTCTAATGTTTATAGAGAAAATATTTAAAACAATCTTATCACTGAAGGGGAATGGTGATGGGATGAAAACAGTGTTGTGGGGAATATATATAGTACTAAATACATGTGTAATAAAAGGGGAAAAGTCCTAAATGAATAATCTAAGCTCCAACCTCAAGAACTTAGAAAATAAAGAGTGAAATAACACCAATTCTACACAGTGTCATCTTGGAAATAAGAAAGAAGAAACACTTTCTACTTTATTTTATAAAGTTAGTATTACATGGGTACAAAAATCAATGAAGTACAGTACAAAAAAAAATAAAACTCATTGTAAACCAGTATCCCTCATGAATGCAGACGCAAAAATCTTTAACAAAATATTAGCAAATAAAATGTAACAATATATAAAAGAATTATATACCATCATCAGCGATAAAAGACTAGTTTGATATTAGAAAATCAAACAATGTAGTCCACCATATTACAGGCTAAAGAAGAAATATCACCTGATGAAATGAATTAACGCAGTAAAAGTATTTGAGAAAACTCAACCAACATCCATTTATGATATAAACTATTAAAAATAGGAATAGGGAAAACCTTCCTCATACTGATAAAAAACATATACAAAAATTCTACAGCTAACAGTATACTTAATGGCGAAGACAATTGTTTCTTAGTGACCACTTAGGTCTTCCCCTCTAAGATCAGAAACAATTAAGACAAAAACAATTAAGTAGACCTTTCCCTCTAAGTTCTCTCTATAAAAGAACAACAGGAGGGATCCTTGTGGTGATGAAAATGTTCTGTATCTCGAATATCAATGTCCATATCCTGGTTGTGATGTTGTTCTACAGATTTGCAAGATACAGACACACCTGTGTTATTGCTTTTTGTTTTATTGCACTTCACAGACATTATGTTTGTTACAAATTGAAGGTTTTTGGCAACCCTGCATCAAGCAAGTCTATGGGCGCCATTTTTCCAGCAGCATTTGCTCACTTTGTGTCTCTGTGTCACATTTTGGTAATACTCAGAATATTTCAAACTTTTTCATTATTGTTATATTTGTTATGGAGATCACTTCCAGTGATCATTGATGTTACTATTTAATTGTTTTGGCATTTTTTATCGATAAACTATTTTTTAATTAAGGTATATACTTTTTTTAGACATAATGCTATTGCGCAATTAATAGACTACAGTGTAGTTTAAACAGAACTTTTACATACACTGGGAAACAAAAAATTGGTGTGACTTGCTTTATTGGAATATTTGCTTTATTGTGGTAGTCTGGAACCAAACCCACAATATCTCCGAGGTATGACTGTATTACTGTTGAGTGAAACTGGGTAAATGATACACAAGGTCTTTCTATTATTTTATAGAACTACATGCAAATGTAGAACTACAATTATCTCAAAATATACTTTATTTTTATTTTATTTTATTTTTTTTTTGCGGTACGCGGGCCTCTCACTGCCGTGGCCTCTCCCGTTGCGGAGCACAGGCTCCAGACGCACAGGCTCAGCGGCCACGGCTCACGGGCCCAGTGCTCCGCGGCATGTGGGATCCTCCCGGACCGGGGCACGAACCCATGTCCCCTGCATCGGCAGGCGAACTCTCAACCACTGCGCCACCAGGGAAGCCCTCAAAATATACTTTAAAAAAAAAAAACCTGAGGAGCTTTGAAGAGAATATGGCTTTTGTGAATCATTACTTATCAGTATTGGTTTGTTGTGATACATGTGCACATTAATATGAGGTGTTTACAATAGGCGAGACTGTGTATAGGATGTATGGGAACACTCTCTGATATTCTGGCAAATGTTCTAAAACTCTTAAAGACTTTATTAAGTGCTAAATTAATAAATGGAGAAACTAGGTATATTTATTCGTGTCACTTAACGAATGTTTAAAAAAGAATGTTATTTTCACTAGTTTATTATAGTAAAATTTTTTAAAACTGAAATAAATCATGTTTATCTGTACATTAGAAATTATGTTATGTATATATATTTAGAAGATTGAGATATATTTACTGAAATTTTTAAAAGTTTATGGTTTTGATAATGAAAAAAATCATTTTGTTTGTCATTGTGTGAAACCTGGTGTCACCTGATATTATTCACATGGGAAGTATATATGAACATATAGGTATGGATGGCTGTGCTTTTAATAGATTGCATGTAAGGCTCATGATAAGGCCCCCAGAGACCTACAAAAACTCAGCTGTCATTATGATACTTAGTTTTCAGATCACTAAGTCTACCAAATCATCTTTATTTTCCCCCTCATCTTTAGCACATGTCTTCTACATAGTAGGCACTTAGGTGAGTTAAGGAGAATGAGATCATTTTGTTTCCTTAGAGTACCTCTCTTCTTCCTGTGGTCTCACCACCTCACAGTTGAGACTGTAAAACTTGGCAATTTCCATTCACAGCTTTGAATGATTTAGAATTCTGTTTTGCATTTCAGTTTTGTCTGAACCCATATGGCAAAGTCAGAACTCCAAACAAATCTGATAAATTCTGTTTTGTGCTAACCAGTCCCTTTGGCTTGGTAAAGCACTGCAGGCTCTTCACTACTTAATTTTTTCTTCCATGACCATCTATATCTCCATCTTCAGACTCGGATGGGTCTCACAATTGTCTCTGAAACACAGAATAAAAGAGCTCCAGAATGTTCATTTAAGAGTGAGTCTCTAAGAGACCAAGACAGTAAATAAACCAACCTGAAAACACAGAGCTTGTAGTAGTGGAGTAGCATAGTACCTCAACACAGGTATGCTCACCTACACAAGATTACTCTCGGAGTCAGAGAGCCCACGTTTAGAGTTCATAAATTGTCACTTACTAGCTAACATAAATATTTTCCAAGCAATTAATATTTATCTAGTACTAATGACTTAACATATATTGTCATATTAAATTCTCCTAACAGTCCTTTGAAGTAAACACTAATATTGTCCCCATTTAATCTTTCAGCTTAGTTTCTTTGTCTGTAGAAGTGCTGGGCACCCCAAAACCTAGTCATTATTTTCCACAAAGTGTAAGTTGCATAGATGAAGATACAGACTGAAATACGTAGATAGGCTTCAGAGAGGATTTTATATCTGAGCTGTGTCTTAAAGAATGATGGGCTTCCCTGGTGGCGCAGTGGTTGAGAGTCCGCCTGCCCATGCAGGGGAGGCGGGTTCGTGCCCCGGTCTGGGAGGATCCCACATGCCGCGGAGCGGCTGGGCTCTTGAGCCATGGCCGCTGAGCTTGCGCGTCTGGAGCCTGTGCTCCGCAACGGGAGAGGCCACAGCAGTGAGAGGCCCGCGTACCACAAAAAAAAAAAAAAAAAAAAAAGAATGAGTAGGATTTGAACAGAGGCAGAGCACGATGGGAAGGATATTTTGGGATAATAGACCAATCTGTACCAAAAAATCCAAGGGAACTTGTAACCGAATGATTTATTCAGACAACAACACGGCAAGATGTATGACTGGAGAATGTAAGAAGGTGTATGATGACTAGAAAGTTGCTTTGGACTTCTTGTGGGTGGTCTTGAATGACAGACAAATAGTCTGGACTTTATTCTCTAGGTGATGAGGCACCAGAATGGGGAAGGCTGTGACCCGCAAGCAGCAGCGTGAATGATTCATTGAAGACGAATCACAGGGACATGAGGTAGGTCTTCTCAGACTAATTGATTGAGGGTGAACATGAGCCTTGAGCTCATTAATACGCGTTGCTCTCTGTTAGACTTTATGTCCTGTGGCTCATTAATTCCCTGTTGATATAGCTTCAGGCTGTGTTTCCTCCTCACTGAGTTCATGGGGGAAAGCTTTTCCTCTCTCTCTTAAAACTATATCAATACGCAACCTCTCTGGTCTGTGAAGTATTTGCCAATTCCTTTGTAAGCACCTCTGACCCATAAATGAGTTCAGTTTCAAACTTTAACTTAAGAGCTGGGGGGAAAATAAATAATAATTAAATGTGATCAGATCTGGCCGAGACATGCACGACATCTATTTTCGAGACTTTCCATGTCAAAGACACAGTTTCTTTTGATCTTATTTCTCCAGAGGGTGATTTTGGGGGTAATGTTACTGAGCAAAGGGTTTGCTGCCTGAAGCACATAGAAGCCAATATGTTGACAATGGTTTTTGAGATAACAAAGAGTTTTATTGCAGGGTTGACCAGCAAATAGACAGGAGGCAGAGCTCAAATGTGTCTCCCTGATCTGGGGTTCCATCAAACTTTTATGAGTTAGAGGTGGGCAGTTTGGCATGTGGAAGTGCTGGCAGGGTTGGTTTCGATTGGAGGGCTTTGGAACTTGCCCGTTTATGGTGAGCTGTGGTAAAGGGGGCTTCAGTACCAGATCTTCCTGGACAGCAGACCCTTCCTTCACTTCGGAAAAGGCTCCTGCCTTCAGGTTCTGGTCATGTCCGGTCCTTTGGTTCCATTGCAGGGAGAAACTTTGGTTCTGACCGTTACTTGAGGTCAACATTTTCTCCTCAGTTCTGGCTTCAGCTGCATGACTTGCTGTTTTGTTCAGTTATCTCTGAAAAACAATCCAGCATTTTCTTACAAATAGGGTACTGGGCCAGTTTGGGCTGGTTCTGTGGTTACAGTAACTTATATCATTCAGGATGTTTGTTTGATAAGAAGAGATGGAAGAGGCCAAGGCAAAGTCTTCGGTTATTTTGTAATAAGTTGAAAATGTGTAATGTTTATTGCCACTTGCTTATACATAAACACATTTAAAAAAAAAACCTGAAGTTGGTAGATGAAGAAGTTAGAACAAATGGAAAATGAGACTTAGAATGAGATGATAAAAATGAGAGTGACACTAGTACTCACAATGTTTGTCTTAGAAACCTCAACACTTGGAAGTGGTGAGCCATAAATTGGGTTCCAACCCTTCCTTAACCTCCGCAGAGATCATGAGCCTTTTCAGTGCCCATTGAGGGAAGAAGGGGAAAAACAAAGAACAAAAGCATGTATTCAGAAGCATCCTATTTGTGTTCCAATTTCTCCAATACCCGGTAGTACCCAGGGGAATGTTATGGATTATAATGAAAACGGTCCTTTAAAATTATTTTTGTAGTACAGCTACCACTTCAGAGAATCTTTCTCAATTTTACCTATTAGTATAAGACAAACATTTCAATAACATAAATGCTGTGAGGTTGGGTGGCAGAAAGTAGAATACAATAAGGCTGTCGAAATGCATAGTTTTCTAATTGTCTTACATAAGAATATGTTTTAAAGCAGGTACTCTTTAACTCAGATGTTGGTCTCTAGAGAATCTTTCCTCTTACGTGGTTGGGGCCAATCCCAGATCTGTTAGAACAGTTAATCTTGGACCAGGTTTCTTTCTGGGGTACCATTAAGGTAAACTGGATGCAAAACATACAGCTAAGGAAGCTAATGAACTAATTTGTGATATGGTAATAATAAATACAGTAGTCCCTGGGTATCTGTGGGGGATTAGTTCCAGGAACCCCTGCAGATATCAAAATCCATAGATGCTCAAGTCCCTTATATAAAATGATGTAGTACAGTTGGCCTTCTTGTATGCATGTGTTCTGCAAAAAAAAGATTAGAGGTGTGTTGAATTTGGATGCAGAATCCACAAATATGGAGGGCAAATTGGATGTCGGTTTAATGCTGAGAGATTTTGCAAAACCTTTTAGATATTACAGTAATGAATTGTGAAATTTTTAACTTGTTAATTATGTTTTTTCGACTTAAGAAAATACTTAATTGATTTGTTTTTGTGAAAATAAAACCTAAGCACAAGGTATTTCTCAGAATAGGAGACAACATGATAAAAGAAAATATGGTCCCTGAGGATCCTGAGTGTCTGATATTGGGAGCTGGGGAGGTGGCTGGGGAGAAGCAGAACACATTAGAGACAAACTTCTGCTTCACAGACTTACAGATGGCTGTTCCAACCAATGAAACATGTAAATTGGATACCATCCAATGGTAGATTAAAAAACAAGAGAGAAAAGTTTTATTTCTTGCTTTCTCTGTTGAGCATTTTCAGCATCTTTGATGCACAACCTCACAAAATTATTTACCACAGACGTGCCAGTAATTTTGATATATTATAAACATTTACGTTGTATGATGGTCCTCAATGTCTTCCACCTGTGACCTGGTACCTGCATACCAAGCAGTCATGCAAAGCAGGTAGAAATATAGGCTACCAACTTAAGATTATTTTCCCCTCTTTTCAGAGCAAGGATGTTTATCTATGGATTTTCCCCTTAGTTTTCTAAATTGTTATACTTCATTACATTCTTTTAAATCTTAAATATTAACAATTTTAAATAAAAACCTTTCCAAATAGCATGCGTGCTTCATTGTCTTCTTAAACCAAGTTAAGATAAATTTACATTTATTTTCTAAATGACCCAGACCTTAATTTATCAACAAGTAGGCCATGATGAAATGAGTCTTAATTGGTGGGTATTAATAATGCAAAAGTAGGTTTTGCTTGTGCTAAGTGGTAGCATATGTCTACGTCTTATGAACTCTTGACTTTGTTTAATGACAATAATAATAATAATAATAAAACTTCTACTACATTATAGGTCAAATTGCTGTTCAGCAGTTTTGCTTGCTGGTATCAATGTTTCTGCATCTGGTATAATTCCCCAAAGTTTTCTTATAGCGTACCTACTATACTAGCAACAGCAGTGTTGATAATCACCACCCACAGAAATTATCTAGTACCTAATGTATCCCAGGAACTTCATGAGAAACTTTATATCTAGTGCTTCATTTTCCTTCACAGTTGCTTATGAGGTAGCTATTATTAACTCAGATGAGGAATTATTTAAGATTAGAGAGCTGATTTGTTTGCTATTACTTGGAGTGGAAATTACTAGTAAACACAAGCTCCTACCTGACTACTTTCAGAGGAGTAGGTCCTGAGGATCAACACTTTGGAGCAAAGTAGACTGGAGACTTTACCTCACGGCTCTCATAGTGACTGTGGGATTGATGATATTGGGGATGTGCCCTCCAGAGAAACAGGATTAAATGTGCTGAAATCCTCAGAATAAGATGTTAGATTCTTTTTTTTTTCTTCTTGAGAGATCATTAAGTTCCCAGAAAATTAGGAAAGAACACAAATTAACACAGTTCTAGAATCCAAACATTTCAAAAGAGATAATAATGTGGTATTCACACAGAAAAGAAAAAGGAAAACAAACACAATGAAATATTGTTTGGAAGGAAATCCTGAGCAGATCTTTCGTACAGATAAATAAACTAAACCAAATATTTCTAAATAAAGAAACTCAAATCCCACACTCACAGGGTATTCTGTAGACCTATGAAATCTGCATCTCAAACAATGTAAATCATTGTGAATTTTGGATCTGGGGGGGAACAGAATCCTTGTCTATAGCTCAGTTCTGTTTATGCTAACTGCTACTGAAATTCAACTTAAGTGGTAGAGGAGGGCCAGGATGTGATAAGCTAGAAAGATGAAGGGGCGAAAAAGTCATGATGAGAATGTTGTCGTAAGTGCTGAAGATGCTATTAAAAAGCTTCAGGGGGGCTTCCCTGGTGGCGCAGTGGTTGAGAGTCCGCCTGCCGATGCAGGGGACACGGGTTCGTGCCCCGGTCCGGGAAGATCCCACATGCCGCGGAGCGGCTAGGCCCGTGAGCCATGACCACTGAGCCTGCGCGTCTGGAGCCTGTGCTCCGCAACGGGAGAGGCCACAGCAGTGAGAAGCCCACGTAATGCAAAAAAAAAAAGAAAAAAAGCTTCAGGGATCAAGAAAAGGAGTTGGTTTGGAGACTGAGAAGTTCATTATTGGCACGTTAATTTTGAGGTGCCCGCAGTGCATCCAGAAGGCACTACTCAGTAGACAGTTGGTTATCCTGTTCTTAAGATCCAAGGAAAAAACACAGTTGGACCTGATAACTCAGAAGATACTTTCATATGAGCAGTCTGAGGAGGAGATTAGCCACTAGAAGGGAGAAGACAACCCAGGCTAATGCAGTATCACAGAAACCAAGGAGGAAAGGATTTCAAAAAGGATTGGCAGGGTGGTGAGGGTGGGGTCAGGACTGCCAAATTATTCTTTCAAAAAACACATAACATAGTATCAGTGATTCTTTTATGTGAAAATGTGGGTGGAGCCCCACTGTACTAGATCACCACGTTTGTGGGAAATGCTGGTCTCCCTTTAAGTTAGTCCTTCTTGACCACTCTTTGAAACAGTGCATTGAACCTAATCTGTGCTGTGCCTAAACCTTCTGGTTTCTAACCTGGGTGCTTATCTTTTCCCCTTTTAACACTTTTTTCCCACCCTTTTAATTACCATTAGTGGCATCTGTCTCAATTTCCCCTTTAAGTTCTCTCCCACAGTTTTTCTGGTTAGTCCTCACCGTGACCAGGCTGTTTCTCCAGCCTCATATGAGAATGTTTCCCAGTTAAAAATGAACCCTTCACCTGCCTGACCTGTGCTATCCTCAGGGACAAGTTTCCACAGGGCACAGGACACAAAAGAGTACATACAAGCAACTGGAAACCCCCAAATAATTATTTGTTTTGTTAATCTAACTTTTAATTGTCTAAGCCAAAAGGAAATATTTTTGCTGTTTTGTTTTTATATGTAAATTAAACTATTCTCCCCTTTTACAGCTAGTAAGATTTAGAAAACCTGTCATCATTGACCATCACATTCTTACCTTGTTCTGTAGATAAAAACTAAAATGCTTAGGGAAAAAAGACAAAGATAGCTTCTGGAAAGGGAAATATGTGTTAACAAATTATACAGTGTGCCCGCTGTCTTTGCTCAGGCTGCTCTATCAAAATACCATAGACTGGGTGGTTTAAACAACAGACGTTTATTTTGCACAGTCCTGGAGGCTGGGAAGTCCAAGATCAAAGTGCAAACAGATTTGATATCTGGGGAGGGCCCCCTTTCTGGCTTGCAGGTGGCTGCCTTCTTGTTACGGCCTTACATGGCCTTTTCTTAGGACTTGCACTCTAGGGAGATCTCCCTCCCTCTCCCTCTCCCTCTCTTCCCCTCTCCCCCCTTGGAAAGGCACTTAATCCCATCTTGTGAATCCTACCCTCCTGACTGCCTCTAAACCTAATTATCTCCCCAAAGGGTTCATTTCCAAATACCACCACACTGGGAGTTACAATTTCAACATATGAACTTGAGAGGGACATAAATACTTACTCAGTGAAATTCAATGAGATGAAAATCTCCCACTTCTCATTTTCCTTCTTGTCTCCTCCTCCCTAGCTGACTTTGGTTTGTTTTGTTGTTGTTTTATAAGCTGTCACGGCACTTGATGCAGACTGAAGCTCCAGGCAATTGCAATTAAATCAGGAAAAAGATACGCATCCACCAAGGTTAACACAAGCTGCAGCTTAATCAGGATGAAACAAACAGATAAACACATCCAGGACCTCAAAATAAATACAGCCATTTCAATCACATTCTCCTTAGTTTTTTCTCCCCAGTAAACCTTGAAAACATGCACAATCAAAAGTTAAATAAATAAGTTCCCAAATCAATATATATGTCACTAAAATTTTCAAGCTACAAATGTAACAGTTTATGGGCTATTGTTCTCAAGACAAGTTATGATAGTATTAAAGGCAAATTTTGATACAATAGAGCCTCCTTTTATATAAATTATAGATATATGTATAAACTTAATATTGGTCTAATTAACAGATAAATACTTTAATAGCTCAGTAGCCTCAATCTGTGTTTGAGTACATGTCTCCTTTCAAATTTGATTTTCAGATATAAATTTTAGTAAGTTCCCTTTGGTGCTTTCTCTATAGACTTATCTATCTTACATCTAAGTAGATGTGCCTGTTACAGATACACTGAGGATGGTCATTCAAGTATAATAGGGCATATAAACTTCATATTAATAGATTCATTTGCCATGGCATTATATTTATTGTCATCCCTTGCCATTGTTATTTAAATAGCCTCGAGTTTCAGTCGGATGCTTTCAAATCTCTACAGGGAACTCTCCATATTATTTCCAGTTATTGTTCTTAAAAAGCTGATTATTAATTTTCTCAAAAAATGTTTTATGTGTCCCTATTTCCTACAGACTAAACTTGAAACTCTTTAGCTCAGTTGGTAGAACCATTCATATTCTGTCCCATGTCCATGTTTTTCCTGATTAAATACTTTCATAGGCATCTACTCCAACAAAGCCTAGACTACAAGACCTGATGATGTCATCTTTGACTAAACCTCTACCGCTTGGGACAGTATTTTCCCTGCCTCCATATCTATCAATTTCCTACTCTTTCTACAGGACTGAAGTCAGATCCCATCCTGTTTGTGATGCCTTGCCTGATGCTCCCAGTTAGGCTCACTCCTTCCTTTATAACCTCCAGCAGCAGCACTTCACTTATGCTTTTTGAAATAGCATGTGTTTTATTCCCCTAACTTAGTATTAGTCATTTACATGTGCATCTCTCAATCTAAATTTTTAGCATCTTAAGGTAAGGGACAATATCCCATTCATTTCTATATTCTACCTCTACATAATGTAGAATACTACTGGTACCTGGTAGATTTACATTTATTAAGTCATCTTTTTATACATCTATCCATTTATTAATTCATTTATTCATCATCTCTCAAATAAACACTAGGCTGTTGTATGTATGAGGACACAGAGGATGAACATAACTAAGGTGGTATTGCCTGCCTTGATTTCACTGACATCCTAGTGCAGACAACAAACTTTAACAAAGCAGTTGCAATGAAATGTGCAATGAGTGTTGGGCATAGCTGGAACATTAGGAAAATGAGAGTGACATAGCCTAGAGGTCATAAAAGTCCTCCCTGAAAAACTGATCTGTATTTTGAAGTTTGAAAGATTAGATAATATTCATCAGTCTAAGAAGTGGCAGGAAGCAGAACAAGAGTATTGAAATAAGCTTTCACTCTGAAAAATAAAAAGAATGTGGAAATCTGAGAAGGTGGAAAGGTGTTTATGGTTATTTTCTGATAGGGTAAGTGGGAGAAAAAAATTAAAGAGAAAGACAGAAATAGACCAGAATAGAAGTTTTATGGAATAATCTCTCTTAAGGAGGTAGAAAAGCTATTTAAATTCAGAGTCCAAAAAAACATGGAAATAAATAGTAGGATTTTAAAAATACTTTATTGTGACTAATCCACCAGAGGATTTAGAAAGGATGATAAATAATAGTCAAGTGGTAAGAAAACAGAGAGAATAGGAAGTGCTTCTTTCTAAAACCTCTATGGTAAAAAGCCAAATATGTTTGTTATTACCAAACAACAGTATGACTGTGTGCTTAATTATTTATCTTCAGTAAACTGAAAATCTATTCACATTTAATTCTTTGTTTCAACTACAACACTTAGTTGGTGTCCAAAAAATACTTGTTGAGTAATAGTGAATATGTAAAATTTTGCATGTCTTCCAAAATATGTAGAAATTGGCCACATGTTATAGACCCATATGACAGCTCCCACTTTTACATTTCACATCTTTCTGTTGTTCGTTTCTGCTTTATTAGCTTCAAGCCTTATATTCAGACCACAAAATCAGTCTTAAGGGCATTGTTTGGTTACAAACATCTTTCTGCTTCAAATGTTATTATCCCACTACTATACTATTACTTCCTGCATCTATTTATTTTCAAAGTTTTCTGAAATTAGGATTCTTGACTTCCTCCCATGTCATTTAGAGTTAATTTATTCTCTTAAAAATCACATTGAAGGGCTTCCCTGGTGGCTCAGTTGTTAAGAACCCGCCTGCCAATGCAGGGGACACAGGTTCGAGCCCTGGTCTGAGAGGATCCCACATGCCGTGGAGCGACTAAGCCCATGTGCCACAACTACTCAGCCTGCGCTCTAGAGCCCGTGAGCCACAACTACTGAGCCCACATGCCACAACTACTGAAGCCTGTGTGCCTAGAGCCTCTGCTTTGCAGCAAGAGAAGCCACCACAATGAGAAGCCTGCGCACCGCAACGAAGGGTAGCCCCCGCTCGCCTCAACTAGAGAAAACCCGTGCGCAGCAACGAAGACCCAACGCAGCCAAAAATAAATAAAATAAGTAAATTAAAAAAAAAATCACATTCAAGTCAGAACCAGTTATTACTAAATGTTATGTCCCCGCCCCTTTTGCTAATGCTTTCTCCTTTGTTCTCTTTTCTATGTTCTTGTTTTTATTTTTAGAAAGAGCCCCAAAGATCAGCTACCTCATCTTCCTCTCTCCGGCTTAAATCCCCTCTGTAGTAATGCCAACTAGTGGTCATTTTGTTCAGTTGAAACACGTTATGGAACAAATGGTTTCCAATCTCCTAATAATTTTGTACAGAGTAATTGTCAAAATAGTCTTCATTTTAATGAACTGAAGTTGGCCAATATTTAACTTTTGTAAATATTGTTCTCCATTATGCTTTCTGGAGACATTAAGAGAAAAATTAAATAAAATGACTCTTGCCAGTATTATTGAATTCCAGTATTGAAAGGCAATTCTTACAGCATCATGTGTTCCTTCAAATACAATGTGTCCAGATGACAGGTGAGGTTTCCTGATCCCTTGAGATTTTCATATGCTATGTCAACCACTGTCCCTCGTTTTATAGAAGTTTACATCAGGCACCAATATTTCTGGGATTTTTTGGGTCATTGGCATTCTCAGGGGATACCTATGCTTTTGCGTTTGTTCTTCTGCATACAGTCTTTCTGATCCAAACCTCATTAATCAAGATGGGGAATTAAGCACTTTCCTCAGTTCCTTGATTCCATTTAACCTAAATGCTTTGCTCAAGATTGGGTATTCTGTGACTATAGTGGCCTATAAGAGAGATTTACTTCCCTAAAATGCATCTACTTCAACTTGAACACTTAACTTTCCTCATATTGTCTTTTTACTACCCCAAGATATTTTTCACTCACTTTATTCCATGGCTTTTCAGGCTCTTTTTCTCCTCATTGTTTCATTTTCTCACTCCACTCTGTTCTCTCTTTTCCTTCCTTACTGCGATTGCGGGCAGATTTTCTTTTTCCCCCTCCTGCGCCTTCTCCTCCTTTCTCTGTCTCTCCATCGTCTCTCTCTTCTTGCTATTAGTTCTAGTCTACAAAGTAGATATGAAACTCAGAGAAGTTAAGAGATTTGCACAATATCACCTGGCTAGCAAATAGTAGAAGCAAGATTCCTGCTCTGGTCTGTTGGCTGCGTTTAGAATAAGCATTACACTGTTTTCAACAGTTCTTCATATGGCATGGTTCAAGGTAACCATGCCTTCTCTAGAGAACACCTACATACCATCAGTTTTTTATCCATGCACGGTATAGCAGGAATAGCAAGCACTTATGTGCCAGGTATTTTTCTAAACCCTCTGTGTCTGCTAATATATTTAGTTCCCACACAACTCTAAGAATAACATTTTTCTTTATTCCAAATTTTTAAATGAGGAAACAAACCCACAAAAAGATTAGATTACTAGTACTATGCCCTCTAGCCATTAGGCAGTAGAGCTGGAATTCAATTTCAGGTACTTTAGATTGCCAACCCCATGCTCTTAACTGCCATGCTGGGCTACAGGCTGAACCAAACATTCTTGGTGTCTTTTGTCTAGCTTATTCACCATGGGCCTGCTAGCATACAGACATTATGCTAACATGCTTATAGACATTATACATAAGATGGCATTAGCTTATTTGGCATGTATGACAAAGACCATGATAGACAAATAATGAAAAATAGTCCTTTTCTCTGTCCTTAGGTTTACAATCCAGTAAAGGAGTTATACACAAATATAATCACTGAAGTTTGGCATGTGGATTTCTCGTTAGATTCTATAGAGGTTCACATATATGATGGGGATGTTGTGGGTACTAGGGGTGAGAATGGTTAATGCTAACTTATAGAATCTAATGAAATATCTTTGACAAAAGAAAAGTTTGAGCCCAACCTGGAAAGACAATAGGTACTATCGGGACAACTAGAAGGGGAAGCTTGATGTGTGTGATGTCCAGGATATTCTATAAACCTAAACTGCATGATCTAAGGCCTGAAGGAATAAAATCAAATAGAGGGCAACTCTTTTAAGCCACTTTGAACTGAATTCAATCAAAATTCCCATGATACATTTCCATAAGTAGCAGTAATTTTAACCTTGTATGTGTACATCTATTTTTATTTAATCTGACCTTCTTACAGTTAATTTAGTTAAATCTGACCCATGATGCCTGCCAGTTAAATAGTTAGATTAGTGGATTGAACAGTTTTATGCTATTTATAAATGAAGTCAATGTACCATAGATGCCCTTACAAATGAATTGAATAAAAGTCCTTTAATACTGAAGTGAACAAGGATAAGCTAAAAGCCATGTGCTATATCACTGTAGTCATTCTTGTTGAGTTAAATCTTTACTAATATGGATTTACATACAGATTGCCAGTAGAAAGTATTTTTAAATTTTTACTTTTGAATAACAGAACACGGAAATAAAATACTGTACCCGTTATTGTTCCATTGTCTTTAATTTTGAAACTAAGTGATGTATTGATGTATTTATCTAGAAACAAAAGCTTGCTAACTCATCCATGTTTGTGTACAGAATAGAGCTATGGTCAACATTATGGAATACATACTAATGCATAGATATATTTTACATGTTATCACATTTTGTTTATAGTTTTTAATTTTGATATAACTTCACACCTATAGGAAGGTTGTAAACCCTGTACCCAGATTCACGAGTTCCTTTATTTGCTCTCTGTGTGTGACTGTACATGTAAAATATATGTTATGCAAATAAAACTAAGCTACATGATGTAGTTTTACACACCCAAACACACACACACAGAACTTCTAAAAGATATTCGGGAGGAAGTTATAGATATCATGCACCTTTTTGTCTAAATACTTCATTGTGTAATTTCTAAGAAAAAGACATTCTCTTATAAATGTACAGTCCAGTGGTCAAAATTTGGAAAATTCACATCGACACAATACCATTACATAGTCCATATTTACATTTTGTGAATTTTCCCGGTAATGATTTGTATAGGTATTTCATTCCTAGTTCAGGGTCCAGTCTGGGATTACACATCATATTTAGTTTTCACACATCTTTAGTTTCTTTAATTTGGAAAACCATTTCAGTTCTTCTTTGCATTTATTGACCTTGAGAATTTTGAAGAGAAGTGGATAATTATTTTAAACTATGTCCTAAATTTGGACTTGTCTGGTTTCTCTTAATTATTAGATTCCCCCATTTGCCTTACTTGATGGAATAACACAGAAATAGTGTTGTATCCTTTTCAGTGTATCATATCATAAAGCACATGATGCCAGCTAGTCACAATATTGGTGATGTTAACTTTGCTTGGTGTGTCAGTGAGTTTTCTCTACTATAAAGTTACACTTTCCCCTTGTAATTAATAAGTCATTTGTGGGGAGGTATTTTTAAACTATTTCCTTTCTTATCAAACTCTCACTCAGTAGTTTTAGCATCCATTGATGATTTTCCAAATACACCATTCCCTCTATATTTATTATTTGGCATTCATCTGTAAGGAAAAGTTTACTTTTCTCCTTCATCTGTTTATTTATTCATTTATTTAACTTTATTATTATTAAATCATGGATTTTATTTATTACTCAATGAGTAATAATCCATTCCTCTTTTTTTCTGATGCATAAGTTGTCTCAGTTTTGGCCAGTGGAGGTCTCTTCAGCTGTCTACTGTGTCATTTGGACGTGTGTTTATCTTTTTTTATATAATTCATTATTTTATGGCACATCAGGAGTACCAAGTTCATTGTTCACTTTCTTGACCCAACCCTGGATTCAACCTGGATTCTGATTCATTTGAGAGAAGAGCTGCATTTTAAAAACAGGATCTGAAAGCTATGTGTGCTCATTGCTAAGGATATGTCCTTATTTTTAATCCTTTTCTGTGGGGAAAAAAAAAAGGGAAAATGTGTGTGGGAGTGGTGTGTGTGGGTGTGTGTTTGGATATTCCTATATGTATGTATTTCCCACTGTTTCTTTATATATTTTTCTATCACATTCTCTATCTTCTTTGCAGCTGGATGGTTTGATATTATCCCACATATCACTGAGGAATTGTTCATTTATCTTCATCCTTCTCTTTGTCTTTATTAAATTGATAAATATCTCTTGATTTCTCTTAAAATTCATTGACCTTTTCCTCTATTACCTCAACTTTGCTATTAAGCTGTGCAAATGAACTATTCATTTCAAATATTGCACTTTTCAATTTTATCTTTTTATTGTTTCCATTTTACAGCTAAAATTGTTCATGTGTTCATTCATGACCATCTTTGCTAAAAGTCTATTAACATATTTATAATAGCTGCTTTAAAGTCCTTGTGTGCAGTTTGCAATATTGGTGCCATTTTGGAGTCAGCTTCTACTTATTGTTTTCTCTCTTGATTAAAGGCCACATATTTCTTATTCTCTGTATATCTAGTATGTTTTTATTGCTTACTGAACACTGTGAATAAAACATTTTAGACATATTGGATTGTGTTATCTTCCTTGGAAGAGAATTAACTGGTTTATTAACCAGTTAAATTGTCTGGAATCAAACCCCAAATTGCATGGTGGAAATAGGTAAAACTATTAAGTTATTTTTCAGCTTTTTAATTTATGCTTTTGCTTGAAATCTTTTCCTTGGTAGGCACAGGTGAAGAATCAGTCAGTAATCTTGATGCAATTTATTTTCATATGTTTGTGATTCCCCCTCTTGTAGCTTCCTCATTTCCAGGATTACTGCACCCCATACCTCAATTTCAAGCTTGACTTTCCCAACAGTAACCTAGAATAAACTCTTTTATATTTTAAACTTGAGTCAGCAATCTTCAACACAGGAAAATCCCCTTTGATTCTTTAAAAACAAAATGCAATGGCATGTGGTTTAGGAGAAAAAAAAAGTCACAAAAGAAATTTAAAAAAATAAAACATTTCACAGATTCCTCTGGTAAAATTCTAGAGTCGTGGACATGTATCTCTTCAAGAAAAAACAAAATTCAAGAATTATAGTTGGTGTTTAAAATATAACATTCTAATCAGTCTCTAAAATATCTTTGGTTGACAGCAAAAACTATTGTTGAGACCCAACCTAGTAACAGTGTGGGCTGGTACATTTCTGTAGATTTGGCCACAGTACCTGGCAGAGACAAATGAAATAATAAGAAAATGATGAGGCTTCTAGGAGATAGTATTAGAAAAAAAAAAGTTTAAAAATATTAAAATATTTAGTCTTTAATTTTAAATTATGCCTCTGTACATATGAACTTACTTAGGGAATATACCTAAAATTTTTGAGGTTCACTTATCTTTTGCTCATTTCCTTTTGCCTAAAATAGATGCACACCTCCGTCTCATCTGTAAATAACTAAAATTTTGTTTTCTAAAAAGGCATTTCTTTGTAAAGCATCCTTAACGTTTTTCACTTCATTGTGGTGTTATAGGATAAGGATGAAAAGTTCTACAAATTTCCTTTTAGTTCAAATATTCTCTGATGAAGTCACACACAATTATTTTCTAGGAAATCATAATAAACAGAGATCTAGTACAGTCTAAGTTCTCCCGACTAGGACATGGCAATGTCTGGGCTGGAATTTAGCTCTCCTAATTTTGAGTAGTGTGCAATTTTTATTGCAACTGTCTCTCTTGCTTTACTTCACTTCCTCCTTGGACTATAAATGATACAAATCCTTCCTCAATAAAATGTTTCATGCAAGAACTTCAGGACAGAACACCAGCAGATCTTATCTAGTTATACGTGTATATGACTTAATTTCCACTACATCATCAAGATTGAAAGGAAGAAAGCATTCAGGAGAGGACCCTGCATGCTGCTGGCTTGATGTGGATTTTTAATTCAGCATTTATTAATTGTTATAGCCTGGTGCTGTGCCGGGCACTGGAGAGAGAGTAAAAAATAAGATACAGGGCCTATCTTCATGCACCTCACAGATTGGTGAGGCTTGTGATAAATACTATTCTGGAGACATAAAATGATATAATGGAACAGTGATGGTGGGAGTAACTCTAGTGAGTGATTACAGAAGGATTCACAGTGGCAAGGTTGCTTGGCCTGCATTTTGAAAGATAACTAGGATTTGTCTCAGGTAGACAAGAGTATAGAATGGCTTTATAGGCTAATATAAACACTATGGTGCTCCACCCAGACCCCCCATTAGAACCAAGACATTCATTCTTCCATCTGCTTAGAATGTTGGCTGTTGATAGCTCACAGCTGCGTCTCTTTCTTTGGCTCACTTTCAGCCACAGAAATGCCTTGCTCATGGTTATGCCCCTTTGCAGAATCACACTACATTCAATGACAGGTCAGTTTGAGGTACAAAGTCCTAGGCCCTTTCCCTTAATTTAGGAGAGTATTGACTGAGGTTAGCTAAGGCTTCTATTTCAAAGACCGCAGCCTTTGAGTTCAACTTCTTCCACTACCCAGTTCTACTTCTTTTACACCCTTCCTTTTGTTCCAGAGAGCACTCCCTTGTAAGCTTCCTGCAGTACAATAAAGGTAAGATATCATTGAAGACTTCTTTGTTTCTGTCAAATAAAAATAATTTTGTCTTCTTCAGTGATATTTACCTGAGACTTGATGAGGAGAAATAGTTGACTATGATATGAAAGTCTTTCCATATGCTGTTTTCATATACTATTTCCCTTCCTCCTACCTGGCTTTTGTGATCCAAGGTGCTGCCACAGAAAGATCTCTAGATGTGGGGTCACGAGATCTGTATTCAGTTCTTTGTTTTTCCACTTATGTGTGTCTAATATGTAGAATGATTATCTTACTGCAAGTTTTACATTTTCATAAGTACACTTGTATAATCTGTCTCTTGGTTTTGTGAAGAATCCCTTAGCTTTCTGAGCTTCAGTTTTCATAAAAGAAAAGTGGGGAAAGTAATCCTTCATGGTGTACATCTGAGAATCAAAGGTGTTAGGAATAAGACAGTCTTTTTTTTTTTTTTTTTTTTTTGCGGTACACGGGCCTCTCACTGTTGTGGCCTCTCCCATTGCGGAGCACAGGTTCCGGACGTGCAGGCTCAGCGGCCATGGCTCACGGGACCAGCCGCTACGCGGCATGTGGGATCTTCCCAGACCGGGGCACGAACCCGCATCCCCTGCATCGGCCGGTGGACTCTCAACCACTGCGCAACCAGGGAAGCCCCCGACAGTCTTTTACTCTTTTACAAAGTGTAAAACATCATATAGTTGGGAATCAGAACAGTGAAGTCCTGGACAAATCAAGTAACTCATTTCATAAAGTATTAGATGGCTGAGTTTTAAAGCTTCAGGCTCTTAATATACTATTCAACACCCTGAAAACATAAAGTTGAGACAGGGGAAAAAGTAAGGAAAGGGCTACAGCCTCTTGGAATGGGACTTGAATACCCATTAAAATGCTTCCAGCAGAGGACATAAAACCAATGAGAAGGAGCAATTTATTTTTACTGCTGGGGCAGGAGTCATGCAACTGCTTTTACTAACTACAACTGTTCCCAAATCTATCGGAGTACCTAAAATATTTATGATAGCTGTGTCTGAGGGAGACACTGTCTATTGCAAGCAGAAAAGCTAACCTGGGTTGGAATGTGTTTGTTATCATTTACTCATCTGATAAGTAAAGCAGTGCAAACTCCTCATATAACACATCAAGAAAAGAAAAATGAGGAAGCCGTGGCACCATGCCAGGAGTAAGAGCTTTGCCAGTTTGGCACTTTGCCTACCTAGCCTTGGGGATTACCGGGTAGTATATTAAAGTATCAGATTTTTAATTTACCATATTATTTTCCAGATGTTTTTGGTAGAAAGGGACTTCTCAGCAAACACTTGAGTGCTTGTCAGAGAATTACACATTTAATATTGCAACACTCATTATTTTAATTAATGACAGGAAGAAGTTGCTTGAAGACAATTCTTAGTCACACAGAAAAGGATGTTAATATTTTATGAGGGGAGGAAATTATCTTTAACACTGATAAATTGGAATGTTCAGAAATTTTAATAGAAGGGCTATTACTGGAAAAAATGAGCTGGTTGTAGTACCGTTTAATGTTATACACCAATTCTGATAGAAGCATGATGTACTATTAAGAATAACGTATATGAAATTGACATTCACCATGCATGAAAGCTCAATAAATAATAGTTCAGTTAGAATTTGGAAACAGATTGATTAATACTGATGGATGCAGGAGACATAAATTCTATCCTCTAGTCTGTTAGTGACTTTGTGTATGTACACTACAACTGTCATTTATTGAATACTCCCTATGTGTCAGACATTTTGTTAAGCTCTTTACTTACATGTTAGAACTTAAAGCAGCTGTTTGTTACCACTGAAGAAGTGAGGCTCATGGAATTTAAATAATGTGCTCAAGTGCATTGAATAAATAAGTGGCCAATGCATTCCACATTCTAAGTTTTGAACTATGTTATAATTACTTTTCTGAGTCTCAGAAAAAATAAAAAATAAAAAGCTTAGTTTCTCCAGGTTTTAAGTGAATTGGCTGATGTAGGAATTCTAATAGGTCCTGTCCAGTTTTAAAATTCTGAGATTTCCTATGTGTTTATTAGTTCCTGCTATGTGCCAGACCTTCTCCTAAGCACTGGGCGTCATGATCAACTTCATCCCAATGTCCTTATTAAGTTCATCCTTTAGATACCTGCTCAGTGCTCTCCCTCTTGAACCCTTTAGTTTCTAGCTATGTAGACAGTTCCTTTCTACCAAAGATATTTGGGGAAAAAATATGGTAACATTTCTACGCACTGCACTGATCCAACCACAGTGCTCAAGATGAAACGTATATAACTTGAGACATAAACAGTTCTTTTTATAGCTTAACTTTGCAAGATGTTAATTTGCCTGCTGAAGTCCCTCTGATTTTGCCATCACAACAGTCAGTCATTTGGATTCCTCTTTTGCTCCTTAGTAACCAGGCACCTCTTTGGGAGCTCTCCAAACAGGACCGTGTTTCTTGTATGTTAAAGATTTACAACCTTTGTATTATTTATTAGTAAGGTGGACCTTGAGAAGTGTGACGATTAGTGGTAGCAGTCCCAATGTTAGAAGATTATTTCTTTTTTAATAAACTAATACAAAAGCAAGTAAAACCTCTAAGTCACTCTCATTTATTTTTTTAACAGCTTTATTTATCTTGAAGTTTTAATCCACACTGTATGTTATTTTTTGTTTTTATTTTATTTTATTATTGAAGTATAATTTACAATGTTGTGTTAGTTTCAGGTGTAGAGCAGAGTGATTCAGAGATATATATAGATATAGATATATTCTTTTTCAGATTCTTTTCCCTTATAGGTTATTACAGAGTTTTGAGTATAGTTCCCTGTGCTATACAGCAGGTCCTTGTTGGTTATGTATTTTATATATAACAGTGTGTATATGTCAATCCCAACCTTCTAATTTATCCTTCCTCCCCACTTCTCCTTTGGTAACCATAAATTTGTTTTCTATGTCTGTGTGTTTTCTATGTCTATGTCTATTTTTGTTTTGTAAATAAATTCATTTGTATCTTTTTCTTTTTTTAGATTCCACATATAAGCAGTATCATATGATATTTGTCTTTTTCTGTCTGACTTACTTCACGTAGTATGATAATCTCTAGGTCCATCCATGTTGCTGCACATGGCATTATTTCATTCTTTTTTATGGCTGAGTAGTATTCCATTGTGTGTGTGTGTGTGTATGTGTTTGTGTGTGTATACACACACACCACATCTTCTTTATCCATTCTTCTGTCAATGGACATTTAGGTAGGACCTCTAAGTCACTCTCACACATTTATATTGCTATAATACTTTCCTGAATAGGAGAGAAAAATGATGGAGACATAGCTAATATGCACGTTAGTGGATACATTAATGAAATTTGTTTTTCATAGATACAAATATCAACCATCTTTGTTGTGCCCTAGAAAAAGTTAAGAATGGTGGCTATACTTAAGTGTTAAGATCAATGTGACATCTTCCTCAGTCTTTTCATGTTGAACCCCCCCCCCCCCAGTAGTGACTGCTAGCACAAGCCTTCCTTAGAGTAGTATGATGGGCAAAATACTAATAATACCCCAGGCTCCACTCCATCTGAACCAACATTATTAGTATACATTGAGACTCACTCTGTGTTTTGTTCCCACATTTACAGTCACAGCCTCAACCAGCCCTGTAGGGGTGCTTATATTCCTGGCTCTCCATTCCCCAACACACTTCATTTTGCCACCCAACCCCAAGGCCGGCTTGTATATCACTTTCTTTTCCTAATTACTTTGCCCTTTAGAATGAACGTTTATTCTTTTAAAAATAATTATTTCAGCATTTGGAAAGAACAGCACAGAGTATACTTTATGGTTTAAGGGATTTATAAGCAATAAAAGTTTACTTTTAAAACTAAATGATAGAGGACTTCCCTGGTGGTGCAGTGGTTAAGAGTCCGCATGCCAATGCAGGGGACACGGGTTTGATCCCTGGTCCGGGAAGATCCCACATGCTGCGGAGCAACTAAGCCCGTGTGCCACAGCTACTGAGCCTGCGCTCTAGAGCCCATGAGCCACAGCTACTGAGCCTGTGTGCCTAGAGCCCGTGCTCCGCAACAAGAGAAGCCACCGCAATGAGAAGCCCACACACCGCAATGAAGAGTAGTCCCGCTCACGGCAACTAGAGAAAGCCCATGCACAGCAGTAAAGACCCAACACAGCCAAAAGTAAATAAATCAAATAAATAAACTTATATTAAAAAAAAAACTAAATGAAAGAACTGTGTGAGCCCTTTAGTTGCCTCATTTCCTCAGCTGTGTAGAGAAAGACCAAGATAAGTGGCACTTTTATCATTTAATATGAATGCTCACATGTGTTCTAAATAAACATCAGATGTCAGATATTAGTTACCTTTAAAAGGATAACTGACATTTAGTTTCAGGACATAAGATGCAATGTCTAGCTGTCATAAAATCTTGACTTGTAATTCAAGGGTTATTAAAACTATTCGTTGTCAACTTCTATGATAATAGAAGACAGACTCAAACACATTCCCAGGATAGTGTTTCATATTCAATCAGAAACATATAGGGAACTGGATATAACAAAAGCCATTTATTGAGGTGTCTTTGTTTCAGAAGGGTCCTAAAGAACTTCTTTGATACCTGCTTCATCAAACTTTTTCTGTTTGTGCTCACATAGAATATTGACTCTCCTTTTGTTGTACCTGAGATGGGTTTGCCAAGAAGACAGGAAATAAATATTCAAGAGTCACATATTCACAGGTTTAATGTTTTAATATAACTCCCTCACCAATTTTCTTTGTATCAAAATTTCAACTTGGGGTTTACAAGTTATGGGTGTCTAATTTTGCAGTTCACATTAATGCTAAAGATTTCTTTTTTTTTTTTTTTTTTTTTTTCCGGTACGCGGGCCTCTCACTGTTGTGGCCTCTCCCGTTGCGGAGCACAGGCTCCGGATGCGCAGGCTCCGGATGCGCAGGCTCAGCGGCCATGGCTCACGGGCCCAGCCGCTCCGCGGCATATGGGATCCTCCCGGACCGGGGCACGAACCCGTATCCCCTGCATTGGCAGGCGGACTCTCAACCACTGCGCCACCAGGGAGGCCCAATGCTAAAGATTTCTGATAGTACTTTGGTACTGAATAAATCTAAGAACTTTTCAGATTCCAAACTTAATTTACCTATTTGAAGAAGGTAAGAAAAGGAAATTACTCTATTAGGGACGAGGCATAAACATGCTCTGTATTTTCCTTCAAGAGAGCAAAGGCTGTCTATGGTGGGCTAAATAATTACTTGATATCCAGTTTGATGTGATGTCACGTAGTACCTTTCTAAACTCAAGTACCTTTCTTATATCAAAATTATTAAGGACTATCCATACTTTGGAAATTATTCTTCTGAGATCATTAGTTTCTTCTTTAATGTCTGTCTCTTTTATCATTTCTTAAAGATAAAGTGAAAACTCTTTCCAAAATAGTTCTGTTGCCTTGATACCAGAACACATATTGAATAAAGCTCACAATGTCTCATTCTTGGGGACATTATAATTGTCTGACATATGAGCATGTACATTTTTGTGTCACTGAGGAAATCTCAATGGGGATAATTAATAGAAAAATTATTCACTTTAGTAAGAACATTTTTTTCTTTCTTTCAGTGGAGGACATTTTTTTCTGATTAATAATTCTCCCTGAACAAAAATATTTTCTAATATCATCATAGTTTTATTTCTCTTATTTTTTCAACCCTAGACAACTAAGAGTGATTATGTTGACTGGATTTCAGTGTTTGTTATAATTATATGCTTAACTGCTATGAATGACTATATAAACCCTTTCTATTATAGTGTTGAGGAATTATTTTCAGTCCTGATAAAATATTGCTCATGTTACCATTACCCAATACTTTACAATTTGTTAACTGTCACAGTCTTCATTTTTCTCCAGGTGTTGCTGTTGTGTTGCATAATAAGTATAGAGATTCTCTTTGTTGCTTGCTTGATTAAAATAATGGGAACACATACAGTGAAAAGAATATTCCAATACAATTCACTCATTAGAATAGCTTCCTTTTATGAGTATCATTCTTCTAGTAGCATCACAAAGAATATTAGTCTGTGTGTTCTCAGAGGTGATTTACAAAACTCATTAAAGATATGGAAATTATTTTAGAAACTATCTAAATCAAATTTATGAGTGGCAATAAATCCTATGTATAATTTCAAACAGTACACATGTCATGTGAAGTAAAACTCTTCAGTAAACAGAGAAAAGTGAGCCTGATTTTACAAGACAAACAACATTTTAACTGTTTTTCATGATGCTTTATAAATTTGGATTCAGAAAATATGATCATCTTACTTGGAAACAAGAATGTGGAAAAGCATATGAGGTTTTTAGCTAGTGAACTAGTCGTATGTATACAACTATGTACAGAGGAGAGTAAATTGTACATAGTAAAGTGTGTAGTAATGGTTCTCATCTCTGAAAAGATTTAAATTACTCCACACTCCCAACCTTACCAAGATGTTGCGAAAATAAATTAAAAATAAATTGTCTCTAAAAAGAGAACACATCAGTGTGATCGTTGTAGAATTATATCATGAATATGTACTTAGCAGTGCAGGCTGCTTTAGGTGTGATAGTCTTCGAGCACATTAGAGAAGCACTGAAAAAAGATAAAGGGCTTGTGCTTAAATCATTGAAGTCCCATGCACCCTAGTTAATACATTATTGTTTTGAGTATGCACAATTCATAGTTTTGATCAATTCCTTGAAAACACTTATTGATAAATATTTGGTTATTTGTGTGAAGATTTTGTCCTGGATTCCAAAGGCACTCTTTTTCACTATAAGTTGAAAAAAATGTTTTAGTTATGCAAGATGAATAAGTTCTAGAAAGCCACTGTACAATATTGTTCCTATACTGAGCATTACTGTATTGTATACTTAAACATTTGAGGGTAGATCTCATGTTAAGTGTTCTTAACACAACTTTAAAAATGTAAGTATATATATATTTTTTTAATGGATTCATGCATTTTTATGTCAGATGAGTAGACCATAAGTAATTGCCTTGATCTGATTTACATGAAACTTGGGCTTACATTTTCATTCATATATTTAAACTTAAATCACTTCCTCTTATTCTTCTTGAATATGTTAAAACATAAGCATCCCAGAAAACACTAACATAGACGATTCCCCTGTAAGGGTATTCCTCCAGAGCAGAATGAGCATCTTAATAACATTTATATTTCAAGCCACCAGCATAGTGCCCAGTTTGCTGTGGTATTAAAAAAAAATATGCTGACATGATAGTGGAGTACTTTGAAACGTTATTTTGTTATAAATGTGTTACAACAGATTAAGCTCTAAGTTGATATCTTGTTTCTGATGGTTCAGGCTTTTCCAAAGAAATCCTCATAGATTTTCCTTCACCTCTCAAAGTATCATCCTTAGTCAGTATTGATTAAGTCTCTTTTTTAGCTCTATTTCCTTGTACACACTGTGCAAAGCAAGTTCAATCAGTATAGCTTCTTCTCTTAAAGAGCCTTACACCTGAGAACACACCAATGGTCACCTCTTAATAGAGGTGTCTTCATCACTTCTTGCTGTCCCATTTTTTATCCCCGAGAAAGGATATTTGTGATGCTCAAGAGGGAAGATGTCAGAGGATAGAATAGGGGCTTCCCACACTCTGGGTCTTTATAGAACTCTGACTGCTAAGGTAAATGTCTCTGTGAAAGAGCCGGAGAATATAGTATTGTTGTTTGCTTTGAAAAAAAACTTCACCTCTATGTCAAGCTTGGAAATTTGTGGTAATGCTTTGGAAATAGCTGAGCGCACAGAAAGCGTTAGCTGAAGATGTGATATCATTTTGAATCTTCATGGGCTAGTTTATGATTGTAATGTACTCAAAAAACTCTTTCCTTATGTCAGCTTCAGTTAAAAAGTTTGTGTAGTGAGGAGTAAAACGTAGCTGTGGATAGAACAGATCAATTAAAATGCTTTTCATAGTATTTTTGTTAGAAATTGGACATCATAAAAGTCAGTGCAAATATTTTAAAGATAATAATGGAGATTATAATGATGTTGCTAATGATAGTGATAATATGATTTCCAGTGTTTTGAGCACACGCTTGGCTACATACTATCTGAAACACTTTGTAACTATTACATAAATGTAATCTTCACAATAATTCCACAACATAGTTAAACGTCTTCAAGCCAGCTTGACTATAAAAACCCCTCTAGTGATTTTCTCTAGATATATTTTCCTTTCTATATACCCTCAGGTAGGCAAAGAAGGTTTGGGATGGTGACAGATATGGTGATGTCCTGAATTTGTCTTTCTGGCCTACAGAAAGTTTCTGTCTCCCTGTTGAAAGTTCATTTTGTTGTTTGCTGATGACTTGATCTCAGAGGATAGAATGAAGTAAGAAACAGATACTTATCACACATTTTATAGAATTACTACTCATGGTATTGAACCATGAAAATTCAATATTAATGCTTAAAGTTTTTACAAACCAGCTTAAAGTAAAAAGTGACTGAAATACAGAAAGCAGTAATTAAGTTTTAAGCATTTATTTAAACAATTATTTCATGCTGCATTCCTTATATAAGTTGGCTTCTTGTATCTTCACTTGCAGATTATTGGAACCTTGGGGTAAACATCATTTCTCATTTTGTTTTAAGTTTGTTTAGTACTCAATAAACATTTGAAATAATAGTATACAACCATTTTTTCATCTATTAATGTAATAGTACATTTTGTATTTGAAAACAACCTCCCTCTAAGGGGCAAATTGACAGAAAATAAGGCAGCCTGCACAAGTAAGAGTAAAAGCTGCTAAATTATAAAATGTCAGGCTATTATAGCCAGTGAGGATATTTACTCAAAATAAATACTTAAAAATAAATACCAGAATTGTGCCACAGTCATATTTGTATGTTGTTCACAGAATTCATTCAAAAATACATGCTACCCTCCAAAAAGTAATGAATATTATGCTAAACTGTAGGAAAAAATACTACTATGTATTGAGTGATGGATATCAGATATTTTAATAGTTCTTTACATACATTTACATATTACAAATATTTACATACATATAGCTCTTTAGTGCTTTTACAAACCAAATAGTTTTAAGCATGTTTTTTGCTTACATTAATTTTTCTAAATTCCTTGATATTAATCATAATCTTTTAAACTGTTCCATTATGAGGTTGCTATAAACATTTGACTATAACATGCTTCTTTGCCTTTTTAAAGGCAAATCAAAAGCACCTGGATGTTGATCGAGTTGAACAGATATGACATTCACTTTGCCTTATATGATGTATGAACATTTCAGACTTTACACCAAGGAAGATTTACTTGATATAGCTTGTATATTATTATCATTTCTGTTCTCAGATACAGCTCACTTAAGATCCTAAACATCTAATGCTAATGATAGTGCAGTTTACAGTTGCTTTAGGGCTTCCCTGGTGGCACAGTGGTTGAGAGTCCTCCTGCCGATGCAGGGGACACGGGTTCGTGCCCCGGTCTGGGAAGATCCCACATGCCGCAGAGCGGCTGGGCCCGTGAGCCATGGCCGCTGAGCCTGCGCGTCCGGAGCCCGTGCTCCGCAACGGGAGAGACCACAACAGTGAGAGGCCCACGTACCACAAAACAAACAAACAAACAAAAAGTTGCTTTATATGAATTTGAAGTGGTGCCATCAAAATGTAAATTTATGGTGATGTGTTCAAATTCATACATGTTGTTTTCCACCTAACAGATATCCAATAATTAAAACAAATCCATCAATGAAATTCAAAACCATGTTTGTATAAATGAAATAATTTGACTGGACTGATTTCTCAAAAATGTAGTTGAAATTTTAAAGTGGGTAATAATTTTTTAAATTCATGCAAATATATTTGAGGGTGCTCTTGAATTTACCATACATTGATTACAAAATTGGTTATAATTTTTTTGTCCTTTCCTTGTATCTACGGCTCATGGAATGTGACTTTGAATCTCCTCCCATGAAGAGGTGGCATGTATTTCCCATCCCTTGATTCTGTACTAGCTTTGTGATTTGTTCTGGCCAACAGAATGTGTCAGATGCAGTGTTTTGGTATGTGCTTCCTTTTACTCCCTGGGAACCTGACCACTGACATGTACACAAGCTGAAGCTAGTCTGTAGGATGATGAGAGTTAAGCAGCCCTGTCACCCCCTTGCCCTGGCTGACTGCCATCCAACCAACAGGCCTGTGAGTGAAGCCATTCTAGATGAGCCAGTTCCCAGCTGATCTGCCATTGAGTGCTGACACATGACCGAGCCTGGCCCAAATCAACCCTGATGACCCATGGACTCTTGAGCAATAATAAATACTTATTCTCTAAACCTACAGATTTTGGAGGTAGCATTTTTTTTAAAGCAAGAGCATACTAATACAGAGTTTATATGAGAAAAGACTTTAACTCATTTAGAAGATAACAAAAACGGACTTACAAAGTAGTAGTAAATCTCCATATGAAGCCTGTGCCATTTCCAGTGGTTGCTTTTAACTGTCTTTCTAAAATTGTTGAAGAGATTAACATCGTTCTTATTACTCCATGAAGGGAAGAAATCACTGAATGGAAGCTCAGACTGAGTTCTTATTCATCTGAGACCTGTGAAACTGGCTAAGAAAGGCAAGCATTCTGGTTAACCTGTGATTTTGCTCTTGGCTATAAAGAGGACAGAAAGTAAGGAACAGGTGTCTTGTTACCTAGTTCCATTGGATGAGGGCAAGCAGCTGCCCTGCTAAACTTTAGGCAATCTCTCAGTGTTTATTAATTTAACTGGCAATATACTGAGACAGAGAAGTCTCGTTTTGAAAACTGCCTTAAACATCTAGGTAATGTAGTGAATGCAGTAGGATGCTATCATAGGACAGTGGGCCTCCTGCTCGAGAAAAAGAGCGTCAAGGTGAAGAAACATCATTTATCAATATATGTGTGGAGGCAAAGATGGGAAGTTTCAAGGGAAAGTATTTATCATGAGATATTGTTCTGTTAAGCTGGCTTTATTTTGGTTATGTCAAGTGATTGATGTGCAGTAGAGGGGATCAATTTGTCGAGAAGATGTTAGCCCAGCAAAGTGTCAGCTGTTCACTGTACCATTATTAAACAGCTGCATTCTGATTGACTTCCGAACAAGAGATTTTCAAGCTTCTGTTAATCAGAAAAAAGCAATCCAAAAGCAAAACAAAAGTCAAAAGGTGTGACAAAAGCACTTGATAAACTTTTCAAGTGTCAGGAGAAAGAACCAAATTACATTAAATACAATTTATCATTAAAGAAAAGGCAAAAAAAGATCACATAAGGTAATAATTGGAAAATCACACACTCTTTGCTTTGTAACCTTTTTTTGATCATTGACTTTTATCATTATCTCTCTTGAGGAAGATAATTAATCTTGGGAAATTGTTGATGGCTTTAAAATTAAAATTTCTTTGAGAAAACCAAATAATAGATTTCATCTTTTTTTTTTTTTTTTTTTTTTTTGCGTTACGCGGGCTTCTCACTGCTGTGGCCTCTCCCATTGCGGAGCACAGGCTCCTGGATGCGCAGGCTCAGCGGCCATGGCGCACGGACCCAGCCGCTCCGCGGCATGTGGGATCCTCCCAGACCGGGGCACGAACCCGCGTCCCCTGCATCGGCAGGCGGACTCCCAACCACTGCGCCACCAGGGAAGCCCAGATTTCATCTTTTTTAAGAAGCTATTCTGACCTTGGACCTTATTCATACTCAATTTCCTTGAGTTGCTGACATTTAAAGAAAAAAAAAATATTCATTTGGTTGAATCTCCCATAGCAGGGACTGGACTTTGACAAATGTTTCTCTAATTTAAAAATATAATTAACACATATCATATGAGCACAGACTGAATGCCAGGCACTGTTTTAGGCACTGAGAATAAGAAAGTGAATAAAATTGTTACCTTGTAGAATTTGAGTTTTAAATTTTGTTTCCTTTGGAGATGCATGATTGGGCAATGGGAAGTATAGAAGTTTGTGAGGTTCATTCCATGGTGTGTAACCATAGAGACAGGAGAGGAGTGGGCACTGAAAGATCTACAGCTGATGAGGAAAAATACCTCACTAGAGGAAGAAATTATCTCTGTGACTTTGGCTCATCCATTTCGTGTCCTTTGGCTTTCATTCTCCACATTCTCTCCATTTGATTCATTATGTTCATTAAAGTAAAAAAGTGTGTGGTTAATACAATATCATTTTTTTCTTTTTTTTTTTTAAAGGGCTTCAAATGCTTGGCTTTTTAAAAATTTATTTATGTATGTATGTATGTATTTATTTATGGCTGTGTTGGGTCTTCGTTTCTGTGCGAGGGCTTTCTCTAGTTGTGGCAAGCGGGGGCCACTCTTCATCGCGGTGCGCAGGCCTCTCACTATCGCGGCCTCTCTTGTTGCGGAGCACAGGCTCCAGACGCGCAGGCTCAGTAATTGTGGCTCACGGGCCTAGTTGCTCCGCGGCATGTGGGATCTTCCCAGACCAGGGCTCGAACCCGTGTCCCCTGCATTAGTAGGCAGATTCTCAACCACTGCGCCGCCAGGGAAGCCCCACAATATCATTTTTTTAAAGACAGGATCTGTATTATGTAGTTTTCCTTTTGGCTCAGGTAATGTACCTACCAAATAGTGTACATAAGTTTACAGTGTACAGCTCACTGATTCTTTTTATTCACAGCTCAATGGATTTTCACAAACAAACCACAGTCTCTGAAACCAGCACTCACTTCAAGAAACAGAACATGACTAATGTCTCCAGAACCTTTTCATCTTTTCTTCCAATCACTATTCTCCTTTCCTCAAAGGTTATCAAAATCCTGCCTCTTAACACTATGAGTTAGCTTCACTTATTTTTGTGAATATAACACACTGTATTCACATTATTATGGATGGGCATTTGAACAGTGTTTTGTAGCACCTTAAAAAAGAAAAAAGAGGGCTTCCCTGGTGGCGCAGTGGTTGGGAGTCCGCCTGCCGATGCAGGGGACACAGGTTCGTGAGCCGGTCCGGGAGGATCCCACGTGCCGCGGAGCGGCTGGGCCCGTGAGCCATGGCCACTGAGCCTGCACGTCCGGAGCCTGTGCTCCGCAATGGGAGAGGCCACAGCGGTGAGATGCCCACGTACCGCAAAGAAAAAAAAAGAAAAAAGAAATATGAGTTTAACAACATGACAGCAAACAAACAAAACAAACTGAAACCAAACCAACAAAATCAAAACAATGGTTGTGAGCATTTGCTTCCTTTGTCCCCTTCTTTGGCAATAGCACTTCATTTATCGTTTGGGAAACTTCCATCCCACATTCTATATCGTGCCGGTGCAGATCTTCATAATAATGCTTTCCCTCCACCTCCCAACCAAGATGAGTTCATGACCCAAATTAAACAATCTCTGGAATAAATTCTCAGTATCGTGATACACAGCAAATGCTACAAAGCATTTGTTAATGCTACAAAGAGATTGTGCATGAGTACCTGCTAGTAATATCTTTCAATACACCATTATTCTTCTCCTAAAAATCCAGGTGTTCAGCTTTACATTTGATTCCATGACCTCCCAAGTGTCCTTTCAATCAATTCCTTGAAAAGATTAGGCCAGCCCAATTATGTTTCTGTTGCTTGTGTCCAAAGAATCTTAACAGAGAGAGGGGAGTTAGAATATTTCACATGGAAAGAAAGAGACAGCTAATTTGAAAAAAATAAAAAGGCAGAAAATGTAAAAATGTTACTTTATGTAGGAAGAGTTTTAAAAATCCCCTTAGTGTGTGCAACACTATGAATTAAGTTATTTTTTAAGTTCAGTGAGGATTTATGCTTTAAATGGAGTTTAGTCATCATGGCTGACATCTTATCTCCGTAAGCTTTGGAAAGGAATGCCCATGACTTGGAAATGTTTACCCAGATGTTTTATAACCTATTTGTAACCACATTTCCAGGAGCATCAGGAAGGTGGGAGCCTGACATTACCAATTCAGTGTGTAGGTCCTGCAACTATCCTCTTCTCAGGGACTACAGTATCTGATAATGGGGGCAAGCCTTAGTGGGACTTTACGAAGTTACAAGTCTGTCTGAAACATGATTGGGCATGACTGTAAGGAAGCACCAAGCAGCACAGAATACAGCCTGTCATATTCAATTTCTAGTTCCTGAAGACTTGGAAACATTCTTGAGGCTTTAAAGAGACACACAATATCTCATCATAGATTGTTACAAAAGGAGTTATCCAGCCAGTGAGACTCAAAACCACTTGTCTCTGGGATATCTGGGAAAGTCACTGCAGTATTCTATTACTTTGAAAGGTAAATGTTCTTATAATTTTTTTCTGCCTTTATGTTTTTAAGCCTTTAGACATTTCATATAGACATGATGGCTGAAATTTTTCCTATGGTATCCGATCTTCTGAGCAGTTGTCAACCACCAGAAAACATATAAAAATTGTCACTATGAATCTAGTCCACTTCATCGTTGCTCTTTTTGCGTAGAGGAAAAACTTGATAGAAACTGTATGTGCCAGCATGGCATTTTGGAATAAATAGCTCTATATTCAAAGACAGTTTTCCTGTAGTCAAATTTAGAATGAGCTTTACATGTAGAAGTGAAATAAATAGAATGCGGTGTCTGTTTTTCTCTACTTAAAATGGGTTGAATAATCTTGACGCATCTGTCAGCCTTCTTAAATAATTTCAAAGCTAGTCTTTACTGGTAAGGAGAGCGTAGGATGCTGGCTGATTTCTAATACCATTACCTGATTTTCATTCCACAAAGGAATAATGAACAAAAGCTCCTTGGGATTTATTTTGGACTTTCTAGTTGTAGAATAACTTGATTTATCTGGATGCTTAAATTTTATCTTTCATCAGACCAATTTTCAGGCCTAACTTCCCCAGGAAGCTTCCTGATTTTTTGTTAATAAACTTGGTATTTCAGTTGAGTTTCACTGCAGTCTCCATCAGAAATATGAGATCTGCATTCAAATATGAGTTCAGTGGCTGTGTGACCTTGGGCAAGTTACTCATTCTCACTAAGCATCTGTCTCCTTATTTGACATCAAGGGAAAGAACAGTGCCTACTTTAGGGAAGATGTGAGGGTTAAATGAGATAGTATATGTAAAGTGACTGGAAAATGTCTGAGGCTTTACATGCTCTTGTGCTATGTTCCCTCGAGCTTCAAAACCTTTGCCTGTACTGTTTCCACAATCTAGAATGTTCTCTATCCCTCTCCATTTTTCACCTAGATAACTCCTATTTATTCTAGTTGCTTCTTAAATACCCTGAGCTTCCAGATTAAGTCTCGTTGTCATATCATGCACAATCAGAACCTTCTTGATAGTATATTTCTCATAGGCATTGATTAGGTCATAATATGTGATTTACTGCATTTAATCCTTGAGACTATAAACTCTGTGTTGATAGTGCCCAGGTCTATTTTGTTTCTCGTTAAGTCACAGAATAGAATTCAGCATTTGGCATATGGTAGAGGGAGAGCCTCTCTGTTTACAATCACTGTTATCTCCCAAAGGCCAACATCCCCTCGACTAGCCCTACTTTTTCTGAATAGGATGGTAACAGTGATATTGGTAGCAAAGAATTTAGAACAACTGAATAACTGTTGAGTGGAAGTAGTCTGGCCAAACCATGGGTAAATCTCCAAATTTAGCCTCTTTGATCCTCTCCTTTAGACTTTGGAATGTTCAGTGGAATTTTTCCTGTTGTTTTGGGGACTGTGATGAAGTAATCCACAGTTTTTCTCACTGCAATGATTTGTTACTGTGATTAAAACAGCCATAAGTTTTTTGAGGTTTCTTTAAAACCTCATTGAGAAGGTCTCCAGCCTTATCAATGATTGCCATTCACAAACTAGATTTTTTACCTTCCACCTCATGATCAACTATCTTGTTGGAAATATATATATATGTATATATATTCAGAATGGAGAAAATTATCATCTGTCAAATGACTATACAATCAATGCATGTATTCCTGTTTTCAAGGTGTTGAAAAATTCTTAAAGCATCTAAATAGATGGTTTCTAATATATGACTATATGAATAGCTGCAGAATTATACTACAGAGTTACTGGTCTCATGTTACCCCCTAGAGTGTGGATGAGCTACTAATCAATCAGTCCCAGCCCTAACTAATTCCAAAAGTGCCTCACTAGTTCCACAGTATGCAACAATGTTGGTTGAAGTTAGTTACTGTTACATTTTCCGTTTTGCTTGCAGCATGGAAAGGGCTACTAAGTGAGAGGAAGCTTCATATTTCCCAGTCCATGATTATAGGATTTTGCTGCTAGCACAGCACCTGCTAATAAACTGCTCAATCAGCATTAGAAATTGAATATCATTGCTGAATTTGGCCAGCAAAATAGGCAAAGTTTCTGTTTTCCTGGAGTTTACTTTCTATTGGGGGATCATACTTATAATGTGTATCATTTTAATTACAATCATTAAAAAAAAAGTGTAAGAGTCCATAGAGGTACTTAAGCTGGTCTGAGATAGAATGAAAGATTTTCTTGGTGATGAGACATTTAAGATGAGGTTCAAGTGCCTAGTGGTAACTTCTCTCTCTTCCTCTTTCATAAATTACAGAGATCCAGGGTGGGAGGGAGTTTGGCCTATAGGAGATGACCAAGATAGCTAATGCCAACAGAATGAAAGGGAAGAGTATCATAGGAGAAATAGTCACAGGTTAAATCATGCACTGCCTTTAAGCCTCGATTTTCTTATCTACAAAATGGAGCTAATGGTGATTGCCTGCATCTGGTAGAAGGTGGTCAGAAACCAGTGAAACACTCAGTATAAAGGCATATGTGAATTTTAATGTCATATTTTAAATTGTAGGCAGTCACATTATATAATGGCACCTACACATGCACAAGTCGTATAATGAGAGAAGAATGTGTGATACTACTATGCAAATGCAAAATGCATCCATGTGAAGCCCATGCTCCAGCTATATGCAACTGAACTTCAGTTTTTCACTGGGAGGGAGTCTGATTAGAAGGCTCTTAACATTTGTTCCACAACTCACAAGGTGATCCTATAACGAGACTTCAAACGGGGTTTATTTCAGACCCAATTTGAGCTATTCAGTACATACCAATAAGAATGCCAGGATTCATTACATTTGGAAAGACAGATGGTCTGGATGGAGACAACCAATTAATGTAAAATGTGTTCTTTGTTGGCACTTACCACAAAGGAAGATCTTTTTTTGAAGTACCTTGTTCTTAAAGTTTGTTCTATTTTCAGACTAATGTCATTTTATGTAGAAAATAAAAGCACTTAAGGCATCTATGGTTAAAAGTTTACCTATTTTATGACATTTATAGAAAGCTAATGCATATGAATTATTTATTTTAAAGAATATGAAATAAGATATTCTTTTGAGATATTCCATTAATCATATTTTTCATCTGGTAGAGAAGTATAAGGAAACTACTTTTCCGAAGATTGCTCAATGAGGTCATTTCCTACCTTCTCAGAAGTCTTTTACTAAATTGTATAGCTGTCACTGGATGTAAGAATTACTCTGGGTTGTTTGCAGAAGAGAGAAGACACAAATGTACCCTTTATTTACAACACATATCTTTTTAGGTCCTGGCTGTTTGATCAAGCCATGGAAAACATTTTTACAGCAGAAAATATTCTAAGAGATCTCCACCAAGTACCCTTTTATTCAAGGGTTATTGGTACTTAGGGTCACACAGGGAATGTCCCCTTAGCCCCTGACCCATGTCACAGCCCATGGAAAGGAAAACATGTTTATCTGGGATGATGAAAGATGGATAGGAGGTCAGACTAGGGCAATATCTTGGTATCATGTATTTCAATTTAGATCTTAAAAGCTAAAGTTCAGAAATTAAATAAATATGAACTTCCGAGCCAAAGTGAGGCGAAACATGTAATTTATTGGCTTGTGGAAAGAAAATGTTAGAATTTATATATTTATCATCTTTTAAAATATTTTATTTTCTTGATGTTTTATAATATATAGAATATTTTAATATAGAAGTCCATGTATATTATTTACAAATAAATATATTTAAATTGGTGATAAATGTTTCCATACTTTACTGATGAGTACCTGATGAAAGAAGTTTAGAAATCACTGATCTGGGCAAATGTTGAGTCAGTCAAGTAGGCTAAACCTGAGATATTGGTTTTAGGAAATAAAGAAGAAAAGAGACAAGACAAAAGAAGGAAAGACAATATGAGAAGGAAGAAATAAAATACACACATCACATATAAATACATGCACATAGTCTAATAACAATGTTGATCATGTATCTGGAAACATGTCTATATATGGATTTTCAGCACATGAATTTTATAGACTTGAACCAAGTTATTCTCTAAAGTAAGACTAACTCAGCTTGATTTTACCCTTAGAGGTGACATGGGCACTTGAGAAAAGTCATCTAAGCATTGGGTGTCAAACTGTTTTGTGATACCCATTGCTTACTGTGTGTTGTACTTATGTTAATTTTTGTAGTTATTAATTACAATAGTAGATATTATGTCTTGGAAGTACAATGGTAATGGGAATATTGAAAGTACTAATAAATGGCATTAAATTATTACAAAAATAAAGGTAAAGATGATGGTAATAAATATAATTATTCAAAATGGTGAGAATAATATCACCTGTGATTATGGAACAAATGCTCAACAGAAGGAATAATTGTGAAGGAGAAAGAGCAATTTGAGCAAAATACAAATAGATCTAAGCCTAAGGCATAGGAAAAAATGTTTATGGGAGGTGAAGATTATTTTTCCCTGAATTGTCTGATTTCCGAAATCTTGCATGTACACATATATATGAATAACATAAAAGAGCTGGGTGGGGCTTCCCTGGTGGCGCAGTGGTTGAGAGTCTGCCTGCCGATGCAGGGGACGCGGGTTCGTGCCCCGGTCCGGGAAGATCCCACATGCCGCGGAGTGGCTGGGCCCATGAGCCATGGCCGCTGAGCCTGTGCGTCCAGAGCCTGTGCTCCGCAATGGGAGACGCCACAGCAGTGAGAGGCCCGTGTACCGCAAAAAAAAAAAAAAAAGAGCTGGGTGCATTCAGGGCATATATTTCTCAAGAATATATAAATGTAATGGACAGAACATGAAATTATAATTCAAATGAACTATTTGACTCAAACCTGGCACTAACAAGCTGTTAGATGTAGAAAAGCTACTTAACCTCTCTGAGCTTAAGGTCCATCATCCATTAAGTGGGAAAAATAAAACCAAGCTGAGAGTATTTTAAATGATTCATGTGAAGTCCCTAGCTTGGCATATGGGAGGTCTTCAATAAGTGGAAGATATTATTGGAAAATGTCTTCTAATCTCTAATCATAATAATCAATTACCATAATAAAAATATTCAGCAGGGGATATTTCACTATCCCTAGCACTTAGGCATGCAATGAATATTAGTCTTTCTGCCTCCTTTTTACTTATGAATTCAAGTAAGAAATGCAGAAAAAACTGTTTCATAAGGAAATGAGGTTAATTATTTAGCATTTGCTTAATTTTACATAATGAATGACTGTTTTTATTCATTTCATCTGTTTTTTAAAATAGTCTATTTCTGCTTCAGAAATGATAGTTTTGCAGTAGCAGATTTGATTAGTAGGGAGAATTGATTGATGTGAACTCTTTCATTTTTATTATGATGGGTTACACAAAGATATATTAAAAACGTTTAAACAAAGACAAAAATATACACATAATGGGAATATATTCAAGCGACTACTTATGGCTCTTACAGGTGAGCAAGGATGACCAGGTGAGCAAGGAAAACACAGTGAATGGAAATAGACTATTCAGTCCTCACAAGACTTCATAAATGTACCTGAGCTAAAACACAGGAAATACTAGGTACACTGTTAAAAGTGAGCAGACAAGGTACATTTGGGGGAGTCAAACATTCGGATGATAGTTAGATGAAGATTTCATTGGCAGGCTAGACTCATACTCTGTTTTAATTCTGACGGTAAACTAGAACTGGAATGAGGGAGGTACATCAGCCAAATCTTGAAAATCTCTTGACTTATTTCATCTTTCATTTTATTGTGATACTATTGTGAATTATCAGGAATGAAAATATTTGAGTTATTTCTTTTTACAATTAATAAATATTTGCTAAATAAGAAAATTAATAAATTTCCTGGCACTGACTATGTACCATATCTAGCAATTTATGTGAGCTTGCATATGTGTGTTTCCCCTTCTTGAGAAGCAAATGGATATATCGAATGGTATGCAGGTCTTTCTAGGCATACAGGACTAGTTGGAGCATGCCTAGGAAGGCCTACATACCATACATTACCACTACAGGGCAGAGTCACAAATATAAGGTTTTATAAAAGATGCAAAGGTTGTCTGCAGATAGTATGCCGTAACAAGGAGATAGTTGACAGCGCCTTCACCCACATCGATAAACAGTCTTGTCTCCTATCGCCCTCACCCTTCCAATTTCCCTCTGTTCTTAACCTCTTTCCCCGTAAGACAAAACTAATCATCTGAGGGGACTGATCAAAACATTGAGCTGTCTGAATTCTTGGCATAAATTTTTCTACTGAGAAGGATATAGCTGGTCCTGAAACCTCAGAACCGAGATTGAAGATGGTGGATGAAAGTTACCTTCTTCAAACAAAGGAAGAAGAATTCTGAGCAAACAGTTAACACATTATTGGTTGAGAAGAAGGGATCAGAGAAACAAGAACAAAATCAAATTATTTCCAGGAAGAAGGAAGATTTAAAACAGCCCATAGACAAGACATAACATTTAAAGTGTCATTCCTTTGAGGTTTTTTTATTCCACAGGTAAATGACAGAAGCCTTCCTGAAATGCTTGCCTGTCATCAATTAAAGCCATGCTTTAATTAGTTTCTGTGTATCTGACATGGAGTTTTATTGGTGAATCTAGTAACATCCTGTTAAGTAGTGTGATGACATGAGAGCTCAATGACAAAATCAGAAATAAAATTTGTGAATTAGCTATAATAATTTAGGGATTTGCTACTCATGGTAGAGTGTGCGGAGTCAACATAACCTGGGAGCTTGTCAAAAATGCAGAATATCAGGCCCTACCACAAGAATCAAAATGTGTACTTTAACATTTAACAAGATTCCTAGGCGATTCATATGCATATTAATTTGAAGAGCACTAGTTTAGAGAAATCTTGATCCTTGTTTGAACAAGTTGTAAGGTTCTAGTAAGGCCTTAGGCGTGATGGTGGGCTACATCCTGAACCAGCTGTGTCCAGTCATACTTTTTGGATTCTGTCAGCTGAAAGGGTGACAAAATTTTGCCTCTGGAGTCTTGGCATTTGCTTCATTCAAACCTTCTACTTCAAGTGATGATGATGATGACTGCATCACAAATGAAAGCTTAGAGACAGATCAAAGTTAGAGTAACTGAACAGCCAAGGCAGCCCTAGTTTATGACTGCTGCCCCAGCATAATGGTTAATAATGTCCTATTTTACCCTCAAACGTATCTGGGTTTGAAAGATAAAGTATCGATACGTGGTCACACTAAGAATGGACCGTATACATTTTTACTCTTATGTTTGCTTGCTAATAAATGCTTAGTTAATAAATGCATGTGTAGGGCTTCCCTGGTGGCGCAGTGGTTGAGAGTCCGCCTGCCGATGCAGGGGACACGGGTTCGTGCCCCGGTCCGGGAAGATCCCACATGCCGCAGAGCGGCTGGGCCCGTGAGCCATGGCCACTGAGCCTGCACGTCCGGAGCCTGTGCTCCGCAACGGGAGAGGCCACAGCAGTGAGAGCCCCACGTACCGCAAAAAAAAAAAAAAAAAAAAAAAGTAATAATAATAAATAAATAAATGCATGTGTATTTATCACAAAATAAAACAAAAACAAACAAAAAAAGACTCAGGATATTTATGTACACCATGCA